>NC_137076.1:84764772-85197787 GCF_951640355.1 Cnephaeus nilssonii | reverse complement strand
CTCCCCAGTGACATCCATTTTCCCCGGAGTCTCCACTGACCCCCTCCACTAACACACTGATAGCAGAGTGTTGCTCACTTTTTCTAATACACTGAGTTGATAAAGGAGCAGAGCCTAATGTTTTCCTTTGTATTGGTTTCAGGTATAATCTTGGTATTCCAAAAGGCAAATGCAAAGATAAAAATATTAAAATAGAATTTATTTCCCATGCCCCTTTAAGGAAGCTGTAAACATTTTGGATGAGATAGTGCCTTTACATTTTTCACTGGAGGGATCTAGAAATGAGCAGCCACCTACCGCGACACCAGCTCTCAGGTGTCGCCATCTCCTTCAACCACGGATCTGCTGAAATCCCCTCACCGTCACTCACTAAAATTTGCTCAAATCCTCCAACACAAGGGCTCTAGCAAAGCATACTCTGTGGACCATGTAGACTGCCAGAGCCTTCTTTTCTGTATAAAACTGAATTTTTTTTTTTTGTCTCTGTAACTTTCATTTCCCATCTAGTTATACCTCTCGGGCCGCACAGAACAAGAGTGAGGTTTCTTTCACAGAAAAGATTTTACCCCTAAAAACATAAGTCCATTTTTTTTCTGCAGGAACAGGCATGGCACAGGGCAGTGGATACAGCTCTAGGAGCAGACAATCCTGGTTTAACTCCTGGGTCTATCATTTATTAGCTGTGTAACCTTGGACAAGATGTTCAATCTTCCTGATACCTCACTTATAAAATCTATATATATAAAAGCCTATGTGAACGAATGACTGAATGAATGGTCGACCGGTTTGCTATGACATGCACTGACCACCACGGGGCAGATGCTCAATGCAGGAGCTGGCCCCTGGTGGTCAGTGCACTCCCACAGCGGGGAGCGCCACTCAGCTGACTGACTGGCGCCAGACACACAGCTCACAGCCTCTCCCGACTGACTGTGCGCCAACCCGCATTAGGCCCAGTGGGGCCAGGATGAGTGGGAGCAGTGTGGCCCAACCCAGGCTCAGGCTCCTGCCCAGCTGCCTGCTGCTTCGTGCACTACCACATCCCTCAGGGGATGTTGGACTACCAGTTTGGGCCCGAAGGCTGGCCTTTGAGGATCGGCCAAAACCTGCAGCAGTCTGACATCCCCCAAGAGGTCCTGGATTCTGAGAGGACACAGGCCAGGCTGAAGGACCCCACTGGTGCACTAATTATAATATATATACTTCACCTAGGTTTGTAAAACATCTTAGAAGGGGTAGCAGTTTGAATATAGGAACACTCCGTACCTTAAAATTCCCTCTTTACCTCCCTTCACCTTTGGGAGAAGGAGGATAATAAGCAAGAATAACTTATCATAGACTCAATTTCAATTATTTGTTAAATACCTACTATTCTCAAGTGATCATAGACACTTTGCTTGTTTTCTGTTATTTCCATTGTTTACTAATTGCTTTTAGGTCTCATTTTTGCCCTAACAATAAAGAGGTTGCACTAGAATTTACTCTCAAACTAGGCTACTTGTTTCTATGCTACTTGTTTCTACGTCAGTGTGCAAGGTGTGGTTGCAGCCAAAGGTTCTGGCTGCTGCAGCCATGGCCTCCATGATAAGTAAACTACCGTAGGAAGGGTGGGGAGGGCAAAACAGTCACAGAGGTGTAGTGAATGGAATGCAAAACTTACACCACATTTAATGAAATAAGAATTGAAAGAAATTTTGTGTTTCAGGCTATCCACCCAAACCCCAGTGTGGAGCACCTACCTGGGTCGGGGGTGGGGGGTGGGGGGAGTGTAAGAAACATCTTCCTAAATCTGGGCTAGATATCAGAGTCACATGGAGAGATTGTCAAAATATGAATTCCTGAGCCCCTAGAAATACAACTCCATATTCTTCAGCCAGAGGATCTCTAAGAACTCTTCTCTGTTCATATTATTAAAACTCTTCCTTGTGATGGAAAACGCTTACTGTGACAGTCAAATACAGGTCTTGCTCTCAATGACCTAATAAAATAAGTAGACTAGATAGGGCCTCCTATATGAAGCCATACGCAATAGTAAAACAGTATCAGTGAAAATATCAAGAAGTAAAGAGTACAGAACAGGGGATTAGATAAGTGTGGTCAAAAGGTGCAAACTTCCAGTTAAAAGATTAAGTAAGTTCTGGGGGTGTAATGTGCAGCATGGTGACTATAGTTAACAATACTATATTGCATATCTGAAAGTTGCTGAGAGGAGATCTTAAAAGTTCTCACCACAAGGAAATAATTGTGACTATGTATGAATGTTAACTAATCTTACTGTGATAATCATTTTGCCATATATGAAATCATTGTTATATAGCTTAAACGAATACGGTGTTATATGTCAATTATATCTTAATAAAAGGAGGGGGGAGGGGAACTAAAGAACAGACAAGAGAAACTCTGGAAAGTTGGAGACAGAAGACCTGAAAATGGTTCATCTTCTATTCATTCTACCTAAGCAACGTGACCAGGGATGCACAGCCTCGAAGGTTGAGGGAGCTCACAAGACAGAGGATAGAAGAATGAAGATCTGCCCTAGCTGGTTTGGCTTTGTGGATAGAGCGTTGGCCTGAGGACTGAAGGGTCCCAGGTTCAGTTCCGGCCAAGGGCACACGCCCCAGGGTTGTGGGCTTGAGCCCCAGTAGAGGGCATGGGGAAGGCAGCCAATCAATGATTCTCTCATTTATGTTTCAATCTCTTCTTCCCCTCTCCCTTCCTCTCTGAAATCAATAAAAATATATTTGAACAAAAAAAGAAAGAAAAATGAAGATCTGAGAGCAGAGAACAAGAGTTCTGGTCAGCACTCTCTTATCTGTGGATCCCCCCAGCCCAGAGTGAACCCCACTAGGCTTGTTCCCCAGACCTGCCCAATGAACTGGCGTGGCGGAGCCAGGACTGTGTGGTCTACCAAAATGTTCTAATGTCATCCTGTCTCCTACACCCACCTGCCTTTTTTGTTTTTTAACTTACAAACTGTCGGTGTTTTTATTTTTTCATTAGGAGGTGGGTTGTGTTTCTGCCACATGGTTTTAGAATCAGCAATGCTGGGAACTCAGGAGACACCACACTTGGCAGCCCCTTCTCCAGGTCTACTTTGATTACGCAACTATCTGTTTGAAAACAAAATAGAAAAGGAAAATTAGCTCCCAAAATATCAAATGTAAGATATGCCGATGCCAAATACATAAGCTCACACAATGTCACAGCTGGCCCCTTCAGAAATCATCTGGTCCAACCCTCTCATTTTACTAATAAGAAAGGAGGGGGGCAGAACAGGGAAGCCCCCAGCTCAAAATCTCAATTCTAGTTTTTGGCAGACTGATGAAAAAACAACAACCAAAAACAAACAAGAAACAACTAGGTTTTGACCACACTGTCTCTTGGGAAACTATTGATCTGAAAAATAATTTTGCCAAAGCTACTTGAAATCTTTATTGACAACTGGCTCAAGTTTTTATTTTTGCCTTCAGTCAAGTTCTTCCCTGTTTGCTAACTGGTTTCAGTGCTTATAGGTATTGGGCCAAAAATTCATACAGTCACATGAAGAATAAATAGCCTTTAGATGACCTAGTCCAGGAGCTCTTAACCTGGGGACCTATAAACTCAAGGGTTGAACCCAGGGGATCTATGGTTAAACTTCAAGAATTTAGCAAAAAAATTTGAATACACAGATGTGCATTTTTTTCTGGATTAGGAAAACAGTTTCCTTGGATCTTCAAGGGAGTCCATGAATCCTCACCAAAATCGAATTACTATCTAATTTCCTCAACTTGGAGTTGGGGAACCGAAGCAATGAAGGTGATAGAGTTGCCAAAGTCACAGAACACAGTAAGGCCCTGGAGCTCAGATCTCTTCCTTTCCCACTGCACCACACTGTGGCCTGTTGCTCGCATGCTGACCAGAGCTGGCTCCAATTTTCCCTGTTAACTCTCTTCCAATCTATGCTTTCACTACAAAAGGAATTCATGAGAGAGTGGGCAGCACTCAGTATAAATCAATCCCACCCCTGGAACAACGTCTCCCTGTATATCTCACAGCAGTCAATCAGGATCACCACCTGGAACCTCTGTCAGAGACAGAATTTACCTGGTACACTCCGAAGCTCTCAGCTCCCTCACATGTGGGAGCTCAGCTGGAGTAACTGGTGTTCAATACCCAACCCTGGGTGGAATGTTACCTGCAGTCCCATCATAGCTATGTACACCAAGAACAACTCATCATGATGGAGAAATGGGCTCACTTAAAAGAGTGAATGTAGATTTTTAACAGAATCTAATAAAACCAAGAGCTATAGGAGCTGAAGTATCCAATACATAAAGGGAGCTCCATTAGAAGTATAGTGTCTGACTCCATGGTAATGGCAGATAGGCTGCCTTAAATTCTATTTGGAAGGATGTGGGAGAGAACTCAGATCAACCTATATGTTTATGAGTAGGAAGTTTTTATACATTATGCTGTCTGCACCTCCAAATTAATTTTTGGTTAAAAAAATGAATCAGAGTTTTCAACTGTCCATTCAATTTATATTCTTATATCATTGATTTTATATAAATCTTCCTAGGATTCTTGGTGTGAGAAGATTATTCAAGATGATTATGTCTCTAGTTTTCTGATATCAGAGCAAGAAGTTAATGCACAACGACTATAAATGACAAATCAAAAAGATGGTAACCAATGAACTATCTCTGAAGCACACACAAGAATTGATGTGTTACCTGCCTTCAACAATGGGAACTGGGTAACTTGAATCAAAGATGGGAGGAAGATGTTTCACTGCAAATCATCTAGTTCTTTTGAATTTCAATCATGTATTATTTCATCAAAATATTAAGAAATAAACTCTCAACTTTAAAAAGAGAGAAACACTATGCTGTATTCAGGTATACAATACAACTAATACAAAATAATATTGAATGTAAACTGTAGTTGAAAAATAAAATTTAAAGGTTTTTTTTTTAAAAGGAGAGAGAGAAATAGTGTCAAAAATATATTATTTAGCTGTAATTAACTTGTATAAGAAACAGTTAAAAGGGACTGAGGGTAGGGGTTGGTCAAGTGGCCCTTTTGCATTCAATTTTTAACTATATGTATGAATTACTTTGACAGAATATAAAACTGATTTAAAGAAAAGAAAATTCTCTCTAACCAACTTGTCCTCCAGGTAAGACACGGAGGCCCAAGGGTGGCAGAAACTCGCCGCACAGCCCCCATAGGTGCACACAGGTTGCTGTGCCTCAGGCCCGAGCTGTCCTTCACAGGGACAAAGACTCTTCCTGGGACTGGTGTCTAAATGCCTTCTAATTAGTGTTGTTGTTGTTGTTATTGTTATTAGGTTTAAGACATTTTTAGACTATTTCAATAAAATGGACCTCTCCTCATTTTGATCCTCTGTGCTAATAATTGTGCCCTTTTTTATTCATTCAATTACAAGCAAATTGACAGGAGACATTTCTATGAGGCAGCTTAAGCCCCAGCTAATGGAGTGCCTAATGACTAATTGATCAGATCCCAGCCCAGAGAGCAGCTCTGAGTGGCCTAAAGGAATTTATGCAATTAGTTTAGGTTTGGTAGAAATTGAGTGCATATGAAAGTAAGCTTTTTATGGTCTTGATTTATGAGGGCTGGACATTAACTCTATCTGCCAAGAGGTAAGCCGCCTAGCAAGCCCCGGGCAAGGGAGACTCTGTCGCAGGCCCGGATGCTGGGTTCTGAAGCTGCACTGGTGTGTGTGTGTGTGTGTGTGTGTGTGTGTGTGTGTGTGTGTGTGTTGCAGGGGGGGAAGGGGAGTGAGAGAATTGGGATTGAGAGTGGAATTTTGCCAGAGACCTCTTGAAACAATGTGGTTCCCCCTCGCCAGTAATTCAAAATGAAAACAATATTAAATCCTACAAATATATAAAGAAGTCCCACAAAAGTCTGATTTTCCCAGGATAAACACTAAAACTAAAGAGAGAGAGAGAGAGAGAGAGAGAGAGAGAGAGAGAGAGAGAGAGAGAGCTGTTTCAGTGCCAGTTTGCCTCCGGTGCGGGGCTGGACGGGCTGAACTGAGGAGGGGCAGAGAACTGACGTTTTTAGGAGACAAGTTCTCCGCGCGCTGGTGACGGGCAGCGGCGGGGGGGGGGGGGGGGGGGGGGGGGAGGGGAGGACTCCGGGGAAGAGCCTGGGCCAGGCCGCCCGTCCCTCTTTCCGAAACTCCCCGCGCGAAGTCCGGGGCTCCCCAGCCTGAGCGCAGCCGAGAGGAGCCCCCTCCGCAGGCGCCTGGTGGCGGTGGGGCCGGGAGCCGGGGAGCCCGGCGGGTGCGGAAGCGCCGTGAGGCGGGGCGGGGGGAAGCCTGACCCGATCGGAAAAGAGCGATCGAAGAGGAGACTGAGTCGTCCGCCGGGGTCCTCGCTGGCTCCGTCTGCCCGCGGGGCGGGGTAACCGCGGGGGCTCCAGCAGCTTCGCGCAAGGGGAAAAGAGGGGACAGGGGCTCTCTGCACCCCCTTCCTGCACTTTGGGGTCAGAGCTTCGCGCCTGCGAGGTTGGGGAGAAGCTAAGAGCGGGTTGCGAGAGAGACAAACAGACACAGGTAGAGGCCGAGACCTGAGAGGCGGCGCGGAATGCGCAGGGAGAGGCCCGCGGAGACGCAGCCGGGTGCAACATCGGAAACGCAGCGAGGACCGCGAGCAGCCTGGCTGCACCCTCGCTCCTGCCCCTGCGGCTTCTCCAGCCGCAGCCGGCGCTCCTGCTGCGCCCCCAACCGCAGGCGGCCCCCTAGCCCTGCCCTGGTCACACTTGGGTCTCACTTGGGGAAGGGGGAGGCGAAGAAAGTTTGCCAGATCTCTCCACCCAATTTCTGAGTTCCCTACTTGACCGGGACAACTTACGTAAACACTGTGCCTCCAAGTTCTCATCTGTAAAGTGGGGTTTGAAATGGCACCTACTCATTACACTTACCGGGATGATCTCTTGGTTAGTTCTATAAATGCCTAATCACTATGTTGTAACCAACTATAATTGAAAAGTAAAAATAGAATGGCACCTACCCATAGTGTTGTTTAATGATGAATAAATTAATGCACACAAAGTGCTCGGAACAGTACCCGCCACGCAGGAAGCCCTCAATATATGTCTTATATCATTAGTATTCGTTTGTGCAACAGACATCTGTGGAGGCTCACTCTGCGAGGCCCTGGGCTGGGTTCAGGGACGCAGGGGGACTGGGCAGACGTGGTACTGGCTCCCCCTGAGGGCATTTACTGATAAATAAATAAATAAACAGGGTGCCAACGGGGAGAAAGAAGGACTAAGAAAGAGGTGAAGCGGTGTAGTGTGGTAGTGTGACTGGGGAAACGCACATTTAGGTACAAGGAGCCGCCTTCCCTGGGCCTCGGTCTCTCCTTCAGTAAAAAAGTTGGACTTGTAGACGCTCCCGCGGACGGACGCATTCGGGCGCTGGGACCAAGGTGGGAGCTGGGCGGGGAAGAATGACAGCGGGAGACCCCATCCCTCGCGCCTCCGCGGCCCAGGAGCCCCGCCCCTCGGGAGGGAGGCTGAGCGGAGTCTGCGGCCGGGAGAGATGCTCGCCGCTCGCCGGGATTCTGCAGGGGAGAAAAGCTCCCGAGAGGGCCAGCTTCTCAGAGGTACTGGGTATGCTGCGCACCAGGGACTCCTGGAGAGCGACTTCACCGGCCCTTGCATAGGTGGGACACAGTGTGCGAAGCGATCTCTCTTGTGCTTTGCGGCTTGCTCCTGACTCCTGAGCTGGAGGGCACTGCTACCACCCTTCTTTCCTGGGTGAACAGTCTGTGGCTCACAGAGGGAGGGCATGTTGACCACTCCAGGCCCTGAATCTGCCCCTTCAACACTACATCTTTCTTTTTCTGAGCCTAAATCATGTTGTAAAGAGACCACGTATCCATTCATGCCTACTATGTGTCAGGCCCTGGGCTTAGGTGATTCCATTTAATTTTCAGAGCAGTCCTGAAAGTTAGTCTCTGTTCCAGTGTTACAGATGAGGGCCCTGAGGCTCAGAGCAGCAAAGCCACTTACAAGTAGGAGAGGAAGTAGGTGCTCCACCCCAGGGGGGTGCTCTCCAGACCTGGAGTTGCTTCCAGCTCCGCAGGAAAGGAAAAGAACTCAAGCACCAACGCAGGGTCCTGAGAAAACCAGGCACACTCAGCAGGGAGAGGTCACCCCCTCACCCTCCTCCCTGATTCTTTCTCTGGGTACCAAGGGCCCGTGTCACACAGCACCTCTTCTTACCCCTGAGCCCCACAGAGTGAGGCAAGGCCTCTTCTGATTTAAACAGGAAGGAAACTGGCTGCCTTTGAATGGAAGCTTGAGATGCAGACCGCCAGGTAGACCCTGACCCCACCCCCAGCGATACTTGTCTGTTCTTGACGGTCTCTGCTCTCCCCTACACTCCCTAGAACCTAGAGGGTATGGAGTTGGAAGGGATCCTTTCATTTTTCAGTCATTCACTCCACAGATATCTACTGATCTACTACTGTCTGCCACTACGGCCCAGACCTTGAGCTGGTGGCTGGGCTTGAAACAACAAAACTGACACTACCTTAGGCACACAGAGAGGAAGCTGCTGGGCAGAGGTCACGTGGCTCAGACTCCCGAAGCCTTCCCCCTGGGCCACGGATGACTTTCAAAGTCCCAACTTGACAGGCACAATGCGGCATCCCTATAAACAGCCCTGATATTGGCCTCGCCTTCCCTTGGTGCAGTTTAAAGAAACCCCCCATCTGGGCCTTGGCCAGTGAATGTTGCAAGTCTGCAGAATTTGAGAAAAGAAAATCGGCTCTAGGTTGCTTTTCAATGACAATATCATTTTCGTGAGGTTTGACAGCCATCAGCAGAGGCTTAGAGAGGTGGCGAGACTTGCCCAAGGTCACGCGGTAGGAAATGGCCCACCAGGATGCACACCAGGCCTATGTAAACCCCAAACCGGCTGGTACTCCCCACCTCCTCCACCACCCGCGAGAGGTTTGTGCCTCCAACAGACGAGTGGCAAAGGCGACTGCACAATTCCGGAGAAACCACAGCTCCCGTTGCTTCCTGAGCGAGTCCAAGCAGAGAGGCAGCGGCGCCGGGCGGGCGCACTGCGGGTGGGAGAAGGTGGAGTGCGTCCTGGCCGGGCCGCAGTCCCCCCTCCCCCCTTCCCTACAGAAACTCGTCAAAATATTGGTGCGCGCCCGCAGGCGCCTGGACTGAACCAGGAAACGAGGCGCGGGTCCCGTTCGTAACACCGCCGGGCCGGTTCTGACGCAGATCTTGCGCTCAGGCGACTCACCCCACCCGCTCCAAAAAGTCTCCTAAACTTTAGAGCTTATTAATTTAAAAGAAAAACCTCAATAAATAACAGCAGGGAACTTTTAGACTAGGAGATGGAGGCGGATATCCGGTTCTTTCCAGGGCCAGAAAAGCCTACGGCTCTTACCTGCAGGAAACCTCCCAGCCCGCAAAGGCGCGTCTGTCTGGAGCGCTTCGCTTCGGCGCGGGACGCTCCCGGCCGCCTCCTCTGCGGCCCGGCTGGGCTCCGGCCCTGTGTTTTATACCACTATAGGCAATTAATATTGCATCAGCCGTATTTTAAATTTTCAAAACCCACAATATAATGTAATGGCATAAGGGCATTTATTATTAAAGGACACCCGATGGAGAGGGAGGTGGAGGAATCGCTGGGGCTGTTAGACAAGGCGGGGGCGAGGGGCTGAGGCCTGGGGGCTGAGGGCGATCCTCAGGTTTGCTTTCCCAGTGGTGGTGGTGTGGGGGGAGGGGGGCGGGTAGCACTGAGCGGAGGGGCGACCTGCTCGGCTCCGAATTTCGGGCTGGAGGTCTGATGACCCAGAGCTCTTTGAAGACACAGTGGAGAAATGAGCAGACGACTCCTGGACTTGGAGCATGAATTTTTAAATCATGAAGGTGTTTCCGCGGCTCACAAATAAAAAGGTTTCCTCCCCTTTTAGAGGAAGTGGGCGAGAGCGAAGGGAACAAGCATCTGTTGACCGCCTACTACGCACAGGGCACTACCCTAGGAACTGGGCCGCAGACGTCTTCTCATTTAGCGCCCCACAGGGAAGCCGAGCTAAACCTTAGAGTGAGTAACCTCTTGGGGGACAATTCCAAAGGAATTTCTGAAGAGACCACCAAGGGGCCCCAACCGACTCTGTCCTAGCAAAGAATATTTTCCTCCCTCTGTGCATCCATCGCCTCCTTTCCCGTAAGGCCGTTTGAATGTCTTAAAATACTAAAGCTTCCTATTAAGCACCAACCACTACCAGGCGCCTTAAATAAACAGTCTTAGTCCCCAAAATATTCGCTTCTTCTTCCAGCGTACAAACAATAGGAGCTCAGAGAAGTCAAGAGACTGGCTTTAGGGTCGTTCAGCCCATGAGTGGAGGAATTTGGGACTCATGCAGCCGTCGGGCTTGAAAAATTGTCATCTGAGTCAAGTTGAGCAAACAGAGACTGATGGATGGGCGCGTGGGGGGACGGGTGGAGGGAAGTTACTTGAAACACTGAGGTCTGGGCACCACCAGCGGCAGCGGGATCTCCCAGGAGGAGACGGGGTGAAAGGATGAGGCTGCCAGGGAAGAGGAGAGGGCATGAGACTGGCCTTCCAGGAAGTGACAGTCAGCCCTTCTGGGCTCTCACTTTTAAATCCTTTCCAAAACTCCTTAGCCTCTGAGAAAGAAAAGCACTGCGATTCGGGTTGAAAAATAAAGCATTTATTTTAGAAGTTAATTGAAGGGGTAAAGAGAGGAGAAAACTTAACATTTTATTTGTATCTGCTCGGAGAACGAAACCAAAGACCACACAGCAACACGCAAATTACACGAAGCAACGAAAGATAAAATGTGATGGGGCTAGAGAGAGTGACGCGGGAAGGATCCAGGCCGGTGGTCTGGCCCCTCTTTCCACCCAAAATTATAAGTGAATCTCCATCGAGAGGCATTCATATAAGAGGGATGAAAAGAAGCAACATTAAATAAATAATAGGAAACAAAGATGCTAACAATAACAACAATGAAAGAGTGACGAGGTTAGACGTGTTGGAAGGACTTGCATATTGTAGCTCGGAGAAGTTACAATTACTTTCGAGCGGCCGCCTCTACAGCGCACTGGGAGTCTGGCTGGATTAGCGAGCTGGGATCCAAAGGTATCCGTCAGTCCGGACACTACCAACCCCTGGCTCTCCAGCAAGCAGTAATTACCAGCAGATAGCAGAGGACGGACCAAAGCAGGTGTCCACTGCTGCTTGCAAATAGCTAAGCGACCCCGGCATGTAGGCCTTTTTCTGGAGTAGGACCTACATGGAGAACCACTCGGAGCCCGACAACTCCCCGCACAATTTTCCTGAACTCATCCATGCTACCTTAGAGAACTTACAGCAAACCAAGGAATGAGATCGATAAAATTTAGGTGGGGAAGGGAGTATAAGGCTATCCTTTGGAAACATACATGACTTTATATAATCTAAATAAATCTCCAGTACATCTTCGTGCCCCAGTTTGACTTTGTATTATTATTTATCACTGCCTTCCCATCCCTAGTCGAGCTGAGCAATGTGGCCCCTTCACCGCAGAGTCGTGTGGTCCGGTCCCATTCACTAACCCCTGCGTTTGGGCTCCCGTCCTGAAGTCGCGCAGTCCAGGGCGCAAGGGAGATTTTCAGCACCACGGACAGCACAGGTCCCTCCAGGCTTGCCCTTCGTGAATTTTTTCCTTAGTGCCAAAACTTTTCTGGTGGGAATAGAATGGGAAAAAGAGAAAGAGAAGGCCGAGAGACAACCGGGTGGGATAAAGGAGAAAGTCTGTGGCTTCGGTGAAGAGAGCCTGACCTGCCAGAAAACGTCTGGGAGTCCCCCATTACCGTCCCACCCCCCGGGACGTACACAGCTTTCCCGGCCCCCAGAGGCTGAGCCCCGCCGCAGTCAGTGGACAGCCGAGTACTTCATTCGTTTCTGTTTCTGTCTCTGGTTGCAGAACCAGACCCTCACCACGTTCTTTTTAAGGTCCAGTTTCTCCGCGATGGCCGCGATCTTCTCGGAGGAGGGCCGGGGCTGAATGGCGAAGTAGGCCTCGAGCGAGCGCTTCTCCGGCGCCGCGATGGACGTGCGTTTGCGCTTCCGCTCGCTGCCGTTGAAGAGCTCGGGCTTGCTGTTTTTCTCTCGGTAGGCGGCCTCGGCTTCCTCCAGCCACGCCTGGAGCACCGGCTTGAGCGCGATCATGTTGTTGTGCGAGAGAGTGAGAGACTCGAACCTGCAGATGGTGCTCTGGCTGAGCGAGCCGACGCCCGGGATCTTGAGGTTGGCTAGCGCCGCGCCCACGTCCGCCTGTGTCACCCCCAGCTTGATGCGCCGCTGCTTGAAGCGCTCCGCGAAGGCCTCCAGCTCTCGTGGGTCCGACTCCACGTCGCTGAGGCACGCGGGCATAGCGCTGTGAGGCGCCACGGCGTGTGGGTGGCTCATGCCCATGGCCTGGTGCAGGTGGCCCATGGCGCCCAGGTGGTGCGGGTGGATCTGCGCCGGCATCACCGAGTGCTCGGGGGCGCCCAAGCCGCTGACGCTCAGCGTGGGCGAAATGTGCTCTAGCAGGTCGCCCTCTAGGCCCTGGTGCACCGCGTGGTGCGGGTGCGAGGTGAGCGCGGCCGGGTGGGAGATGGGCACGGTGGACGAAGTGGACGTGCAGGGCACGCTGCTCATGGTATGGTAGGTGGCGTCGGGCTTGAACGGGTGGTTCTTGCCGTGGGAGACGATATCCACCGCCGCCAGAGCTTCGGCGCGTGCCAGCAGGCTCTCATCAAAGCTTCCAAATATATTACCCTGCAGCTGCAAGCGAGAAGGCGCACAGCACGGTCAGTGGGGAATACTGTCAACTCAGGATTAAAACACATTTTCAAGCAACCGAGATGCCTCTCCTCAAAGCCCAGGTCATAAAAATTAATACGGAGACAGAGGCTCTGCTGGAACAGACGTGTGGATCAGAGACATGAATGAGAGAGAGCGCGCCGGGAGAAAGCGCGGGGGAGACAAGCGAGGGGTTCAGACAGCGGCGATTGTTCTGGGCGGCATGAAAAAAACATGAAGCAAGTGCCTGTCAAAAAATGTGCCTTAGAGCGGTAATTATGCTCCACTACGTACCTGCGGGGCTGGGAGACAGACTCGGCGCATGGCCTCGGAGCCGGAGTGCAGGCTGGAGAATTTGGGTTCTTGAAGCACCGGGTGCATGCCGAAAGGCTGCTTGGTGTTCATGGCCATCATCTTCGCGCGCCTAGCAGGGAGGCAGCGAGGGACATGGATCTGGCTCCTCTCGCTCGCTCGCCGCGCTCCAAGTGAGCGCCGCTCAGCACCCGCGCTCCCCTCGCCCTCTCGCTCGCTGCCTCCCCTCTCCCCCACCTGCTTCTTCACTCATCTTACAAGCAGCCTGCCAGGAAGGGCCCGGGAGCGCGCAGGCGTGCTCACGCGCCGGGACTCGCAGGGGCCGCCCCGGAGGCAAGGCCGGGCAGGCTCTCCGCGCGCCTCTCGGCGCCCGCCTCGGCATTTATACCCCGGCCCGGCCGGGCCTCTCCCGGCCTGCCCCGCCCCGCCTGGACCCAACCCGGCCGATCTTCCGGAGTCTTTCTTCCTCTTCGTGGACTTTTTCCCCCCTCCAAAGTCCCAGACCTCTCCCTCCTGTCCCAACTCGCACTGCCCGGACCGAACGGCAGCCCCGGGCTGAGCGGGGGGCCCAGAAGTTGACTCTCTCTCTCTCTCTCTCTCTCTCTCTCTCTCTCTCTCTCTCTCTCACACACACACACACACACACACACACACACACACACACTCCTTGTCGGACCGGCTGCCGCCAAACTGCCCATTTTCAGGGCTCTCCTGGCCCCACGCCCGAGCCGTCCCGTCCACTAGAGTCCGGCCCCGCGACGCAGCCAAGAAGCAGGCGCCTCCGAGCGCCCAGACGGGCTCCGGGAAGGGTGAGGGGCTGCCATAATGAGCCCCAGGTGACCCTCCCCCCCAATTGCCCGGTGGCGGCGTTGTTGAAGTGGGGGAAGTCGCTGCCTGCCCAGTCCAGGAGGCCGGCGGCTTCCTCCCACCCTTGCCTTTCTTGCCTTTGCTTAAGACAGCGCGGCCCCTCCCCCCTCTCCGCAACCCGCCGGCCTAAGGAGGCTTTCTACGTATGTTTTCAGAAGTGGGTGCAGGACTGTCCAGCGACCTTGGGGGTCAGTGCACTTCCGCCTGGCCGCCAGCGCTTGCAGGCCCCAATCCCCATCGCAATAGTGCCCGCCGCTGAGCTCCTACTATGTGCAACTCAGAGAGTTAGCCCCCGGCGTCCGCACGCCCTGTGGCGGAGGTACTGTTATTCCGTTTTACAGAGGAGGAAAACCGGGGTCAGAGGGGTTAAGTAATCGGCCCAGGACAACATGGCTGGCCGGGAACAGAGTCGTTCATTCACTCGCTCCTTACGGTAGCCATTCACAAACAGTTAGTTACTGGTGGCCCACTGTGTGCCAGGCGTCCGCGTCGGACTTCCCAGGCTTTTAGCCACTTAGCCACTCTGTCTTCCTTGCTGAAGTTTCGGACCGAAGTGCTCCGGGGTTAATACTGCCCGCCCCGCCTCCCCTCTGCTCGCACCCCCTCTCCTTCCCTCCTCTCCTTTCCCTGCACTAGTAAACATCGTGAATAATGGATGGGGAATCCTGGGACCGTGGCCGCGCCGCCCTCCAGAGATAGCAAAACCCGGTTCAGAGAGAAGCCCTGAGCGCCCAGCTGAGCCCACGTCGCGGAGGCCGCCGCCTCCACTAGGGGAGAAAGGCCTCGGGGTTTCCAAGATCTGCCCAGCCTGCGGGCTGAGCCTCGAGCGCCGCAGGGGTTGGGCGGGGTTTCCCAGATGTTACCGCGGCGGGGGCGGGACCACCCAGTGGCCTGAAAGGAAGGCCTGCCTAGATCCGGGTTTCCCGTCCTGGGGTCTCCCCATCCTCTGCGCCGGAGCCCTGGGCAGTATCGCCCTGCAACTTCGCCAGAGGGCTCAGCCCAGGTGCGGGAGGTCCAGCAAGGCCCTTTCGCTAAACCTCTCGGAGCCTCAGTTACGTGAGCTCTACAATGGGAATTTCACTAGTGTTTGCCTTTTCCGGTTCTGGCAAAGACGTTTGAGCCAAAGCAGAAAGGAAAGCATTGAGCACGGATCCTTGGTGCTCAGTAAACCTCCTCACAACCGGGTGCTTTGGGGCACAGGTCCTGCCCCCAGATTCAGAACGCTTCTCTGCTTCTTGCTGGCTGGGAGGCCTCGAGCCATCTCAACGTCTCTGTGCTACAGTTTCCTCGTCTGTTAAATGGAGATAATAGTTTCTCCTCCACTGATGGTTGTGAGGCATACACCGAGATAAGCATTTGGCACAGTGCCTGGCACATTGGAATCATGGAATAAGTGTTCCTCTCTTCTTCCTCCTTCAATCTAAAGAGAAGGCGTTTGGGAGTGGGAGTGTCCCGGGTCATCTCCCTGGAGATGGCTGGTCTGCAGGTGCAAACTGGATGGTTGGTCTCCTCCATTCATTCAGCACCTGCTTGGTGCCAGACCCCATGCAGGGGGCTGAGACCCCGCTTTGGATCGGACTCCTTCCTGGCCCTCACAGAGCCACCAGTCTAACGTCCACTGCAGAAAAATGACTGGGTACTTGCACGGCAGGAGAGGGATGTAGATTCATGCACAGGGCACAGAGCAAGGCTGGTGGGATTCTTGAAATACAGAATATGCACCAGAACCGTGGGCCTCAGGAGGGCTGGGGTTTGGACAGCATTCTAAAACCGGGTCTATCTCACAAGGAGAGGGCTGCACTAGATGACTGCTAAGTGCCTCCGAGCTAGCAAAAGACTGTCGTTCTGGTTAATTTAAGTGAAACATATTTTGAGCAAATCAGAGCTTTTCTCCAGAGACATTCAACTCCCCAGAAGCTGAACGCAGTGTTATTTTATCACTCACCAGCATTTAGGACCATTCATGCTTGTTTCTGCCCAAAGCCAAAAAGGAAAAGGAGAAAGGAAGCTGGGGATACTGCATCCTCCAGGGAGAAGAATGTAACTAGCCCAGAGCTGGTGCTTTGAGACCACACTCACGCCCTAATATCTTAGTTGTCTGTGAAGCTGAACCTCCAAAAACAGAGGGAAAGGACCATCCACATCCATCCTTCTCTGCTTTGTCCCCTAAGGGGCCTGGGAGATACTAACCAGGGTTGAGGTCAGGCAGGGGTCAGAGACAGAGCAAAACCAACAGGCCCCCTTAGGCCTCCAGAGCTGACCTTCAGCTCATCAGCTTCCACTCCAGCATCCCAAGGCAGTAGGACCACAAATCAAAACCCAAGCTTGCATCTGGCAACCTGTCTTCCCTGGGTTTCCCCCATCCTTCCTTTTAAGGCCCTAGCAGCTCTAGGCAGCCAGCGGTGAGATGAGGCCCATCCTTCGGGACGGTCTTTCTGAGAAGGCCCTGGAGATAACGGACTGGAGAAGAAAGGAGGAAGAGGCCATACAGAAGCAACTGGAAGGAGAGCCTTGGAATGCAGTTGATAACGTTCTCTACACTTTACAGGATTTGCAAACTTAAATTCTGTTAGGGGCAAGTCCAGTAAAATAAATGAGCTGGGCTCCTAAAAGGGAAGATGGGGACTGTGATAAACTGGAGAGCACATGCCCCCCCCCCCCCCCGCTTACCTTAAATGAATGAATTAACTTAATTAATTGCAATTAAATTACAATTAAAATATACCCCACCCTACACACACACATGCACACACGTACACACACACACACACACACACACCATATAGGCCAAACAAAATCTGTCTGAGGGTCCAAGTAAGAACCATGTGGGCATTTATGTGGGCACTTATGCAAGTGACATTAAGGGGCATTTTCTTCATTCTACAATCATTTCAGAATACCTAGTGACTGCTGGGTCTTGTGATCGATTCTGCAGATATAGTGCACACTGTTTCAGGGGCTCAGAGTCTAGTGGGAACATAAAATTGCCACATGTAAGTTGAAATCAGGACACAAAGCACGTTGTCCTCCGGAAGGACCAGCTCTGTAAGGATGCTGGGGCAGGGGGCAGAGGCATTTTCCTGTGGGCCAGTGGTTTTCAACCTTACTAATAGTGTGAGTAGGAATTATCTGCAGCCTCTTAAAATACAGCATCACAGGATCACAGAGATTTTGACCACAGGGACTAAGTTGAATTTTATTAAGACATCCATGATTCACATACAGGTAATCTGAACTCAAAGAGACAATTTCCCTCCTTTGAGTTTTTTGCATTGTTCTCTACTATCCCTTAGAAAGAATGTGCTGTTTTATGATCTGTGCTCCTTGAAGGGCCCTGGGACTTATTTGAGGATGAATCTTATCCGTCCCTGTGCCATGTCTACAAGCTAGGCATCATGAAGGAGCTTAATACAATAATTTGTGTTGAACGAATGCAGGCATGAATAATATCCTCCCCAGGATTCTGACCTATGATGGTCGTGACAACAAGAAGAGCCATTTATGGAGTGGTTTCTGAGTGCCACGCCCCAGGCTTTGTGCATTGGAAGTATTGTACACGGGATCCCTACATCAAGCCAATGAGGTTGATAATATTATCTTCATTTTACAGATGAGAAAACTGAGGCACAGAGAGATTGAATTGCCCAAGGCCACACAGTTAAGCATTGGTAGGGTGAGGACAGGAACCCAAGTTGACCTTAACTAACATCCTAGGCTATCACCAGTTTCAAGCCCCCCCCAAGCTCAGGGGCTAAGGAATTGGGTGCCCCGGTTTTACTTCTCTCCCACAAGGCAAGGAGGTCTGGCTTCCAGGGGCTCAGAGGCTGGCCCTGCTCCAGGCATGCTTCCGGGACTGCCTTCATGGAGAAGCCAGCAACTACCCCCTCCCACCTCCATCCCTGGCCAAACTCCACCTTGGAGAGTTGGGGAGGGGGAAGAGGAGTGGAATGGGAGATGGCCCTGATAGGACAGCCGAACTCAAGATGCCATGGCGGGGAGGCAGCTGGTGGGGCTGCCTGGCCAGGTGTTCGCAGCCGTCAGCCTCGCCTTCCTCTCCCTTTCTCTCATCTCCTTTCACAAACTTCTCACATGTACTGGCCGCCTGCGCAGCTGCTGCGGGACTCGCCTGTCGGCCGCTCGCCTTGCATTGTCTGCGATGATTCAGAGGATTCGAGATGCCCAGAGGGACCCAGGAGCCCAAGGCCGAGCATCCATGGGGGATCGGCACGTGCCAGGAGGCCTCCCCTTCCCCTGGGGTCCCCACGGAGGACTGAGCACAGGCTCTCGGGCAGTAGGGCTCCAGGCAGGCCCTGACTGCTCATAGCCTCAGTTTCCTCAACTGAAAAATAAGAGGATGGAGTCAAGAGAACTCGAAGAGCCCTTCTCCATCATGCCTATTCACTGAACACGTTTATTGAGCGCCTACTATGTGGCATCTGCCATGGTAGGAAATACAAATTCAGCTGCAAATAAGACAGATATGCCCTACTCCCACTTACCCCTACCCACATCCACTCCCCACGATGCACCCCCCGCAGCTGATGCTTGAGCAGAAGGGGAACAATGAAAAAAGAGATACCCCCCCCCCCAGTAGTGATAGCTGCTACAGAGAAAGTAAACCAGGGTGATGGAACAGAGAACCCGAGGGTAGAAAACGAAGGAGTGACCAACCTCTGAGCCGAGACCTGAAGGCTACAATGGAGGAGAGGGGGAGCCATAGGTGAAAGCCTGAGGTGAGAGCAAGCGTGGGGTGGTCAGGGAAGAGCAGGAAGGCTGGAGTGGTGGGAGTGTGGTGAGGAAACTGAGAATGTGGGAAATGATGTAGTCAAAGGGCAGGCCTTGGGTTTTGCAGGGGTGGCGTGTTGCTCCATGGAGAGTGGGGAGCCATCGGAGTGTTTAACCAGGACAGTGAGCGGTAGCCTATGAGCCTACTCCTGCTGGCTGTGCAGGACTTGGGTTGCAGTGGTCCAGAGACGAAGAGGAAGACCCCAAGTATTAGTCTCTTGCTTCATGGAGAATCAGGGTCCATAGTTTGGATTTGGGGTGCTTTGCCCAGGAGACATCCCAATAACCTCCTACAGTCAGTGCTTGGCTTTTTCATATCCCCCCCTCCCCCGCCTCCACCCACAATGTTGGTCCCGCTATGTCTTCATCTTTGAGCTCTATAGAGACTTTGAATATCTGTGTCATTAGCAGCATGGCCAGCTCTGTGCTTATCCTCAAGAATCTGGACTCAAAAACTGCACAGTCCTTTTTTTCTGGCCCATGAGGACTGGTTTTGCCTTCTTCTGCTCCAATTCATAGGCATCTTAGAGTTCAAATTCATCAAGTCAATGCCCATGAGGCCTAGTGAGCTGCCATCTCTTCCATGGCCAAAGGATTAGGCCATTCTCTCACCAGCGTGGTTGGGAAGAGACAACAAGGGGAGGTGGACAGAGCACAGGGAGTCTGGATTCAAACATGGACATGGAGCTAACCTGCTTATGTGACCCTGGACAAGTCACTCAGAGGCTCCGGGCCTGTTTCCTCATCACTGCAAGGGAGACAGGCTCCACGGGCCATTTCAGTGTGGATAGGTCAAGGTTCTAAATGTAGATCTTGGGAAAGGGTAGGGCCAAACCCATCACCGTAAAGGGAATCCAAGTTCTAATGGTGCTGCAGGGGGTGCTGCAGGCAGAGCAGGGGGGTCTGCTGCTTCATGTATTCACCAGCTGCTTGCTGAGAACGTCCTCTGTGCCAGGCACATGCTAGGTCTGAAGATGCAAGAATAAACAAGGACTTCATGGATCCTGCTTCAAGAAGCTGAGAGTCTGTGTTGTCTTATTCAGTCTTCACTTCCATAGAAGTGAACATTATCCCTCCACCTTTTCTTTACAGACAGGTAAGGAAACTGAGGCTCAGAGAGGTGATGGAACTTGTCTACCAGCGATCAGCTCATTGTTTCCTGAGCTCTTACTCTGCCTGGCTCTGTGCATCCCTACAGCCACCCTACCTCTGAAGTAGGTACTATTATTACCTCTGTTTCACAGATGGGAGGGCTGAGGCTCAGAGAAGTTAAGTGTGTTGCTGGAGGGCCACACAGGAATAAGTGGCAGGGATAGGGTTTGAACTCAGGTCTGCTGCAGGCTACACACACACACACACACACACACACACACACACCAGGCAGCCCCCAGGAAAGGGGGTGAAACTTCCTGCCACCTGTTCACTTTCTCCTTAAGCTCTGAGCAGTAAAGAGAAATGGAACCATTAACCAGCCTCTGTAAATTAAAACAGAAAAGAAAAGAGAAAAAAAAAAGAAGAAGAAAAAGAGAAGTAGAAGAGGAAAAGAAAGAGGGGAAACAAGTGAAGGCTTTGCTCTCATCAGGGGGGAAGCGGCGTCTTGTCGCCTAGCTCCATGCCCTGATTTATGATAAAAAATTTAGAGGAAATCATTTATATTTTAAAGGATCTAAATAGCTGCATGAAAGTTTTATCTAAAGTGCCACTGTATTTATAGGCAGTTCTTCCATGCTGGAGGTAATTAATAGACGTATAAATCGCAGGGCTCCGGGCTCTCCTGTCCGCAGGGCTGGATGGCGCGGGCCTCGGCACTTTGGGGTCCTTTCGGGAAGGGGTGGCAACAGTGTAGAGACCCGCAGCACACCTCCTCCTTCCCCAGCCCCCACCCTGTCCCTGTCCTGCAGTTTGTGAAGCCTTTGCTGGGACCCCGGAGATGACTCATATTAGGCTAGTGGATGCAGCTAGAACTCAGGCTGCGGTTCCACCTGCCCAACTTCTGATCTCTCTCAAGAAAGGTCAAAAGAGAGCCCAAGAGACGGCAGCCTTCCCTCTCTCCTGTCCCACAGCCAGCACCAGGGCATTTCCATCCACCGCGGCCGGCCGGTTTATAATTCGTCCTCATAAAGGAAATCCTGGGCCCCCTCCCTCACCTCCCCCGAATTAGTCAAACTCCCTTTTCTCTCTCTGCGCCCCTGCTTGCATGCTCATGCCGGGTGCTTGTTTTGGAAAAGGAACCAGTTGAGAGGCCGGCAGATCTCGGCTCACTTTAATTAAAGCTGTGAAATATTGATGGTTTTGGCTCGGCCTGTGGCCACCACACCTTACAGGCAGGGAGAGAAGCCCAGGGATGAACGAGCTAAGGAAGGCCAGATGGTCTCCCTTCAGAAACGCCATACAGACCTGCAGAGGTGTCACTGCCTGAGCTCATCCCCCAGCCCTAAATAATTGATGGGTCTCCTGAATTTGAAAAGGAAAAAAAATCCACCAAACTGGAAATAACCGTGATGACTCATTAGGATTGAACCTTTGGAAATGAGGAGAGTGTGTGCTTACCTAGTGGGCTGAGGGCGGACAGGCTGGGGTGCAAAATGCAGCCACCTTGGCCTGCTTCCTTCACTGGGCTCCTTCCAGCAGCTTTCTGTCTGGATCTAGGGCAGAGAGAGCCTTCCCCATCCAAACATACTCCTTTCTCTTCCTTGGGGGACCAAAGGCAGGCATTTCTTACTGAGGAGGAACTATCCAGCTCCCTTTTTAAAGCTCTAAATGTCCATGCTCTGATAATGCACCACCACAGAGTGGGCTTCAAAGAAACTTACACAGTCCCTGTTTGCACCACCATTAAATTTGAGCTGGAGAATAAATGTGTGTGCATGAGTGTGTGTGAGTGTGTGTGTGTGTGTGTGTGTGTGTGTGTGTGTGTGTGTAGCCTCGTCCTGTGGCCCCAAACACAGCACTGCTGATAGAACTGCCATTCTGGGGCATGGAGATATTTTGACCTTAGATCCGTTTATGGGGCCTGGAGGGGAGTGCTATTGGGGCTGCTGCGGTGGTAGTGGTGGTAGAAGAAACCTTATATTCCAGGACCCGTGCCTTCTGTCTGGTCCAATCCATTTGAGTGAACTGGGGTAAAGGATTATTTCAGCTTTTGACATAAAGTTGACCTTGCCGCTGACATATTTTAATACATTAGTCCAGAAGCATTTTACAGACAGTGCCTTTTCTTTACTAAAATTCATCACTTGACAAACAAAGGACTATAAACAACATTACCCCATTCTATTTCTTCCCATGTATATTTATCTATAATTATTATATTTATTGAACATTTTTTATTTTTTTAATAATTTTTATTGATTTCAGAGAGGAAGGGAGAGGGAGAGATAGATAGAAACATCAATGATGAGAGAGAATCATTGATTGGCTGCCTCCTGCACACCCCACACTGGGGATCGAGCCCGCAACCCAGGCATGTGCCCTTGGCCGGAATCGAACCCAGGACTCTTCAGTCCACAGGCCGATGCTCTACTCACTGAGCCAAACCGGCTACGGCTGAACATTTTTTTAAATATAACAAATGGGGTCTGGCCCTATCATTGGGTTCAGCATTCAAGTTCTAGTTGGTCAGAAATATAGAGAACCTGGCATCTCTCTACTGCTTTTTCAGCATTTTTTTCTTTCTGTGAGAATGACGGTTCAGCCACTTCTCCTGCTCTTGCATCTTACTTCCTGAGCCGTGCATGAATGTGCAACGGAGTCTTGGAATTTTAGATCCTGTCTGGTGGTGAACAGAAGGACCTGGAAAGGAATGTCACATTCTAAAGGGCTGCAAGCCTCACAGTATGGTAGGTGGGTGCGCTGTTCATTTCATTTCCCATTTATAACCTCCTTTTCCTCCAAAGAGCACATGACACGCAATGGGCCGGTTCCGTGCAGAAGGAAATGATTGCATTCTTTGTGAATAATGATAAGTCCTCCTGATTGTGAGCCTTTGATAACTCCTGGAAGGAGGGGCGGGGGGGCTCTGTGACAGGGAATGGCCAGGGGGCTTGGGGGAATCAGAGAAGCCTTCTCTGAGTTGCTAAGACCCAAGTGAAGAGAAGGAACCAGCCCTATGACAATCTCTGGGAAGAGTTTCTGGGCAGAGAGAAGAGGAAGTGCTGTTCTCCCAGCTGGGAATCAGCTTATGAGTTCAAAGACCAGGAACAAGGCTACTGTGTCTGGAGCCAAGGGGGAAGGGAGATGCGTTTGGAGAGGTGCCGGGATCAAATAGGACCTTATAACCCTGGTTAGAAACGTGTGCTTTATCTCAAGTGCAGTGGGAGGTTTTAAGCAGGAAAGTGATATTTTGATAAAATTCTCATAGAAGAGGACACAACCCAGGTTGGAGGCAGGCTGTTGGCAGGGAGGTTTTCCAGAAAAAGAGTGGTACTCTTGCTGTTCCCTCTGGTTGGAATGCTCTTCCAACCAGAGACTCACATGGCTCACTTTGACACCTCCTTCCTGGGTCTCCTTAGTCAGTGAAGCCCTCCCAGAACATATGCATCTCAACTGTCTCGCCCCACCCCCATTTCCTATGCCCTCTTCTGCTTTATGTCTCCATGACACTCATCATCTTTATACCTCATAGCTGTAGTGCACTTGTTAGTTTCTTGTGGATTCTGCTAATGGAACGTGAGTTTGATGAGGGCAGGGACTTGGTTTTTGTCACTTCTATTCACCCAGTATCACCAACACTGCCTGGAGCTCAGTACACAGTGTGGAATGAGAGAACTAACCTCAACTGGGTTGTGACAGCATCTGATTTTCAAATGCAAAGAGTGACACTGCCTGTGCTATTGATTTGGCATATATTTTGGAAAGTTTAGCTCCATCTCTACCTCCTCATTCAGACCCCCAAGGGAAGACCACACGGGTTTTTTGTAGTCTTGGAAGGTATCCAAGGTGAGTGTTCAATGTGGGCATCCACCTCACCTTGTACTGTGTTCCCCATCAATCCGCTCTCACCCCGTGGCCCTCAAACATGCTAAGCCCCTTCCCATCTCAGAACCTTTGCTTTCCTGTTCCCCTACCTAGAATTTTCTTCCTCCATTTCCTCATCTGCTGGCTCTTTCTTGTCTTTCAGTGCTGGGCTCAAATGTCACCTCATCAGAGAGGACTTCCCTGATCATCCAATCAAAATTATTTCCATCTCCCCCATCCCCCCATCAGTCACTTTCTATCTCATTACTACACTTTAATTTTACTTTAATTTTTCTACCTAGTACTTCCCCCTATTTGAAAATTACTTGCTCCTTTACTTGTTTATGTGGTTATCACCCATGTGCTTTCACTAGAATATAAACTCCATGAGAGCAGACACGATCCACCTCCTCCTGGTGAGTCTCCAGTGCCTGGAACTCAGGAGGTGCTCTAAATGTGTGCTGAATGAATGCATAAATGAATAAATAAGTCAGACAAGCTAACGTTGGCCTGGAGCTGCAGAGTAAGTGATTGGCATTGCCCCTGAAACCCAATTCCCAGCTCCCGCCTCCCCCTCGGGCCACATTGCCTTCCCGATGTATGTGGGAAAAGATACCCGAAAAGATAAACAAGAAGAGCTGAAACCTTTCTAAGCCCAAACTACAGGGGAGACGCTGAGCTCTCGCAGAGGAAAGAGGAAGCGTGTCCCGGCTTCGGGAGGATCACTGCTTCCATTGTTCACCCGAGCCTTTGGGTCAAGAAAGCAGATTTCTGACATCATAAAACCGATGAAGACAAAAAAAAACTCGACACTGGCTATGACATGACTGTTCCACTGTACAATCTGATCGAGGAAATGTATCTAGGATTACCCAGACAGTCAATTATTCATGAGCTAAACGTCCAGGCATCAATTACCTGGCTTGATGCTCTTATTCATTAAGGAGATTGAACAGCCCAACTTAACAAAGCAGGAGAAAGTTGCTAAGTAACAGAAGTTACCTGACCAGCCCACAACACTGCAACCTCCACAATATGAGTCCTTTCATGGCAAGAGGGCCCAGGGATCACCGGCAGGACAGATCAAGTGGTAAACCCCACTGGGGCTAGTTTCAGCTTTGGCAAAGGGAAGGGGGCTGAGGACAGAGGATCTGGATTTAGAGACAGCAGGAGGAACGGACAAGATATAAGCTAAACCATTTCTAAATCTGGGGGGAGGGAGGGGTATTTACCATAAGGAATAAGAATATTTTACAACACATATTAGTGAAGATTTTAAATAAAAGTCAAAGATGCTTATCCAGCCCAGCCGGCGTGACTCAGTAGTAGAGCTTCGACCTATGAACCAGGAGGACACAGTTTGATTCCTGGTCAGGGCACATGCCTGGGTTGCATGCTCAATCCACAGTGGGGGGCATACAGGAGGCAGTCAATCAATGATTCTCTCTCATCTCATCATTGATGTTTCTATTTCTCTCTTCCTCCCTCTCTGAAATCAATAAAAAAATTATATATCTATATCTATCTATATATCTATATCTACATCTATATCTATATCTATATCTATATCTATATACATATATATATACTTATCCAGAATATAATTGAGCAAAAATGAACTACAGGTATAACAAAAATTCCTCTGGGTGATACAAATCCTTGGATTTTTCTCTTCTGGCATCCATCTGAGAGTGAGTCTAAAAGTCATTCTAAGGATAGGGAAATTTACAAATAGGACTCAAAAGTTTATATACGTAGAGGACAAGAGTTTTATATACTTAACTTTCTCTTATAAAAACTCGTTCCGCTTTAGATAAATCTATAATCTCCTTGACTACTACTCTCAGCACGTGTCTATATTACTTTTATTTATTTTTTAAATATATTTTTATTGATTTCAGAGAGGAAGGGAGAGGGAGAGAGAGTTAGAAACATCAATGATAAGAGAGAATCATTGATTGGCTGCCTTCTGCACGCCCCACACTGGGGAATTGAGCCTGCAAACCGGGCATGTGCTCTTGACGGGAATCGAACCCGGGACCCTTCAGTCCGCAGGCTGATGCTCTACCCACTGAGCCAAACCAGCTAGGGCTGTATTACTATTATAATCAGAAAAAAAAGACATCTATTTTCAGATCTTGAGGAAAAGAGTTTGTGTTTTGGGCTTCAGTAGACACGGCGGTTGATACAGATTTTTCAAAAAATCAGGATGCTCCCCACCTCCAATGAATTGGTATGGGACATAATGTGATGTGGGTAGCACCAGCTACATCATTTGCAGGGCCCAGTGCAAAATGAAAATGTGGATCCCCTTGTTCAAAAACTATTAAGAATTTCAAGATGACAATAGCATAGCATTAAGCCAAGCACCCCTTCTAAGCACTGGGCCTTGTGCTATGGCACAGATGACACCCAGGAAGCTGGCCCCCCGTTGCAGGGCTAAGAGCACAGGGTTTCCGGTGTGAGCCCTGGCTTCACCTTCACAAGTTGTAAGGCCTCAATGAGTCTCCCTTTTCTTGGAGATAATGACAGGAGCAGAATGAGACTATGCCTGGCACATGCTAACCACTCCATGGGGGATAATTATCTTTAATGCTGTGGAAATGTTAATGACAAGTTCATGACAATGGACCAGGGCTGCTCCAGGCCTGCTGCTAAGTGTCTGCCTGGGGTAACATTTCTCAAGCACGCAGACTCCAAAAACAAGGCAAACCACTTTCTCTCTGCACTTGGATATCACTGGTACAGGGTTCAGTGGAATTCCTTCCTTCCCACAACTATTAACACCCGAGTAAGGCCTGATTTGGGTCATGTGAATATTTCATGTGAGGTGAGGCTGTTACAAGTTTGATAACTGAGGTTCATTGTGAGCCAACATAATTTGGCTCATTCATTCATTCATTCATTCAGGAAATACTTTAATGATCATTTGTTGGCAATAGGGAAGCAGAAAATGATAAGCAAGCTTTAGCCTCAGGGTAGTGGAGTGGGCACGGGGACACACATTCTGGAAAATACTGCCACTGCCCTGCATGTGAGATTGGTTCACATCTTTTTAGGTCTCAGCTCAAACATCAGCTCCACAGACAAGCCTGCCTCCACTACCCTCCCTCAAGAAGACTGCTGATACCTCTGTCCCACCACCCCACTTATTGCCTTCATCGATCCTCTTGACTTCTTTGTAAACAACAGGGCCACGTCTCGTTCATTCTGTATCTCTAGAACACAGAGAAAGGCCTGGCTCATAGTAGAAGCGCAGTCAATATTTTTCAATAAATTAATGAATAATGTACTAGAGAAATTTGATGGTGCCGTGGGAGCTGGGAGGAGAAGCACTGCATTCTGCCTGAAATTGTTGCTGATGGCTTCCCAGAGGAGGTGCCAATTCAGATGAGTCTTGAGAGATGAGACGTAATTTGACAGGCAAACAAAGGTGGAGAGATATGCCAGTTGGAGGGGACAGCGTGCGCAAAAGCAAGCAGTCCAAGAGACTCAAGAACTGCAAATGTTTTAGTGGGGCAAAAAGGCAGGGTCAGGGGGGCAGGGATCAGGCCCAGAAATTGAAGTGGAAGCCAGATCACTAAAAGGGCATTGTACGTAATTCTAAGGAGGCTGAGTTTTATATACTGAGGGCAGTAAGGCACACTCCGTGTATCTGCCTGCTCTGTGCCAGGCACTGAACTGAGTGTAATGGATCCAGCAATGAGCAAGTCATACATGATCCCTGCCCTCAGGGAGCTTACCTTCCAGCAGGGAAGACAAGCATGACCTAAACACATAATGATTTATTACTTAATCATTACAAGCATTGTCATTAAGTGTTACAGAGAAGAGCAGGGTATGAGAGCCCATCACAGGGAGATCTAACCTGGTCTAGGGACTGGAGAAGCCGCCCCTCTCTGACTCTCAAATTGATCCTGGAAACATCCTCTGCTTGACGTCGAAAATTAACTTTGGGGGTGAGTGGAGGTGGAGGAGGGAATAGGGGGATAAATGGTGTTCGAAAAGAAAATAAATAAAATAAAACAAAGAGAAAAAAATTAACTTAAATTCCATGTACCAATAGAAAAAATGTATCTCACATATATACTCATGAGTTTAGGAAGTCCATTCCCAGAAATATATATTTGGTTTGATGCCATTTGTGTAATATTTTAAAGCATAAAAAATATTATTATCTACTGATGCAAACATATAGCATGAAGACATGATTGGGAACAAAAGCTACCATAGTAAATATCGTGGTTCCCTTGGGGATGGGGTGAAGATTAGAGTAAAGAATATCGCTGGGGAGGTTGAACTGTATTCATAATGTTTTATTACTAAGCTGGGAATGTATACATGGATGAATTTTATTCTCTGTAGCTTTTTATACTTTGGAAGTATTTACCTTTAAAAAAATAAAGTTAACTGAAGTCTATATTAAGTATATTTATTAGTTATTATTACTATTAAAGAGATCGTAACACATCTATTCTCCAAGAGAGTACAGGAAATGGGAATACATATGTGGTACACATTTTTTCATATATTGCAGGGTAAATAAACTTCAAGCCTATAAATTTTATTAGGTCAAAAACTTTCCCCAGTCCTGTAAGTTCTTCCCAGAAATTCTGTATATAAAAAACAAGAAGGAAGTTCAGGAAAGAAATGCTGTTTTGCTTTGTTTTTTTAAAATCTGTCTTTGTAACAGAAACTCTTCTCACAAACTAGGACTCTTTGGTGACTGGCTAGACCTCTTGCAAACCCCCTTTATCTTTCTTTGGGAAAGAGGCGAATAAAATGAAAAGCAATCCAGTGAAGGCAGAAATGGCTGGAACCTCAAATTCTCACCAACGATGCCAAAGTCTCGGCGCCAGAGGGACAGCACCCTAATCGATGGCTAAGTGCCTGGGGATGGCTGATGCTCTGCCCCATCATAAATGGCTTTCAGTGGTCCCCTGTGAAGGGACTCCTGGACTTTCGTGCAGCTCTCAGCATCCTGGGTCAAAGCTGGTATAGGGGAGGAACAATAGGCTTCCTGTTTCTGAATATTTTCTCATGAGTCCATGGTGGGTCTCTGGGGTAGTCCTTAAAATAGCCAGCAAGGAGTAACTGGACTGGCAGCCAGTTATCGACCATTCAGCAGAGTGCTAGCAGCTGTCATCAGGCCAGAGTAATAGGGAGACCATGTACCTGCCCTCCCCTGGCAGAATACATTTCCCCAAATCTTTATCACAGACCCAGAACTAAAAGCCCTAACCAATTTGCTACTTCAGCAGCATGATGTCTAATAATATCCTCTGATAAATGGAGATAAATAGTGTTTGGAAGGTGGACAGTGCTTTCTAGATTGACAGCCCAATCCTAAGAGACACAAAGGCGTCAAGCCATCATCTGAAGTGAAAGTCTCAACAACCATCAGCAGTGGAGGCTCTTTTCCACCCTGGATCTGTTGCTTTGGGCCTATCCAATTGCTAAATCCATCCATCCACCTGTCATCAAAACATGGCTCAACATCTTTCTGTGTCAGGTTCCATCCCAGGTTATGGGATATGAAAATGACCAGGATTCTGGCTTGGACGAGCATACAATCAATGTTGACCACATACCCACCGGAAATAGGACCTGGCATAAGATTTCTAAGGAAAAGATCTTCCCTCCAACTTTGATATGCCAAGTCAATTAGATGATGAGATTGATGATGATGGCTAGATAGTCCAGGAATAGCCAATGAGTTTGTATATTCCTGTGTCACTTATACTTAACTGGTGATGGCTGTCTGGAACACTGTGATAAGGATGATTCTGAGCATAGGTTCAGGTCGGGGGAAAGAATATTGTGGTTGATTAGTGATGTCTGTTACAAGTCAAGAATATGTGGCAGGACATATTCTTCCCTCTGGTGCAGGAAAAGCAATGGGCTGGAAGCTGTACACAGAGCCTCTGATTTTACTTCTATCAATAACTGTGTATCTTAGGCAAGGTAGTTGCTTTCTCTCTCTCGGCTTCCTTACCCATAGAACTAGGATGATAATATATGCTCTGCTCTATCTTCCTCCCAAGTTTGCTAGTAAGAATTGAATGAAATAAGATGTGAGAAAGTACCAGGTATTCATCACCATATCCTTATAGTTATATTGTAGGTTAATAGTGTAAAGGAATTGGGTAGGCTTTAATCAGCTTGTTCTTTTTTATGGATTCCATTTTGTTTTTCTGTCCTGTCCATATTTGTGTGAGGTAGGTCTTTTTGAAGGAACATTCAAAATAGAAGAGTATCATAACACTTCCTTTAAAAGGAGAGGTACAGAATTCTCACAAAAAAAAAAAACACTCAGGAATATTGGGGTCTTATGGATACTGGTCCCCAGTTTAAGATAAGGGGGTAGTTTATGATCAAATGTAGCCAAGAGTCTGATCCCCCAATCATGACAACTCTCTCATGGTTAGTTAAGCCTCTCTATGATGCTGGAGGCAATAATGATGAGGGAGATGAAGATAGTTATTGACCAGGCACTTTACCAAAGGCTTTACTGGGATTTCTTCATTTAATCCTTCCAACAGCCCATTTTAGAGATGAGCTGAACAAAGCCTTAAGAGGATAAATGACACCCAAGGTCACAGAGCTCGTGAGGACCATCCGACAGCAAAATCTGTTGAGTTCTCATTGACTGTACTCTACTGTCACCATCACAGAAGTCTCCAAAAGAGATGATATAACCACCTACCGAAGAGTAATTTGTGCCCCAGGCTAGGAGCTGGATTAACAATCCCGGGTCCTCAATAGTGGGGAGTTCTGTGATTCTAGCCCCATGACCACTGGTGGAAAGGACCATTTTCTTAACTAGAAAGATTATTTTTCAGGAACAGGTAATATGATGAAGCCAAAGTGGGCACAATTAACCCAGGAATGTTGTAGTTCTATTATTCATGATTTTTTAAAAGTACTTTGGATTAACTTCTAGCAATGCAGCAAAAATTAGAATTTTCTCCCATTTCACTCACATCACCTTTTTCTGTTCCCAGAACTCGTAAAATTTCCATTTTCTAATATCACATTTTACAGAGCCCTTGTCCATAATGCAGATAGACCACATCCTTTTACCATTTACATCCTAGCAGGTAAATAACATTAATTTTAAGGCGTTCCCATCATATGCTTCTTAAGAACTAGCTAAAGTCTATATATAGTGCAGATGCTTGGGCCTGTCTAGACCACCAAAAGGAACTATTCTGCCATAGAACATGGGGTAAAAGTTTCTTGAATTGACAGCCTCCTTATATTCGCTGATTTCAAAATATCTTGTTGAAACTTCACATTTTATATTGTATCTATTTTGCCCACAAAGTGATTATAGGGACTTACAGATGGACAGTAAGGCCAGATGGAGCTCAGCAGTTCAGTCCCAAATTCAGCTCAAGCCTAGGGGCCAAAAAGTCATACTCTTAGGTGGAAAGTAACAGAGAGTAATTTATCTGCATTTAGAGTACAATACTTGGTATCTAATCATAGAATTGTTTCAAGGGGTAAAAATAAATTTACATGTGCCAAGTGCTGTTACCATTGCTGTGGTGGCTACCATGTCCACAACAATATATAAATCTCTGTCTTAGCCTTTTCATGACTGCATAGTATTTCACTGTAAGAAAATATACTGTATATATATATATATATATATATATATATATATATATACTTTCTTTATTCATTTGTATTATCTGAATTTCTTAGAGTGATTATAATGTATCACATAACTAATAAGAAAATATTTTTAAAGCCTGACACTTGCAGTCACTTGTTCTTTTTTTTTTTTTTTTTATAAAAATATATTTTATTGATTTTTTACAGAGAGGAAGAGAGAGGGATAGAGAGAATCGAACCTGGGACCCTTGAGTCCGCAGGCCGACGCTCTATCCACTGAGCCAAACCGGTTTCGGCCAGTCACTTGTTCTTGCTACTAAATAATCAGATACCAAAGTCCTCATTAAACACATGCATTTGTGAAGTACAAATGAAGTACTGCTTTAGGATTGTTAAAGAAAGCCTCACCTTGCTGATCTTTAAATAACAAACAAAAATTTCCCCTTGTGATTACCACTTAAGAGAATTAGGTTTTCCAGAGAAACCTAGCACATGGTGACAGCCTTCTAAAGTAAGATATCTCTTTGTTTATTCTTTACAATGTTTAACAGAATTTAGAGCTCAAGCATTAATGTTGTGTTAGGCTAGTTAACTGATTTCATTAAGAGCCTGAATATAAATTTTAGCCCCAATCTTTAGATAAGCATGGTCCTCAACAGTGTCTCCTTCTATTATACTAGACTGGGCAAATGGGCTGGTTAGAAATCCACACATACACATGTAAATAAATACAACTTTGGGCCACCTTCATTTTGGGAGTTTTGGGGGCACTGAAAGGAAGTTCCCATGTATTTTGAATGTGTGTTTATTTCAATAAACACACATTCAAAATATCACAAAAAATTTTAAGGCATATAATAATTTCAGACCTATCATAATAGACTATGATAATGATTTTAGAGAGAGGGGAAGAGAGAGAGAGACAGAGAGAAACATCATTGTGAGAGAGAAACATCAATCGGCTGCGTCCAGTACGTGTCCTGACTGGGGATTGAACCCACAACTTTTGGTGTATGGGATGATGCTCCAACCAACTGAGCCACTGGGCCAGGGCCACCACCACCTCTTGCCTTCTTACTGACCTCCTTACTGATCTCCTTACCTCCCTGTCTCTCTAGTCGATTCTCAAATCAACAGCCAGAGTGATCCTTTTAAAAAGAGTTTCAACATATCATACCCCTGCTCAAAATCTTCCCATAGCTTCCCATCACACACAGAATAAAATCCCAGGACTTTCCTAGGGCCCACAAAGTCCCATGTGATCTACTCCCCTACCCCACATCTTATCTTCTCTACCACTCCCCACCTTGCTTCCTGTACCCCAGCATCCAGAATAGCAGGACCCCACTCCGCACTTACTCATCTCTCTGTCTGGAGCCTTCTGCTCCCAAGCTAAGCACATGACTTGTTTTCATGCACATCTTCTCTGCTTTATTTGTTTATTATGTTCTGTCTCCCTCACAGGATGTAACTCCACGGGAGAAGGGGACTTTGCTTACCTTATTCACTGCTGAGGTCCCACATTCTAGTACTGTGTCTGGCACTAAGAGAGATGATAATACTAAAAATTATATTTGCAAGTGTAAAACTACAACTTTGGTAAGTGCAGGTACTACTCAGGAAAGGCTGGGTTATGCTGCAGTAGCAAACAACTCCCACATCTCAGTCTCAAATAACAAGACTTGTTTCTCTCTCATAGTACATGTCCATCAGATGCCAGTGGGGATGAGAGGTGGTCTCTGTCCAGGTAACCCACACTCAGTGATGAAGGCTAATTAAATCTCTACCATTGGACAGCTGCAAGTCCATGGCAGGAAGGCGAGATTAGAGTAAATTGTACTGTTTCTTAAACACTTCTGTAGGGAATTGATACATATTGTTTCTGTTCTCATTTCATGGACCAAAGCAAGTCACATGGCCATACTCACCTCCAAGGAGGCCAGGGATGCAGGATGCAATCATGTGCCTACGCAGAGGGGAATCAGAAGTACAGGGTGTCCACAAAGTCTGAAAACATAGGAGAATGCACAATGAATAGTTGCTTGATATTGCAATTCATGACAGAAAGATATTTTCTTGTTTCCAGGCTTTGGATAGTCTGTGTTTGGTCAACAACGCTAATGACTCTCGCAGTGCTGTGCGGAAAATGCCTTTCTCATCGGTGGAGAGTCTGACCCTTATTTGTGGGAGATGATGTTTGAGCTGAGATCTGGAGGATGTAGAGCTAAAGGGAGAAGGGAGATGTTTCAGGGCGAGGGAACCTCTTGGACAATGGGCCTGTGGTTGGGGGAGTCCAAGGGGAGAATAGGTGGAGACAGGGCGAGAGAGACGGCAGGACCAGGGCTCTGTGTGCATTGGAGTGAGGGTGAGGGTATGTACACAAGTATTGCTTTTACAAAGCCAGTATCAAACCCAAATTATTTCATAGCCTGCTTTTCTCTAACTCAGCATTATATCATGAACAACTTTCCTTGTCATTATAAACATTAATACAACTTTTTTTTCTTTTTCTTTTTTTTTTATAAAGAGCAATTTTTTAAATATATTTTATTGATTTTTTACAGAGAGGAAGGGAGAGAGATAGAGAATTAGAAACATCGATAAGAGAGAAATATCTATCAGCTGCCTCCTGCACACTCCCTACTGGGTATGTGCCAGCAACCAAGGTACATGCCCTTGACGGGAATCGAACCTGAGACCCTTGAGTCTGCAGGCCGACGCTCTATCCACTGAGCCAAACTGGTTAGGGCTAATACAACTTATTTTTAATGACAGCATAGAATACCATTATATAACCAAATCATAATTCATTAAACCAATCTCCTACTGTTCAGGTTTGAAATGGCTTCATTATTTTTTTTTTTTTACCACTGCAAATTACGCTACAGAGAAGACCCTCGTCGTTCAGTTTTCGCACTCTTCCACCATTATTCACTTTGGATAAACTACTCAAGGCATGGTTGCTGGGTAAATGGGTATGCACATTTTTTAAAGCTGTTATGGTGTTGTTTTTTTTAATGAATTGACAAATCACCCTCTGAGACGCTTCTGTACTCACATGAGCAATATGGCTTTACTTTCAACGTGAAGACCCCTGAAAGTCATTTTATTTCAGTCTTTTCTAGAACAACACATTATATCAGAATGGAGGGAAGGAGTTGGGAGGGGAGAGATCTCCAAGTGCGCAGGGATATTTCATTGAGACAAAACAGCAAAACTCATATATCAGGCAACAGTTTCCAGTAAGTACCCATCATCGTATCCACAGTATAGATCTCTCTGGCAGCAAACATTTAGGGGCCATATAATTCAGGAGTCGTTGTCGAAACAGATCAATGGGTCCTGCGCACGATAACAAGCTTCCACCCGCAATTGAGAGCGGGGGAGTCTGTGCCTCTCCTGACAGAGCAGGCCTGTGAATGGCGAATCACCATTCAGCCCTCAGCGGAGGCAGCACTTTCCTCTCCAGCCCGGCCCTGAAGCTGCGGAAGGGGAAGCTGTGTGGCTTTGTGGTTTGAGGAGAGGACTGGGCCATTAGAACTTCAAGTTCTCTTTGGGGCTCTGTCAATGACTCTCCCATGGCCTCGGTACTGACTGTCTCCTTCTTCTTAGTGAGCAAATGGAGCCGGCACTGCTAGCTTCTTCCACATAAAGCATGCATCCAAGTGCTTGAAGACTCTTAGTACTCTGGGCGTCCATAAAGGAAACTTTGTTCCCCAGAGCAACTAAAACACACACACACACACACACACACACACACACACACACACTCACAGTCACACACACCATCATTATGTCAAAGACTTCAGAAAAATCCGAGTTTCCTGGTCACGTTAAAAAGGCAAATCAAAATGAAGGCATCAATGAGAAATAAGAAATGTGGCAAATTGTGGGTACTATAGCTATAGGGGAGAAGGGAGTCACTTTATAAAATAAAAACTGTCTGACCACCATGCTGTATATCTGAAACTAATATAAAATAATATTGAGTCAACTGTAATTGAAAAAAAAATGTGGTAAATTGTCTTTGTCTCCACAAAGAACCACTAAGCAAAAATGAGATTAAAATATGAAGTATTAAAATGATGTAAGAGAAATATTTTTATAATTATGAAATATAACAATGTTGAATGAACAGAGTAATAAAAACAATGTAATCAACATGAATCCATTTTTTAAAAATTGTGAGCACACATACTCAATATGTAATTACTTTAAACACAGAGGAAATAAATCTAGAGGTATACACACAAAAAGTGATCATGTGGTTGTCTGTGGATTTTCATTATCTACCACTTGGCTAATCTCTATTTTCTGATTTTTCTACAGTGAACATAACTTACTTGAGTGCTAAAAATTACTTTAAAGTAAGTGATGAATATTTTAGAGGACAATGATCTTTGTGAACTTAAATAGAGAATAAACCGGGAAGCTTTCATAGTATACATATGGACATGGTCCAAAACTGAGTAAGATGAAATATTTGTTTTCATTGGAAATGAGTAAATAAATCAAGGGAGGAGGCATTTCCTGACTTGAAGTAGACATACTTGGGGACCTGATTAGGAGTACCTGTATCACCATTTAGAAAACGCTCTCTCTAAATGTTGTTACAGATCAGATTCTCCTTGTTCTCTGCCAAGGATGTAAACTTTAGTCACAATCACAGAGCCAATATCACTTCATATCAAAAGCAATCACAACCCAACACCTAGCACCACGCAGTCTTATGTAAGTCTGATGGTTCTCCTCGCACATCATACGTGTCCACATACACCAAGTACATGCCTACCATACATACCAAGTAACACAGAACTAAGTGGGGTTGATCCATGACTAGAATGACAAGTTTATCTATGGCAGTTCTTATAGACTGCTTGCTTGCAATACCACTCTTGGGAAGGGGTCAAATGAAATGTTGAGAGAATAGAATGAACAACTATTTTTAAGCTTGCCATCATCCATTCCCCCTTCTACTGTTATACACTCCAATGTTGCTTTAGGGAACTAGCCTTTCCTGAGTGGATGCAATCTCGCTGGGCGGTCAATCTGGATGATGGTTTTGTTAAGTGACTCAAGGTAGGCCAGTCACATGTTCTTGGCATGGACCCCAGATCCAAATGCACTGACAAGAACTGTAGGAGCTCATTCACAACAATCGCAACACCTGAAAGTAGGGACCCTGCATTCCTGTTGCCTTAGAACAGCCGGGTTCTTGCCACTCCTTGAGATTTTCAGCCTTCTCTTTGGTTCTGTATGCTACTCTGTGTTTCCATTAAAATTTGTTATTGTTTAAATTAGCCAGATTTAGTTTCTCTTGCGCACCACCAAGGAGCCCAAAGCGATATCAAGCCCCCTTTTCATGGACCATAATCACAGTCTCTGCAAAGTCATAAGGTGATATGTGCCTGGAGTCTGATGCTAAGAGGACAGAAAATATCTATTATTCCATGAAAATAAAATGAATGCAAACCAACATATATATCATAATACAGCACTCTGAAAGTCGCACTTTTTGTTTTGTTTTATTTTTTTGTTAATCCTCACCCAAGGATATTTTTTCCATTGATTTTTAGAGAGAATGGGGGGAGGGGTGGAGAGAGAGAGAGAAAAACATCAATGTGAGAGAGACACTAGGAACTGAACCTGCAACCCAGGTACATGCCCTTGACTGGGCATCGAACCTATGACAATTCAGTACACAGGGCAATGCTCTAACCACTGAGCAACGCATTTTTGAGATTAAGATGAGTCCCCTGGCCCCACCATCTGCTGTAAGAAGAAAAACATTCTCAACTATAACTAATGCAAAATAAACTGAAATCCTGGAAACATAACCCAAAGCAATGATGACATAACAGCAAAAGTTTAGTGACTCCCCAGGGAAAGAGTTCTGAAAAGGGAGTGGGGGATAAAAGAAGCAAAGATGGGTCAACCTAACACACAAACTGCTATTGGCTGAGAATCAAGAGCTGGTCTTTAGGAAGCAGTGACACTGATGAGTGAGGCATTTCTCAGTGACATCTCTCAGATCCAGAGAGGAGATAGCATTATCCCTTGACCTGCTCTTTGTCCAAATCCCCAGAAGACATTCTGGCTGATTCTGCCCACCAGGGACGGCTTTCCCCTGAGTCAGGTGTCCACCTGTGGTCCAATCACCTGAGGGGTCACAGAAAGACAAGGTCAGGTCATCTAAAAAAGGATGCAATATGCATGGCCCATGGACACAGACCATGGGGCTGTGAGGGCCTGGGGCGGGGAGCGGGGCGGGCTGCTGGGGGTCAATGGGGGGAAAAGAGGGACATATGTAACACTTTCAATAATAAAGAATTATTTAAATAAATAAATAAGGATGCAGCCCTAGCCAGTTTGGCTCAGTGGATAGAGCGTCGGCTTGCATACCAAAGGGTCCCAGTTTGATTCCAGTCAAGGGCACCTAGTTGGTTACAGGCTCCTCCCCTGCTCCGGGCCCTGGTCAGGGCTTGTGCAGGAGGCAACCAATCGATGTGTTTCTCTCACATTAATGTTTCTCTCTGTCTTTCCCTCTCTCTTCCATTCTCCCTAAAAATCAATGGAAAAATATCCTCAGGTGAGGATTAAAAAACAAATAAGTAAATAAACAAATAAATATGCAGGAGCCCAGCCCTGGGGGAGGAGAGGACAGTTATGAAAGGCAGGAGCTAGGAAAACAGGGTAAGTTTAGCACAAGGTGGGGTAGAAAGCAGGTCTGTAAGGTTTTCAGCTACCAGATTCCACCTGCATTCGGAATACAAGCTTTCTGACAGGGTCACGTCAGCTGTTTCCCAAGCCCTGCCAGCAACAGAGCACTGTGGTCGAGTGCAAGCACAATTCGAAGATGCGATGTCTTCGTTAGTAAACAAAGAATGCTCATTCACGCACGTGTGCCACGGGGTGGGTCCCTTGTTCAGGGAAAGAGCGTGGATTTGGGAGTCAGACGCTCTCGCTCATCCTGGCTCTGCTGTGTGCCTCCAGTTCCACGGAAGCTCTCCGATGCCCCTGTCAGTTCATTGTGAGGGATACAGGAAACCACCGATGCAAAGGAATCACTGCAAAGCCTGGTGTTTTATTTTTATGAGATGACAAATTCATTCCACTGCTGTTATAGCAGAAAAAAATGTCTGAACAAAAGCCTTTTTCCGTCTTGGGCTAATTTTGGTGTTTAATCCATCATAAACTCATAATCTGACATCAACCTTTTGCCATATCAATCTGATCTCAGAGATAATTCCTTGTTACAGATGGCCTCTTAGGATAAAGTGGAATGAACAAAGAAATCGCTATTTCATCATATAAGCATTGATAATTGACTTTTTTTAAGTGAAGAGAGAAAAGGAAGAACATATCTCACTAAACCCTGGTCCTCACAGTGAATATTAACACCAACAGCCTCTCCCCTAGACACCCGCCCCCACTACCTCTCGTCCACCTCCTCCCTCCCTTCATCTTCCTGTTAGCATCTCCCCAGCATTGTCCTGGCTCCTGTGATGTACCCTCCCAGGACTCTCTTCAATAAAAGAAAAAAAAAACACTTTTCATTGATTTCATTTCATATATATTTATGCTGTTGGTTTGCTGCTTTTATGTTACATCCAACCTTCAGAATTCAGGTTGAACGTGTCGTGCCATGGTACGCAGGGGGCCTGCCGAGAGAGCGCCCCTGGACTTTAATGGGAGCCAAGTGCATTCAAAGGGAGAATTTCGCTTTCAGAGTATTTAACACTGTTTGCCTAGAGTTCTGTCCCCACGGGGGCGAGCATCCGTGTAAGACTGCAGGGCGAGGAGCTCCAGGCCTGGGCCCTGCTGAGAACAAAGCCAGCACACCTGGGAATGCAAGGTTCAAAGGTTCCTAAGAGTTGTCACCCCCTGCACATCCTGACACTTTTACTACCTATGTAGGCGTCACTAAACAATTCATAAGTAGCAGCGTTGTGCAAGCTTACAGACTGGATATAAATGGCATCATATTGCATGCATCCTATTGCTATTTGCATTATGTTTTCGAGATTTATCCACATCGTTCGAGCTCATTCATTTTAATAGCTGCATCGCCTTTTTATTGTCCATAATATTTTACTTCTTAAGCTGAGTACTTTTGGTGTTTGTTACATTCTTTTCTAAACTCTATAGGAAGCCTGAAATGTCATGATTTACAAACTAAAGCGAGTGCTGTCTTTCGGGTTTTTCTAGACACGGAATGCTTCTTGCAGCGACACTTGGCCGTCCTGGTAGGTAGCGGAGGTCAGCTCCCCACTCACCCACGTTCCTGGCTCTGTAGGCTTGAGCTCAGCGACTAATACTTTTATTGTCATACCTAGCTGTGTTTATTGGACATTTATGCTGTGCCAGGCCCCCTGCCAAGTGCTTGGAGAGAGTGATCCCATTTAGTCCTCATAACAATACTACAGGGAGAGGGGGGTGTCGTTATTACCCGGCATCGAGGGCTGAGGAAGCTGAAGCTCAGACATTTGGTAGCATGGCCAACATCTGACAGCTAGGAAGGTGTGGAGCCAGTATCTGAAAGCAGGCCTGGCACCGGGTTAATGTTCTCGCCACCATTCCCTAGTTGGGGGAGGAAGGCCATAGTTGGGGGAGGGAGGATGCCTTCAGCTTGGTCTGGACACTCATTAACCTGTTCCCTCCCCAAGATCCTCTCACCCAGACACCCCTCAACCCCTCTTCACTATAGTAACGGTGAAGAAAACACACTTTAAGATGGTTTGATCTACATATTAAAACGGTTCACAGGACCACATATGACCCCATTCCCACTTCCACTGAACACAGGCATTTGCCCAGGGTCTGCCCTCCCATACTAAGCTCAGACCTGCCACAAGGGTGGTCCAGCCGCTCTTTTGGGCGGGGCCTTTCTTTGGATCTCTGAGATTTTTCTCCAAATGAAATTATTATACTTAAATTCATTGTAATTGTTCTTTTCCCAATTCTTTCTTCCTTCTCTTCTTCCACTTCTTTAAATGCTAAAAGCATTTATGTTATTTAATGTGAGGATTTTAAATATGCTGTTTTCATCCTCTCATTTTGTTATTTCTTTTCTATATATATATATATATATATATATATATATATATATATATATATAATGCATCAAGAGCCTTTACAACATGGCAGTGGCCCAGGCTACTGAGAAGTCTTGCTTGTGCTCGGGGGCAGGGGAAGGGCAGGGTCTTGCAGGCCATTCCCCATGTGCTGGGAGTGCTCTGGTGCCCTGGAGAACTCTCAAGCTGTGGCCACAACAGACAGAATGAAGCCGCTTCTGCATTCCCATCTGTAGCAGGCCTAATCAAGGCAGCATGAAAGAGACGAGGTTGTTTATTTGTTTGTGTTTTTGCCATGTGTCCACCCCAAATTGGCACTGGCTCTGGATGAACACTTATTGCAAATTGCTATTTTAGGACCAAGCTGACAGGTGACACCTCTCACCTGCAACTTCCCCCAAAAACCTCCCCCAGCAGTCCCGCAGCTATTCATTCTAGTCTGCGGCTGTGCTACCAAAATCCAAACCAGTGGGTGGCAAAAACAACACCACTTTATGCCTCTGAAAAAAAGCCGCATTGCATTCATCAGTCAGTGGGACAAGATTGCTTCCGAGCCAGAGGCCTGAGCGGCTGGTTTCATGAGGCTGAACGCTCTGAGGAGCACCGCTGCTCCTTCTCAAAGACTGCGGTAACTTCAGGCTCTTGTGACAAAGGCTAGGTGAATTATGAGACAATTTCCTGCTGGCTTGCGGAGTGATTAACACAAGTGGCCTTGAATGATAGCATATGTTATAAAGAGATGGAGCCTTTCAGTTATAAGAGATGTATCAATCAAGGGAAAGAAAATCCAAATTAAAGTTTGATGAGCAACTGGATATTAATTGGTACTAACTCTGCTTTTTATGTCACTTTGATGGGGAGTGGATCGTAAACATGGGAAGCGATACTAATAATGTATATTCACTTCGATACAACGATATGGCGCCGTTTATTAAAGAAACCGATATTGAGAATGAGTTGTGAGAGCCCTGGTGTGCACTTTTCCATTGCGTATCTTCCCCCAGCTCTCGCCATGCAGGCTCTAAGCCACAGCCCGCGGGGTGCACTGCCCTTGGTTAGACACGTGAGAGTCATCCCCGAGTTTTTTCTTTATGCACCAATTCTAAATTATAGTGGAAATAAGTCTTACAACAAACTAGGGCTTTATACTGTTATCCAGAGGTGTGTATTTTTTTTTTACAAGTGGCATGCTCTTTTCTGAATTTGGACAGCAAGCTCAAGGAGAGGAATGTCATTTTAATGTAATTAAGTAGATAAGAAATAGACATGGTAATGTAGACCGATTTAGCCAACACACTTATGTCAAATACAACCCACGTGTTTTATCACAAATGTAAAAGTAATTTTTTCCCAATTACAAAAATGCAGACGTGATACATGATCACTAGTAAAAGAAAAACAGAAAAACTGTCTCTTAAATAATTAAAGTGGGAGCATACTGGATAGTTTCATAATGTCCCTTTCTCCTTCAGCAATCAATTTGGACAATTTTTACACTTCTTCTCACCTGGATTCATAGCTGAGTTCTGCCTTTTCTTCACTGGGCATGTTACTTAATCTCTCTGTGATTTAGTTTTTCATCTATAAAACAGGGTTAATAATATGTACTTTAAGGATTATTGTAAACATAAATGAGACATTTTTAAAGACATTCTCTAAAACTATTATTTATCACTTAGCACTATGCCTCACATTCTCAAAAAGTTAACTGTTTTTATTATGACAATATCATTTATAATGGGTGGGGTCTGTTCAGCTGTATTGCCAAACTATAAAGCATTAACTCAATCTACTAATGTTGATCTTTCAGGTTGATACCAACATTTCTCATTAATACCTGATATCATTAGCTTGGGATAAATCTTCAGAAGCCAGCATGGCTAAGGAAACATCTAAGAAATACAGCCTCCTGCCCTGGCCAGTGTGGCTCAGTTGGCTGGGCATCACCCCATGTACCGAAAGGTTGCTGGTTTGATTCCTGTTCAGGGCACATACCTGGGTTTCAGGCTCAATCCCCAGTAGGAGGGTGGTGCAGGGGGCAGCAGGAGGCAGCGGATCGATGTTTTACTTTCGATGTTTCTCTCTCTCCCTCTCTCTCTAAAAATCAATTTTTTAAAAATATTTTTACTGATTTCAGAGAGGAAGGAAGAGAGAGAGAGAGAGAGACAGAAACATCAATGATGAGAGAGAACCACCGATTGACTTCCTCCTGCACGCCCCTCTTACTGGGGATCGAGTCCGCAACCCAGGCATATGCCCTGACTGGAATCAAATCCCTGACCCTTCAGTCCACAGACCGATGCTCTATCCACTGAGCCAAGCTGGCCAGGGCTAAAAATCAATTTTTTTTTAAATCTTCAAGAAATACATGTTCCCTTTCCTGCAATGGTTGACATTACTTAGAATTTTAGCACAGCCATGTGGGCGATATAAAATACATCCTTTCATATGAGGGACTTACTTCTGTATTATAAGCTTATTCTACTAATTTTGTTGTTTTATTTTTAAATCAGTCACAATTTGCCTTTGGTTGGGTGAAGTGTGGCCCAGCTTAGAGCCAGGCCAAACCTTTCTTGAGACCCTTGGGAAAAGTCCAAGAAGGTATTTTTTTGACATTTGGTCAGTTTTGCCTCCTCTGGGCATCAGAACCAGGCAAATACAGATGTGCATTTAATTTTTTCACAGGAGGAAATCTCACTATTAATTAGGCTAAAGTTCTTAAGGGAATCATCTCACTGGGCCATTTGCCTCTGAACCTATATTTTTTAATAGTTTGCCCATTCATTTGAACAGATTGTTTAAAGGGGATGTGTATTAATCAATAGCAAGCGGGGAACTGAAGAAGAAAAAAAAAACTGGAACAAGGATCTCGCTGTATGCATACCAACTTAGAGGAAAGCCCCACAGGTAATGAAAGCACAAAGAGGAAGGGAGTCGAGTGCAGAGACAAGAGGAATCCTTGCGTTTTGGATTTGTCTGATTAAAAGGCCGTTTGTGGTAATATTTTGTAAATATGTCCATACAATAAATAGTTACTACTTGTGTCAAATGGGGGGCGGGGGGGGGGGGATGGAAGGTCTGGATGGAAAACCAGAGAAACAGACCACAGAACAGACACCTTGTGAAGGAAGGCCCTTAGCAAACAAAAGACACGTGTTGTATTGTATTCAAAGAGGTTTCCTTTTATTGCCATCGATGGACTCTGAAGTCATCGTTTCCCCTTAAAAGTAAATGGCCTATTTTCAAAATAGGCAGAGTCCCTGCTCCTTATATCTGCTCTTAATTCAAGAAATATATCTAACTGTAGTCTAACAAGAGTCAGTTTCAGAAGAAATTAATGAGGAACATCCATTAATTATTTATGCTCTGAAACAGCAGGTCTGCTAATGTTTCTGCTAATCACCAAAGCTAAACAGATGTATCTTCATAAAGACAACCTTGAAGAACAGAGTGAGTATATGAGAGGCACAAATAGAAAAAAATATGTGTAGGTACAGTGATGACAGGGAACAGTAACAGTGGGTGGATCACTGGCCCCAAGACAATACTTGTTTAAACTGCAAGTCATAGTAAAATTGTCAGAGCAAGTTCTGTTCACATTTTCTAATACTTAAGTGTTATATTAAGCAATAGTTATGGAAGTTGAATGTACAAAGGCTAAGACTAATGTTAGAAAACAAAAAAGAATGAGATGGCTAATCTTTAAAACAGCATTTAGAAAGCTGCCTGATTTTCATAAGCATTCTAAATTTCTTATTGATTTGAGAGAGGTAGGGGGAGAGAGAGAGAGATCTCAATTTGTTGTTCCACTTATTTATACATTTATTGGTTGATTCATGTATGTGCCCTGATCTGCGATCGAACCCACAACCTTGGCATATCAGGGCGATGCTCTAACCAACTGAGCAACCCAGCCAGGGCTCCATAATCATTCTAAACTCAGCTTCTTTCCTGAAAGTTAAATGAATGGTAAGGTTGTAAATTTTGAAATCATCATATACAAATTTGAAATGATTCAAACTTTCATTTTTGCCTCATACAAATTTGGTCAGCATAAACTCCATTGGTTCCTTTGAGTTGCAAGGGTTGTGTGAAAACAGCCCCCTGCAGTTCTGTGACCTGTTATACAGGGTAGCAGTTAAAGTGGGGCCATGTCTGAGAGCCGGACCATCTGGATTTAAATCCTGGCTCTTCCACTTACTAACTGTGGAACATGAGCAAATTAACCTCAGAACCTCAATTTCCTCATTGGCAAAACGAGATACTAAGAGGACCCATCTTAAAAGGTTATAAATGAGCTCTTAGGACAACAGGAAATATATGCTCAGTTTTTGTGAGTTATATTATTTCGAAGATAGCTTTGTTTTGGTCTATTTGTGAGTACGACAGTGCTGGGTATTTTACATAGAATTCACGTTCTGTGCAGCCCTGGCTTTGGGGACAGAATGACAGGGACAGGCTCCATCTCACCTCCTAGCTCATATTCTCACTCATGATATTTCTCCTGAGCCTTTGAAGAGAACACAATTCCCTTCATGTTCCAAGGAAGGTTACAGGATGGTTGCATCAATGTATTGGCTCAAGTGGGAGCTGTTGGAGGCCGGGTTGCTAACCTCATCCTTTCCCGGTGCGTTCTCCTGACTCACGCTGGAGTCTGAGAAGCAGATCCTTTCAAAGGCTTGAAGCACTCAAACCTTGTATCCAAAGAGTCACAGGGGAGGACTCATCTTTGGGAAAGTCACCAACACCCAGCCTGCTGAATTACGTGTTATCAATTACCTGGAGGGATCCTGGGGAGCACTTCTCATGCTACGTGCCAGAACCACCTGGGGAAAATTTTTTTTAATTATCCTACCTAATAAAATGGTAATATGCAAATTGACCGCACCTTTGCTACGTCCAAGCCACGCCCACCAGCCAAAGCCACGCCCACCAGCCAATCAGGGCGAGTATGCAAATTACCCAACAAAGATGTCGGTTAATTTGCATACACTGAGGGAGGGAGGAGTGAAGACTGAAGACAACTTAGAAGGAAGACGGAGGAAAAGTGGAAAGCAAGATGGCTGCCGAGGTAAAGCCCGGGTGGGGCGGGGCGGGGCGGGGAGGAGCAGGGCGGAGCGGGGCAGGTGGCAAAGGTGCGCAGGTGCAGGCGCGGTGGCCGCAGCAGCCGCTTGCAGGATTTTTCCTGCAAATGGGCTACTAGTATATATAATAATATTCATACACTGTGTGCATACATATGTGCATGTGTCTGTGCGTATACTTGAGCCCCTCTATAGGACTACTGAATTAGACTCTTCATAGCTAAGACTTAGTAACCTATATGTTTTTAAAAATTGATTTTTAGAGAGAGAGGAAGTGGGAGAGAGAGAAACATCAATGTGAGAGGGAAACATTGGTTGGCTGCCTCCCGGATGCTCCCACTTTGCCCCCCCCACACACTGGAAATAGAGCCTGAAACCCAGGCATGTGCCCTGGCCAGGAATGGAACCAGCAACCTTTTGGTGCACGGGACAACGCCCAACCAACAGAGCCACACAGGCCAGGGCAGTAACCAGTACTTTTTAAAGTTTCCTAAGAACCTCCTGGTGTTCAGTTAGATGTTGGAACTACTATTCAAAGTCAGGGATTCTCAACACCCTGTGACATGTCTCGCATCATGTCCTAGATTTAAAGAGTGTCAACATTTATGTAAGATCCATTGTCATAAGTTAGGGTGGACTTGAGGTTATCCCCTGTAATGAAGTCACCCTCCCTCACTCTAATGCTTCCTCGCATGGAGAGAAAAGGGAGTTATAATGCTGGCGCATAAACTGGCATCCTGTCTAATCTCTGCAGGAGTCTTGAGTGAGTGCCAACTGATGGATGGTTGGCACATGTGGTTGAAATATTGCTTTACTTATCAGAAAATAATCGGGTGGGAGGGGGCTATTTTCAGTAGCTGGTACAATGCACTCACGAGATATGAATTACTTACCATAGTCTGCAGCAGACCAAAGGCATGTTCTCCTACGGGCCAGAAGGACCATCTTATCTTTGAAGCAGGAGCCTCACTGGCATGAATCCACTCGCACTCCACCATCCAGCTCTCTTCAGCGCCTCTGTAGGTTTTCCTCTGTGCCTGCTCACCTGGGATGGCTTCAGCCAAGGACTCATAAGAGACGGAAGAGGAAATAGATATGAAACAACACAAGAACAATAGATTCCTTTAGTATCTCCATCCTCCCAGCGGTCCACCGCCCCTGCAATACTCCTTTTGCATCAGTGATCCCTGGACCAGTTGTTCGGGTGTGAAATTAAAATAGAAATACCGCAAAGGCAGGAGAACCTACTACCTAAAATCAAGCTCTCAAAAGGGGGCGAATTAGGCAGGGGCTGAGCAAGGCGTCCATGCCTTTAGCCGCACCAACAAAATCAAACCCAACGTGCAGCCAAAGCTTTCTGGGTCACTTCCATGTTTTATTAAACAACACACAGCCTGTCAGGCCGTGTAACTGGCGCTGCTTTCTGCACAGAGACCAAGTGAATTCAAAGAGCCACTCAGGCGAGTGGCAACCTCATACTTAGGTCTTTCTACCCACACTGGTCACGTTTCTATGTCCCTCTGCACACACTTCTAACCCGAAACACATGCTTATATGCTATGTGATCTGTAAAAACACATGAACTCTCACAGAGCAGAATGCAATTAATCTGAAGTAGAATCACAAACACTTAATAAACAAAAACATGAAAGAAGGTGAGATAGGTTGCTGATTACCAAACTAGTTATGTGTTTTGTACCACATCACAGCACACATTTTCTAATTTGCTTATGAAGGTATTCAAAATGACAATTTCCAGAATACTCTTATTTAACTGATCTGCACCAACTTCTGCTTAGGCATTTTTACTTTAGGACAGATACTATTATCACTTTTAAAAAGCAACCTCTTTGCCCAGCTGCTGTAGCTCAGTGATTGAGTGTCAACCTATGAACCAAGAGGTCACAGTTCCATTCCAGGTCAGGGTACATGCTCAGGTTACAAGTTCAATCCCCAGTGTGAGGTATGCAAGAAGCAGCCGATCAATAATTCTCTCTTGAGGGAGGAGGAGGTGAGAAGATGGCAGATGACCCCAATGCTGTGGATAGGAATGTGCAGATCTGGAAGATCAAGAAGCTGATTAAGAGCTTGGAGGCAGCCCCCAGGGACAGTAGAAGAGGGAAAGGCAGAGAGAAACATCAATGTGACAGAAACACATTGATTGGTTGCCTCCTGCACAAGCCCCAACCAGGGCCCAGGCCAGGGAGGAGCCTGCAACCAAGCAATGGCACAAGCATGGTATCATTGATCATTCCTCCCAAAGGCCAGATTTCATGAGTGGCAAAAATGTTAGCAGATGAGTTTGGAACTGTGTCTAACATTAAGTCACGAGTAAACCGCCTTTCAGTCCTGGGAGCCATTACATCTGTACAACAAAGACTCAAACTTTATAACCAAGTACCTCCAAATGGCCTGGTTGTGCACTGTGGTATAATTGTAACAGAAGAAGGCAAGGAAAAGAAAGTCAACATTGACTTTGAACCTTTCAAACCAATTAATAAGGCAGCATTGTATTTTTGTAACAACAAATTCCATACAGAGGCTCTTACAGCACTACTTTCAGATGCCACCAATTTGGCTTCATTGTAATGGATGGTAGTGGTGCACTTTTTGGCACACTCCAAGGAAACACGAGAGAAGTCCTGCACAAATCCACTGTGGATCTCCCAAAGGAACATGGTAGAGGTCAGTCAGCCTTGTGTTTTGTCCGTTTAAGAATGGAAAAGTGACATAACTATGTTCGGAAAGTAGCTGAGACTGCTGAGCAGCTGTTTATTTCTGGGGACAAAGTGAATGTGGCTGGTCTCATTTTAGCTGGATCTGCTGACTTTAAAACTGAACTAAGTCAATCTGATATGTTTGATCAGAGTTTGCAATCAAAAGTTTTAAAATTAGTTGATATATCCTATGATGGTGAAAATGGATTCAACCAAGCTATTGAGTTATCTACTGAAGTCCTCTCCAACGTAAAATTCATTCAAGAGAAGAAATTCATAGGATGATACTTTGATGAAATCAGCCAGGACACAGGCAAGTACTGTTGTGGAGTTGAAGATACACTAAAGGCTGTAGAAATTCTAATAGTCTATGAAAATCTGGATATAATGAGATGCATCCTTCATTGCCAAGGCACAGAAGAGGAGAAAATTCTCTATATAACTCCAGAACAGGCGAAGGATAAATCTCATTTCCCAGACAAAGAGACAGAACAAGAACATGAACTAATTGAGAGCATGCCCTTGCTGGAGTGGTTTGCTAATAACCATAAAAAATTTGGAGCTACTTTGGAAGTTGCCACAGTTAAGTCACAAGAAGGATCCCAATGTGTGAAAGGAATTGGAGGTATCTGGCGGTACTGAGATTTCCAGGGAATGGAATACCAAGGAAAAGACCACAACTTTTTTTTACCTCAATGACCACTAGGTAGTCGGCATGGGTCAGCAAAATGTGCCTCACCCTCCAGCATCCAACCCAAGGAGCATACCCGTGGTGGAATCCAAACAGATCCCTGCCTTACAATTGGAACATTTCCAGAACGTAATCCATGAGCATTGGATACTGAAAAGAAAACGGAAACAAAACCAGACCCAACCCTACACTTTGGTTTGTCATGGTGTCAGCGCAGCAGCAGCCTACAACTAAGTTCCTAAATGCCACTTTGGACTAATTTAAAGAAGAATCCCAGTTTTTACTTTTACTCGATGGTGAAATCGGTTGCTCTTTTATTTTATGGAAAAAAATGATTTTTTAACCTTCATACATAGAAGCAAAAATACTTTAACTGCTGTAAACCTTCAAAAGTTATATTGCTCAGAAGGAGGAGATAATTCTTATTAAAAACCTGAGCTTAGCCGAAACCGGTTTGGTTCAGTGGATAGAGCGTTGGCCTGTGGACTCAAGGGTCCCAGGTTCGATTCCGGTCAAGGGCATGTACCTTGGTTGCGGGCACATCCCCAGTAGGGGGTGTGCAGGAGGCAGCTGATCGATGTTTCTCTCTCATTGATGTTTCTCTCTGTAAAAAAATCAATAAAATATATTTAAAAACAAAACAAAACAAAAAAAAAACCTGAGCTTAGTAGCCTTATTAGGTAATGCAAAATCAACTCATATGGGGCGAAATGGCAAGGATGTCTCCTCTATGTTTATAAATTAATATCCCCCTGAAACAAACCAGCAGATGACACTCATGTTTCTGATGCAATACAGTACAAACGTTCTTCAAAAATCTGTAAGTTGATTTTTGTTATTACTACCAATAGTAATAACTGACTAGAGTAAGTGATCTTTTCCTACACAAAAGTCCCAAACTCCCATGTAATCTGTGACCCCAGATTTGTTGCCTGAAAAAAGCAGTGTGTTGGTTATAAGACGGGCTCATATTTTTCCCCCCTGTAAGTGCTTCCCTTTTGGGTTACAGTATAGTTAGAATGGAGTCCACAGGTATATTCATGACAGTGGAAAAAACCCGTTCACCAAATGTTCCAGATAAAGCCATTTTCAAAAATTTCACATCTGCTACCTCAGTTTGATTTTTTAAAATTTAAAATGCAATTTCGCCTCTGGCTTCTGGGTAGTCACATTAAGTTAATTACTCCAACAGTAAGAAAGAATAAGGCAGAAAACAAAGAAGAATTAAGCGTAGTGCCCCTGGCCATTCCTAAGGGAGTCATGTGGTCACAGCCTCCTTCCTGCGGAAAGGGAAATCCTTTGCTACCAGGAATGGGTTTTAAAAAAAGAAAAGTCTTGAAGTTTTATGCATAGAGTGTCAAATCTATATATATAAAAGCCTAAGTGACCAGTCGACCAGTCACTATGACGATGCACTGACCACGAGGGGGCAGATGCTCAATGCAGGAGCTGCCCCCTGGTGGTCAGTGCACTCCCACAGCCAACCTCCTGTGGTCCCTCCCCCTGGCCCCAATTGTCGGCCAGGCCTAGGGGTCCCACCCGTGCATGAATGCATGCACCAGGCCTCTAGTAGATATATAAAAACAGTCTCAAAGAAGGAAGTTTCCCTCTGGTCAGTGGGTTGAGCTAGAAGTGAGGAGGGGGAAGCCAGCACAGGAAAGATTCCATCCTTTCCAGACAAAACGTGTTTCTATTTTTGAGTTTTTCAAACTTTTTTATCTTCCAGAATGTTTAATAAATCACTAAGTTTGCTTAAATGGTTATAATAGAACCGACAAGAAAAAAAGAAAAGAAATCCTTAATAGTTTTAAGAGCATGATTCTTTTCCCAGCATGTATCTTTGAATAATTTTATAAAGATGGAGAAAATGACAGCTTGCTTTTAACTACTTTTTCTGCTTTTTTATCTAGAAACATAAAATCCAGCACACTTTGTGCAGTTACTTCACATACATGTTACTAATAATATATCTACTTAATAGCTAATTCTAGTGTCCCCCCAATAGATCCTGTATGCAAAATAGTTTCAATTTTACTATTATGCTTCCCAATGGCCACATCCTAAAGCACAATTCACTGACCAGTATATAAACCAGTATATAAAAGTACACTGTACAGAATTGTTAAGGCAAGAAAAATCTCCTTTTACATACTCAGAGATTCACACTACAGGATATATCAGACTAGAGCAGATTAGATGACATACAGAACAGCCAGGGAGGGTGATTCTGAAATATATCTGTTAAGTAAAACCCCAGGTCAAAGGGCTTGAGACTTGGGGAAATATTTATGCTTTTCTGTAGCATACTACCTAAGTATGTAAAAAATACTTATGTTCTTTTGTGGGAGGCTGGTAAGAGGATTCTAGTCAGGAAAGAGACCTCCTTCAACCATCTGCAGTGAGTGACTTGTGACTGGACTCACTTCATGGCTAGATGTAATATATACATTTTCAATTGCCAAGGGTTAGAAAAATGTCTTTACCTAGAGTCTAGTTGTCTTCTATCTAGTTGATTAATGTGGCACGTAAAAGAAACATAAAAGTGCAAACTCAGGTATGAAGTATGCCTTCTCTTTTCTCCAACATTGCTAAATACATTTAAGCAGTTCCACAAGATTTAATAGTCCATGTAGAAAATTCCATTGTAGGTAAGAATAACTCCATTCAGACAATTCGATGATTAGATGGTCTGCTAATAGTGGATTACATTTCACAAAGTATTTTCAGAAACATTAACTCACATAATGCTTATTGCAATCTGTGAACATTAAATGGGCACTAATATTATAATACTCATTTATAGGAGTAAACTGAGCATTAAAAAAACTAATTAACCCCAGCTCACATAGGTAGCTGGAATTGGGACGTGAACACAGTGTCAAGCAATGATTAAAGGACTTACTTTGAAGTCAGATATAAGGGGACTTCAAATATTGGCTTTGATTTGAGACTATAAACTGTGCCTCAGTTTCCCCTTGCACAAAAAGGGAAAAATCTTAGGATACCTCAGAGAGCTGTTGATAGGACTAAATAAAAATGTTTGGCCCTAACAGGTTTGGCTCAGTGGATGGAGCGTTGGCCTGCGGACTGAAAAGTCCCGGGTTTGATTCCTGTCAAGGGCATGTGCCTTGGTTGTAGGCACATCCCCGGTGGGAGGTGTGCTGGAGGCAGCTGATCGATGTTTCTCTCTCATCGATGTTTCTAGCTCTCTATCCCTCTCCCTTCCTCTCTGTAAAAAATCAATAAAAAATATTTTTTTTTAAAAAAAATGTTTGAAAACACACAGCACAGTGGATCACATAAAGAACATTGAAATGGGAGACAATGTTATTTTGACTATATGGCTGGGGAATGGCCCAGTTGCGGGAGATGAGCTACCTGCATCAGACCTGTGGGACCTCAGTTCTGCTAGCCATGCCACTTTCAGACTGGGAATATGCACATTAAAAGTACTACACAGCCCTGGCTGGTGTAGCTCAGTTGGTTAGAGCATCATCCCATGTACCGAAGGGTTGCAGGTTAGATCCCGTTCAGTGCACACACACACACACACACACACACACACACACACACACACAGGTTGTGGGTTTGATCTCTGGGTGGGACAGAAGGCAACCAATTGATGTTTCTCACATGTTTCTTTCTCCCTCACCCTTCCTCTCTCTCTAAAATCATCAAAAAAAAAAAAAAAAAAAAAAAACATAGCCTGCCTTGTTCGCATGGCTCAGTGGTTTAGCCCCGACCTAGGTACCAGGAGGTCACAGTTCGATTCCCCATCAGGGCACATGCCCAGGTTGTGGGCTTGATCCCCAGTAGGGGACATGCAAGAGGCAGCCGATCAATGATTCTCTCTCATCATGGATGTTCCTCTCTCTCTCCCTTCCTCTCTGAAATCAATAAAAAATATATATTTTAAAAAAACATATCCTTGGGTGATGATTAAAAAAAAAAAACTACACAAAAATGGTACCATGCTTAGGGAAAGATTTAAATTAGAAAAAAAAAAAACAACTCATGGGGAATATAGTGGGAAATATTAAGTCTTCACAATTCCTTTTCCAAGTTTACAATCATTTCTTAGCACCATTAAAATTGACTGGTGAATGAAATAAAAATAATTAACCAAATAAAAGGCAGAGGTGGATTGTTTCATATTTCCACTGCTGGTTCTTCAAGTCATTTACTCGAGTTATTCAAGAGCTTCTGTGTGCGGAATATTTCACCCTGTCTGATCTCTGTTTTAATTTATTTATGGCACACACATACAAAATCATGTTTCTGGACAAAAATGGTCAATGACAGCCCTACTAAAATGTTGAACAGAATCAAAACTCTCTGCACTTACTCATATTTTAAGTGTGCAAATTTTCTGTAGATTCTGACTCTAATAGCCACAAAGAAAAACAAATGGAAACAGCTACTGTACCATTTCTCCCACCTTATGTCCATGAAGCACAAAACCACCACCAGTGAGGATAATCAAATCTCAAAATGAATAAGAAGGCAATCTTGGGTTGTAAAAAAGGAAAATCAAAATATGCTGTGTACTGTTTCTATAGACAATGTTCAATGTTTTCTGAACATGTCTGAATATACCAGTTAGGTTCTTTTTTTTTTTTTTTTCAAGATACGGTCAATTTCTGAGAAATTGATAGGTGCCTACAACTCACAAATAGCTTTCCAAAATATTAAGACTCAGCACAGAAGCTTGCCATAAAAATAGGGCCCTTACATAAGTAAGTTCTCCATTCTAAGTAAAGTTTAATTGTTCACTTCCATCTTTTAGACTTTTCTTCAGCTTTATCTGATTTATCAATTATCATTTGAAAAAGTAAAACTAAGAGTGGAAGAAACTTCTTTGACATCCTTGGGGCCTCAGGAGACCACACAGCACTGTTCTACTGAGATAACTCTAAATATTTTTCACATGAATGGCTAAAGTGCAGAAATGTATAATTTATTAGGATTTAAATAAATCACAGGGAGAGAAGTGCTTTAGTCATTCGCAGAAAATTTTTCAAAAAACATAAAATTATGATTCTAAGAAATTAAGTTCTATGTGTAAAATTTTCCCCCATCTTTAATATTTCGAAGAAAAAACATATTGATAATGCCTTAAGAATGGCACACTTTTTTTTAGCATTTGATGACAGCAAAATATTTTTCAATGACACATTCCAAATTTTAGGGGTAAACACCTTTCTAAAGCATGTACTGTAACCAGAATGTTATAATCATTTTGTTCAGCAATTTTCCTGACCAACTTACCATATTGGAAATATTCCCAATGGCTACTAAATTTGTCAAGAGTGAGAATCTTTCCCTGTTGTATCTATTAGAACATGCCTAGTTTTCTCATGGGTTGTCAAAGAATAAAAGCCCCCTTTCTCCCAAGGGTGCTTATATCTTTTTTTTTTTTTGAGATGACAATTACTACCATACCATTAGTAGTCAATAAACATTTTATAGTTACCAAAATAGCTAACATTAGAAATCCACAAGGCTTTAGAATGGCGTTACTAAACTAAGAAACCTGAACATGTAAAAATCAGATAGTTCTATAAACAACAGAACATGAACACCAGTTTTATTCATTGAGAATATATTATTTTTTGAAAAAAATCTATGGCATAAACATAACTATAAATGAACACTGCTATTCTCAGCACTTTCTGCCTAGAAAATTCAGTATACTATATGAAAACATCATTAAATAAAAGCATGTAACTTATTTATGTGCAACATTTTTTTTAATGCCAAGGTTAAAAGGAAGAAGGCACCAGCAATATTAAAAAACACAAAGAAACAAGGTAGAAATATTGCAAGATTATCATAATTCAGTTTGCCAGAGAAAATATTTAAGATAAAATTGAAAATAAAATAAACATAGGTTATGATATAGCCAAATCATTGTGAAATGTATCAAATTGGCTGGCTGTACATTACGGAGGTCACAGAAAATTACTTTAAAATGTTTCCCCACAAATTAGCATATATAAACACTGTTCGCTATGGTTTCCAATATGCTACCTAAAAACAGTGTTGCTCCCTATGGAAGCCTGGTTCCAATCCAAGGCAGATGAAATAGATGGAGCCAGAATGGCAGTGTTTGACAGACACTAATAAAAAAGACCAGTGACATCCTATGGACTTGTAATATTCCATTGTATTAAAAGCAGCAGAGCACAGAGTTTAAAAGCTGAGCTCTGGAATCAGATCTGTGTTCAAATCCTAGTCCCACCACTCGAGGCTGTGTGATCTCTGGGAACCACTTAATCTCCCCAAAACTCAGTTCCAAGATGAGTTGCACTTCATCAAAGTGCTGTGCAAAGACAGGATGCAGGCAAACTACAGAGCCATTCCTGGAACACAGTCTGCATTCAATACATGCCAGTTACTTTTTTTTAAGTGAACAGTTTAAAATTATCAATTTAGTTGAAAAAATATATATCTTTAATGAGTAGCTTAAAATAAACAGTTTAATGGAAAATATTTACTTAGTACCATGGTATTACAGGGAAGTCAGGTTTTATTGCTTAAAGAATCCCAAAGGAATGAACATGGACAGAGGATAGACATTCTAAAATATACAAATAACTTACATTAGGGCTGATTTCATTACTTTGCAGACTTAATGGTTTTCCTCCTGTGGCTTTCTGAAAATATGTCAACATTCTCATCAACATGTTCCTAATCTTTTTCTTTACATTTTAGAAACTGGAAAAGCTCAGACATGTAAAGATACAAGTAACACACTTGCCCAAGATTAAGAAAAGTGGCAATGATTAGGTAATTATTTTTTATTTCCTATTTCTTATAACTTACAGGAAAATGTGTTTGAAAGGGTGAAATTCAATGGCACAAGGTTGAAATGTGTACAATTTTCTCAGATAGACATCAAACTTGGTTTAGTTTTGATGGCTGATAACTAAGGTGACTCTAAATGCAAAACTCAAAGCCAAATACTCTTATTGACTTGAATTTCATAAAAAGTAACACCAACATACTACTATTCTACTTCTCTCCCACAACAAATAATGACAAAAATATAAAACTGCAGGCAAGTTTAAAGTCACTCACAGTTGTCTATTTTAAAATTAAAAATACCTTCACACTCAAGAACATCAAGTAATCCAGACACTGATATATATTTTTTCACCTTTAATTTTAGACTCGACTACTTTTCCAAGCAAAATACAAAACGTTAAATTACATCATTTTACACTCAAAATAGTATTGACGATGTTACAGCAAGGAAGAGAGTGATTAAAAATCCAATTCAGCCCAGCCAGTGTGGTTCAGTGGTTGCGCATCAACCTATGAACCAGGAAGTCTCGATTCCATTCCTGGTCAGGGCACAGGCCTAGGTTTCAGGCTCAATCCCCAGTAGGGGGCATGCAGGAGACAGCTTATCAGTTATGCTCTCATCACTGCTGTTTCTCTCTCTCTCTCTCTCTCTCTCTCTCTCTCTCTCTCCCCCCTTCCTTTCAGAAATCAATAAAAAAAATATTTTAGAAACCCAATTCACCCTGTATCTCAATAGGCTAGTGTTTTCCAAACTGCAATTTTGAAAGCCAAATTGTGGATCCTGACAAAAATTAATAGATTAAATAATATCACATGCATACTGAGTAATAAGGGTGTTGTTTGGTAAACTTTTGTTTGGAGGAGGTGTGTATATACTGTATCACAATGCAAAATATTTTTACTGTGAGTTGCTATGGGGGAAAAAAAGGATTCAGTCACTACTCTAAGGCTGACTAAATTTTGTCTCCTAGAGCCCCCTACAGGCTCAAAATGTTAAAAACTTGAATCCTACAGTAAATCTTTTGTTGGAGGGTAGTTCAGAATCTAGAACTCAATCGTTTATACAGGAACAGGTGTTTACACAGATAAATAGTCAGTGTTGGGCCTAAGAACTCACCCTTGAGGCCAAATCATACTCCAGAAATCAGGATAATTGGGCAAGGTCTATATTAGCCCTTATTATCTCATTTAATTTAAAACTGGGAGAAATATATCAATATTTTACACTAAGAGCTGTCTGGGGGAAATAAGAAAAGATGGAATCACAAGAACTTTAGGAAACTGTTAACAAGACATTCACTTTTATAAGGTTTTTACAAAGCAATATTGAGAATAGAAAAAGGCCTAGGCAACTAAAAAGACTTATTTCCACACCTGGACTCCTTGACAAATAATTAAGAATAATTTTGAGCAATCAAATACTAAACCAGTACCTCTATATAAAAAATAACTATTACTTTAAATTACAAATGAACCACTATATCAAAATTAAAGAACTCTATGAAGTGGTTAGAAAACTGAAGTGATGTAGGAAATAGAGGCTTATTTTCATGGAAAACAAGCTAGCAAGCTCTTGCTCCTCTTTCACAGAAAGATAATATAAATAAAAAGAAAAGGTAACAGCCATGTTTATCATGCTTAATGATCACCTCCACATACAAAAAAGGAGAAAAAAACAATCTGTTTGCAGAAGCCTAAGAGTAGACTCAAATTGCAATTATCTTGCAAACAGTCATTAAACACTATTCTGACCTTAATTTCACCTGTATCAAGTCACCCATCTCAGAATGCTGGGATGGTTTAGTTAACCTAAGATTGATCAAAGAACCAGGTAAGAGGCCAAATGGTAGATGACCCTGTAGAAAGGAGATCACTTGGCAATAAAATCAATTTAGCATAAATGAAGGTGATTCACAGCACATGCAATAGCAGTTAATAGCCTTATATTTTTGAGTCAGTGTTCCCTGGCTCCTCAAATAGATCTGACACTAAAATGACACAAAATGTGCAGGTCTGCCCTTGTTTAAAGCAACCCTGATTCTATAATCTCAAACATCTCAAGTGTCGACATAAATGTTCATACCTTCTGTTTACTGTAACATAATTACTATTAGATACAGACTAGATACTACACTGGGACTCATGATTCAAAATTTATCCTTGCTTTAGAATAATTTACATCTAAAACACTAAAAAATCACATAAAACCAGTAATTTGTTAATGAGAGGTCCATTTTAGTAAAATATTTGACTTAATATTAAACAGATGTAACTATTTTCAGAATTATGCTTATCCTCACTAAAATTCCCAGAACTAATGTTTATTATAAACATGTAGGGTATCACCCAAAAATGTATCTCACTTTGAATAACTATTAAGGCAGTGTTAATCAAAATACATTTCATTTTCAAAATTGCGCTATCAGCTGTTAAAATGCATATACATTTTGGAGGGGCACCCTGTATAGATGAGGATAAATTCTCATCTATTCAAAACAAATGATCACACAGCTTATTTGCCATTTACCAAATTCATAAAATACAGATTAAATTTATTTGAAAAGACTGAAAATGAAATTTACTCCCATTCTTTAGTAATTTCCTGTATAGGCTGAGATTGAAAGAATGACTCTTTTTAAACAATGAATAATCATTTCAAAGGAAATTTTGTAAGAAATTTTTCAAATGAGAAATATGAGCCCAAGTCATATACTTTCCTTTCTCATCACCTCCCACCGAGTCCTTAGAGTGTAAGATCACTTCTTGTTATTCTTTACTATTAGAGATCACAATTAGAAGTCATCTCTTCAAGGTGTTTTTTCCCATCTTTCTATTCCACTTAAGAAAAATGTCCTTCCGGGCAGCCGGCATGGCTCAGTGGTTGAGCATCGACCTAGGAACCAGGAGGTCATGGTTCAATTCCCAGTCAGGACACATGCTTGGGTTGCGGGCTCGATCCCCAGTGTGCGGTGTGCAGACAGCAGCCAATCAATGATTCTCTCTCATCATTGATGTTTTTATCTCTCTCTCCCTCCCTGAAATCAATAAAAATACATTTTAGAAAAAAGGGGGAAAAAAGTTCCTTCCTATTGTTGGCAGGCACATTGAATATCATCAAGGTAACATTAAAATAATTGCTTTTATAAAATTGTTTGTGCTTTTTATCAGGGATACCAAGACCCACCATGAACAAAGAAATATGGCTATCAAAGCTTACTTACAAGTAATACTTTAATCCCCTTCTTTTTCATTTATTTCCAAGACCACCCTGTTGAGGGAGTTATTCTACTGAATATTTCATAGCCAGTGGTTTCAATACCCAGTTTCACAGAGTAGCATTCTCTCAGGTACATGAACCCAACATAAAACACACATACATATCCACTACTCACTCACGGTCACACACAAGCAAGCATACACACACATTTTCTTTCTTTCCAGAACAAGCCAGAATTACAGCTCTTTTGGTGATTGTTATAATTTTTGGAATGGTTCATAAGTTTTCCAAATTCTTTTAAATTCATAATACTTTTATCTTTTTTCTTTTCTTTTTTTTTCCGATTGTGAACCATTCCATATTGCATCTTTATTGCAAAAGTCAACATGCTTCTTAGAAATTCAGATTGTAATTGATAAAACAAACATTACATATATGAATTTAAATGTATAAACAGTTAGAAATTCAACAATATCTCCTATTATACTATTACACAAGTTCACAATTTTGTAAAAACTATAATACAGGCGTACTATACATAAGAAGAACCACTATTCCTTTTCACATGATTTTTTTCTTCTTTTTGAAATAATGATCCATCAGTAGGACCTTTGTTTCATCATAACAAGACGGTTTTCCAATTTATCATCAATGCTTTCCCACATGAAGAAATGCAAAGAAATTCTGCATTCCCTGGGGTTACCTTTTTAAGCTTGGACAGCAATCCACTAGTGAACCAGGCTGACCTAGGCAGATTGGTCATCAGCTACTTAGAAACTTAGAAAGTCGTCACACTCATTAAAAAGAATACAGCTTGCCTCAGATGTATATATTATATCTGTAACTGAAGATGCCAAGAAAACAAGTAATGGTACTTACTTTTAAAATAAATTCTAATAGTTGGGGATTTGAGGATGGGGATAAAAAAATCCTAAAGGAAAAATACATATTCAACTATTTTATGTTAACATTAACTTAAATTTTCTAATATTATATTTAACTCATTATTTTGAATTCATTTTTGAGAGTCAAAAATGTTTTAGAATTCTTAGAACATTTAAAAAGTATTTTAGTCTTATATAAGGTGTATTGAAAAAGCAGTTTTATACAAAGGATCTTACTGGGGAAAGTGTCTATTCTTCACTTTAACACTCTTCTCTTTCATCCCCCTCTCTCCCAATAACTAAAAAGGCAAACAAATCCTCAACTCTCCCTGTACAGAGTGTAATAAGATGTCAATTTTGAGGTTAAAAAAAAAAACCATATGAAAAGGAATCTCATTCTGTTGAACTGTCAGTCTACTGAAAATTTTCTTACAGCTCCATTAATTTACTGTAATTTTCAGTTTCCAAATACAAAAATACAACAATTCTTATTGAAATCTATACGCTGGTAGTTTTAGTACACAAAAAAAACAAACAAATTATTTACAAAATTATACAGTTTAAGAAAAAACTTTGTACAAAAAATATATAAATCCTTTGTTCCCTCTATCACGTTTAAACTGTCAGGACTCAAAATATTCACCACAATGAATCTTTCAAAATATATACCGACTGAGCCACAGACATCAAGAAAATTTCATTAGAGATGATGGAGGGAGGAGCAAGATTGCTTATTCTAGGTACCCCACTGTAACATTTTCATCTTTTTATAAGCTTATTTTAGTTTCAATGTTATCAGAAATATAATAACAACCTAGGAAGAGGAAGTCCTTATTATTGCGAAGGGGACGTTACAACGAACATAAAAATGATCCTGGTTTGACACATCATTCCAGGAAAATAAGTAGAAAAGATAATCAGAACGTGGGATTTAACTTCTTGTAGCTAAGTAAATCTAGAGTCCTGATGGTTTTAAGTTTCTTAGTGAATAGTTTCTATTTTAAGAAACAGTCTTTACTTCAAGAAACAAAATCCTTGATATAGTGATCACCAAGAACTTTCTGAAGCCAACAGGAAGTTTCAAATTTTCACACCACACGTATATAAAAACATAGATGTGTATAATCTTGAAAAAGTGACATCCTATGTACATTAATCATTTTATTTCCCCAGGGGTCAATACAGTGTAGTGTTACTCCTCTGTTTTTCCATCTAACATTCAGAACACAAGGACATACATTTACATATATATTTTACTTAACAGATACTCTACTCTATACAGTGTACAGTAAAAATGCACACAGTGAAAGAAACTGTCTACTGAAGGATGCATATGTTCATGGATAGCAACAAGCTACAAAATTATCAAAAAATAAGGTCATCTGATCAAAGTCAAGTTATGACTCCCATTTATTACTAGCATACCCATCCCCCTACCCCACCCCATCCCTACCCTACCCCAACACCTCACCATCATGGTTAAAATTTTGGAAAATAATTTCAGACACCTTTTTAACCCTTTTGTGTAACTATTAACTAAACTGAAGCATTAAAAATGAAAAAAAAAGCTAGTGACTGACTTTCCCCATAAATCCTTCCATTATTCTCATCTAAACATTTATCAAGGTGTTTGCTGGTTTAAACTTTTTATTAGGGGTTGACTTTTGGTGACCCAAAAGAATCACTTATCTCAATAATGGGTAAGTCAGGCCTAGTAATAAAAAGGCAGAAGAAAGAAAATGGGATTGAGAAAGGGGCAATGGGTGAAAACCTTTTATATTCTGAGAATGTTAAAAAAGAAAAACAAAACACAAACCAACTGAACCAATACTCACTAATTTCAAAGTAAAGAATCAGCAGCAGCAGAAGTGCAGGAGAGTTGATATAATGACAGAATGAAAATACCATAGAGCTAGCTTCCATTACCTTATAGCATTTAAGAACACAGAGTTTGTATGGTTTACACTAAAGTAGTACTTACTTCTAACAGATAAGCCACCTCCCACCCCAAATTTAGATTTAATACAAATTGGGCTCCTCCCAGTAAAAAAAAAAAAAGAAAAAGAAAAAGAAAAGAAATTTACTTTTCTTCCAAGACAACTCTTGAAAGCAGAAGGGTATTTCAATTACAAATGTCTCCTACTGTCTGACGACCCATCCATAATAGCTAAGAGTTAAGAGATTCCAGGCAATTTTGACATTTAAAGAAATTTTATCAGATTATAATCCAAAATAAAATTTCTGAACACCCTGTCATTTACATCATAATCCAACACCAGTAGCAACAAAGACAGGTGGTGTGGAAAAATAAGGCTCTAGAGATTATCCATGTCATCCTGTGGATCTTCACAACTGTGTAAAAGTACTAGGCCTTTGGTGCTTTAATATCGTGAACAGTTATGAGATGTGTTTAAATAGCAAACTTGCTGTCCTTAAATCTATTGTGTTGAAAGAAAAATAAAAAAAATTTTTTGGCTCATTGACGTCTTTAAATAACTTTAAAAGTTGTTCTTCTAAACAAATATTCCTAAAAATTATACAGCTCGCTTCAGATTTCATCTTCGCCATGAACGAGACTCATATTCATCTTCATCTTCGTCATCATCATCAGGCAAAAACAAATCTGAGGTTTCTGTTTCCTAAAGAAAGAGAGGGTAAAATCTGCTTAGTGGCACAAGGAAGTTAAATAAAATACTTTTTTAGGGCAAAGGACAAATAGACTAAATATAAAGGCTGGATTTACAAGTATCTTTCAGAGCAAAAACAAAACAAAACACACAAAAAAAAACCTTTTTTTTTTTTTTTTTTACATGTACTGGGTGGGATAAAAGTAGGTTTACTGTTGTTCATATGGAAAATAATTAATAAATTAAAATACAGGTTTTAATAAATATATTAAAATTAATAAAAGTAGGGTAAAGTAAACCTGCTTTTGCTCCAACCTATGTATATAATCTTCTCCCTGCTAACTTTTCTTAGTCTTAATAGGAAAAGATTTCCATCTAAAGTCATCAGAAAAATAAAGTAAATAATATATTAACATTTAGTAGGGAAAATAAAAATACCTATGAATGGTCCCTGGGGGGGGGGGGGGGGGGGAAATACCTATGAAATGTTATTGATAAAATTAATTTAATTTTATTCAATTAACTTAAAAATTACACAGTAAATGACCATTCAAACTCCTAAACCTTTCCTTTAATATTAGATTATTTATGAGGGGAGAATATACTAACTTCCCCATGACATTGACATTCAAGATCTTATATAAAAATATAAAAAGTTACACAAAGTAGAAGTATCTGTAAATATTCCCCAAAATATCAAGGTTTTTCAATTTTTTAACACAGGAGCATGTTTCTACTTTGGTTATATAAAATTACCCATATGATTAGAAGCCTCTTGACCAACCATTAATGCTAGATATCTTTTAAATCAAAACTGTGATGAACCAGGAATAACTTGCAATGTTAGATGAGTGTCCATTTTAATAAACTAATTAGAAATATAGTAGTAAAAGAGCACCATCAATTCTCTAATATTTTAGGAAGCTGATTATTTAGTACTTGCATTACTTAAGTCTGACTTTCCTAGCCTTCCCTCTTATGTTTTACTTCCTTACACTGACATTTTAACCAACTATACATAGAAGGAAAGAAACTCCCATCTATTACTTATGGAACTTGAATAAACTAAAAGCTTCAACAATCAGCTAAAACTTAATTTATTCATATAATCCATGTCCTCATTTACCAGAATAAAAATATCTAGAGCCCAAACAAATACCAATAAAAAAAAGTCTCTCTTACACCAGAAAATAATCCCCCAAAGCTTTTTATATTTATGTACCTTTTGATGCTTTAATAAATTTTAAGACTAGTCTTAGATAACTGCATTCATGCAATAATTCAATATTTATTTTAATGTCAGAAAAAAAATTATAACTGAGAAACAATCTAATTCTTCTTTTTTTTCTTTTTAAACTCTTATTTTCAATCATTAAATTTACCTCCTCCTTGACTTCTTCTTCCTCGGTCTCTGTAGATACAGAAGGCACCTTGGCCTTGTGCCATGATATTTGTAGCCGACGGTCTTTAAATTTTGACCCTTGGTTTGAAGCCTAAAATAGATTTTAGAAAAACACAAAAGTGTGTACTCACATTTACTAATGATTCCTTTTAAGTGTGTGCTACTTAAAAAGTGTAATGACTAGGAGAAAAATCTATTAAAGTGGATCTATGAACAATCTCTAATGAGAGCTAGAAAAAATGAAATCCGTTTTAACTAGTAGACCATATGTTCTGGTTGCCCAGAATAGTCCATGATTAATTTTTCTGTCCTGTAAATAAAATCTGTCTTGGCTGGATGATAAATTACTTAGAAAAGTCATCATAAGGACAAATAAATACTGTCTTACTACAATTATTGGCTTTTGGCTTTGATAATCTACATATTTAGACTGAAACCTTAAAAATGTAATTATAAAAAACTGTCTATTCATCATATGGCATCTCTTATAGCCCCACCTATATCTGACAAAGCTATTCTCCCTTTCTGTTCTGAAATGTTATACAACTATAACTAGTACTCCCCAGCTCACCTACACATTCAACAAATGTTAAACACCTACTATCCTCACTCAAGGTAAACCTGCTCAGCTTCAAATTATTCCTTGGTACTACAGTATGAACAGCGCCCCCCCCCCCCCCCCACTCCACCTTCCCAGCACATATCAATAAGAGAAAGCAAAAGTTTATTTTTAAACCCAAAGCAACAGAAGCAAAAGAATAGGGACCCAAAATTTCATGAAAGGAAAAGTTTAGTTATTCCTACAATTTTCCTATTAACTGGGCTGGGTTGTAAAATACCCCCAATTTTTGGTTCAGTCCTGAAAACGTGACAGAAGGAGTTCTTTTAAATTTGGGGTTTCACTCTAGGTTCTCTAAGAAAAATGTTGATAAGCTCCAGGAAGCATCTGACAAATGTTTCCACAGAACACTCAGATAACTGCATCGTAATAGTGTACATTAGGCCAGCCCCATCGCCAGTTAACTATTGTCTGCATAGATATTGGCCTGTGATCTAAGGAAAAATTCCCTTTACTCCTTGTGGGGTTGACTGTTTATAATCTAACACCAAACATTTGATCCATGAGACATAACTAAACTGATATATCAAAATGGCCCTATCCAAATACACATCTACCATCTTTTAAAAATCAGGTAATTGCTAAGAGAGTAGATCTTAAAAATTCTCATCACAAAAAATATCTATGTGAGGTGATGGATGTTAACTAAACATATTTTAGTAATCATTTCACAACTATACATATATTACGTCATTAAAACTGAGGAACAGAATAGAGATCCCAGAAATAAAGCTACACCTTTATGGTCAATCAATACTTGACAAAGGAGGCAAGAACATACAATGAGATAAAGATAGTCTATTCAATAAATGGTATTGGGAAAATTGGACAGATACATGCAAAAAATGAAACTAGACTACCTTCTTAAATTATACAGAAGAATCAACTCAAAATGGATTAAAGACTTCAATGTTAGACTCAAAACCATAAAAATCCTAATAGAAAACTTAGGCAGTAAAATCTTAGCCATTTCTTGTAGCAGTATTTTTTCTGATATATCTCCTCAGACAAGGGCAACAAAAGAAAAATAAACAAATGGGACTACAACAAACTAAAAAGTTTTTGCACAGCAAAGGGAATCATCAACAAAATTAAAAGACAACCCACTGAATGGAAGAACATATTTGCCAGTGATACATCTGATAAGAGTTTAATATCAAAAATTTACAATGAACTTATACAATTCAACACTAAAAAAACAGACATCAAATTAAAAAATGGGCAAAGGACCTGAATACACACTTCTACAAAGAGGACATACACATAGCCAATAGACATATGAAAAGATGTTCAATGTCACCAGCCATCAGGGAAATGCACATTAAAACCACAATGAGATATCTCCTCACACCTGTCAGAATGGCTATTATCAATAAATCAACAAGTAAGTGTTGGCAAAGATGTGGAGAAAAGGGACCCCTCTTACACAGTTGGTGGGAATGCAGATTGGTGCAGCTACTGTGGAAAGCAGTATTGAGTTACCTCAAAATATTAAAAATGGAACTGCCGTATGACCCAGAAATTCCATTTCTGGGAATATATTTGAAGAAACCTGAAACAATGATTCAAAAGAAAATATGCAGCCCTATGTTCATTGTAGCGTTATTTACAATAGACACGATTTGGAAACAGCCTAAATGTCCATCAGCAGATGAATGGATAAAAGAGCTGTGGTACATTTTCACAGTGGAATACTACTTGGCCATAAAAAAAGAAGGAAACCATAGCCTGGCTTGCAGGATTGGGCAAAAACTGGCTCTCTGACATCCTCCAAAGGGTCCTGGATTGCAAAAGGGCTCAGGCCAGGCCAAGGGACCCCATCAGTGCACGATCGGGACCGGGGAGGGACTGTGGGAGGGCTTCAGGGCATGTCTGGCCCCGTCTCACCCAGTCCCGATCAGAGCGGATCAGGGCCATCTTGCCAAGTCCCAATCAGGGCAGATTGGGGCCGGCCAGGGAGGGATGCGGGAGGTTGGCTCCAGGGCATGTCTGGCCCATCTCACTCAGTTCCAATCGGCCGGACCCCAGCAGCAAGCTAACATACTGGTCAGAGTGTCTGCCCCCTGGTGGTCAGTGCACGTCATAGGGAGCAGTTGAGCAGCCTTAGCATATCATTAGCATATTATGCTTTGATTGGTTGAACAGACGACTGGACAACCGGACACTTAGCATATTAGGCTTTTATTATATAGCATTGATTCATTAACATTGTTTCATTAACAACCAAAAGCACTGTAACTCATGCCTGAACAAACATTATCTAACATGTATCTTCACTATAAGGCACTTCTCAGCCTTTTGTAACTTAGGAACACACACAGAACTACCCTTACAGCCAGTTCAAACACTAATGAAAAGCACAAAAATGAGAAAAAGGGGCACTAAATAGATTGTGAAAACAATCTGTATACCAGGCGTCCTCAAACTACGGCCCGCGGGCCACATGCGGGTGTTTTTGCCGTTTTGTTGTTTCACTTCAAAATAAGATATATGCAGTGTGCATAGGAATTTGTTCATAGTTTGTTTGTTTTTTAACTATAGTCCGGCCCTCCAACGGTCTGAGGGACAGTGAACTGGCCCCCTGTTTAAAAAGTTTGAGGACCCCTGCTGTATACAGTACAAGATCTGAAACAAGAGAGCTGAGTGTGCCTTATTTGACCTCAGCCGGGAAAATATGCATTGGTTGACTCATTCTTCACAGTTCAGCCCATGTCTAAAAATGACCACAAAAATACTTCAAGTATTGATTTTGAGGTTACAAATAAATTTTAATGAATAGGTGAATTTGCAAATAACGAATAATGAGGACCAACTGTATAAAAAAAGGAGATTATTATGATAAAGTGAGAATAATGGTTAGTTTTGTGAGGAGACATAAAGATAGTGATGCAGGAGGGGGCTTCTAGGGTATTGGGAGTGCTCAATATCTTCACCTGAGGGGCAAGTATATGGGAGTTTATCTTCTGATAAAGCACTGAACTATAATTTTTTAATTGGTATAGTTTCTTTCAATAGACATTTTAAATTGAGTATTATCTGTATAATTTTAAGAAAATACCAAATAGTTAAGATATTTATGTTTACGAAGCAAGGTTTGGAATTCAGCCCTGAATTCAGCCCTGATTTTATAACATGATGCCACTGTGATAATTTTTTCAAGTGAGAGCTTTATGTATGTACTAGAGGCCTGATGCACAAAATTCGTGCAAGTGTAGGCCTTTCTTCCCCCGACTGCTGGCACCGGCTTCCCTCTGGCACCCGGGACCCCGGGCTTCCCTCCGGCCACCAGCAGGCACCCAGGACCTGGGCTTTTCTCCAGCCACCAGCAGTCACCCGGGACCTGGGCTTCCCTCGCAGCCCTGGCTTCGTCCAGAAGGTCATCCGGAAGGATGTCCAGTCTAATTAGCCCACTACGCTTTTATTATTTTTTTAAAATATATTTTATTGATTTTTTACAGAGAGGAAGGGAGAGGGACATAGAGTTAAAAACATCGATGAGAGAGAACACATCGATCAGCTGCCTCCTGCACACCCCCCACTGGGATGTGCCCGCAACCAAGGTACATGCCCTTGACCAGAATCGAACCTGGGACCCTTCAGTCCGCAGGCCGACGCTCTATCCACTGAGCCAAACCGGTTAGGCACGCTTTTATTATTATAGATTATTATTACAGACTAGAGGCCCAATGCACGAAGATTTGTGCAAGAATGGGCCTTCCTTCCCCTGGCTGCCAGCACCACCTTCACTCTGGCTGGAGCCGCCTTTTCGCTCCAGCCCAGAGCCGCTTTTCTGCTCTGGCCTGGAGCCACCTTTCCACCTTCCCACACTGCCCAGAGGCCTGGAGCGGCTGAGGTGGTGCAGAACGCCCCGGCCACTCGGTGCCTGCGTATGCAGATTAACCTGCCATCTTTGTTGGGTTAATTTGCATATTCACTCCTGATTGGATGGTGGGTGATGCAAAGGTATGGTCAATTAGCATGTTACTCTTTTATTAGTATAGATTCTTATATTCACAATTTTTTCTACCTAACGATATCCAAGAACAGCACCTATATTTTAAGAGTAGGCAGCGATTGAGAAATTATTTTTATTTTTTGTTAACCATTTGCATGCATTAATTTTTAACTATTTACATGTATTAACTTTTCTATTAAAAAATACTTTAAAAGATTTAGGACTGGCCTTTTAAATGTGATATGCCCATTAAAATATCTAATTTTTCTACACACACATATATTCTCTCACACACATCTGTACAATAATGAAATACCGGGGGGGAAAATGAGATATCCATCAATATGAGACTGTTTAAACCTAGCATGGTACATCTATCCAATGAAATATGATGCAGACATTAAAAAGAATAAAGCAACTATATCCACTAGAATAATCTGTACTAGCAATCTTATACATATTAAGTGAAAAGTACATATATAGAAAAATTGTATAACATGCCACCATTTGTGTAAAAGAGAGATCAAATATCTTTGAGAAAATATGTGAGAAATGGGTAACAATAATTGCCTATGGGGAGTGAAACTGAAAGATTGGAGGTAAAAGGAAATCTTATTTCTCATTGTATATACTGTTATTTTTTTTATACTTTGTATATGTGTGTTGCCCTCCAAAATAAAATAATTCAAATAAAATGTTAATATATGAATATATGTATAGATATGAGCAAATTGTGTAGCATAAATGAAAAGTTATATGCAATAACTTAGAAGTAGGAAAAGAAAATATGACAGAGTCTGTATGTGGCTCTCAAAAATCTAAAATATTTACTATCTGGTCCTTTACAGAAAAAGTCTGCTGACCCCTGATATATACTATTAAAATGTTTATATATTATTCTATATGTTTTATGTTGTTATATGTACCTTGCATTGTATATTAAATATTTTATATATTTTAAATTTGTGTATACTTTAATTTACACATATTTTTATATAGGTGCCTGGGACCTAAAAGCCCAAGATTAACACATACACTCAAATTTGGTTTTAAAATACACCATAAAAATGCTGACACTTCACCTAAAAGTGAATGTGATGTTAAATGGTCTGATTTAAAAAGTAATATATGTTCATTTGGAAAGCTGGGAAAATAGAGAAGCGTGTAGAAAGAAAAAAATGAAAAACTTAAATTTTGCCACCCAGAACTAACAATTTAATGCACGTTCATTTTTTTGTTGTTTATGTTTAATATTGTCTCCAACTATTTTTAACCTAAAAGTCAATCCGGAGAATTTTCTCATGGCACTCTTCTTTAAAAACATGTTTTTAATAGCAGCAAAGTACTTGTGAGCGTTTAGATTGTTTCCATTTTTTCACTAAATATAAAGTATGCTTCACTGAGCACAAGTACAGGTATCATTTGCATTCAACCCTAACAATACCCTGGTGATAAGTTCTTAGAAATGGATTGCTGGATACAAAAACAAACTGAAGGACTCCAGAATTAGGTCCTCATTCTTCAGAATACCTTTACCAAAACCCATCCATACAGATATGAATCTTCCATGATCATTTCACAATTATTAAGGGCAGTAAAAAATATATTGAAAATATAAATTTTTATGTTAGCCTTTGTAGGATATAAAAGATCTTGAATAAGAGTTACCCTTTAAGCCTGCTAAATCAATGTGCATTAATATCTAGGCATATGTATTTCTTTCAAAGAAAACATACTATATGCCTAAGTCTGTTACTAGGGTAAATATGCTTCTAGTACTCAAGACTATCTGGTAAGCACTTTACCAAAAACAAAAAAAACAAACAAAATGCCATCAAAACAAATGGAAGTGTCTCCTTGAAGTTTTCTCGTCTGCCTCGGCTTTGTTTGCTCTCTCCACAAATGCCTGGTAGTTTCCCTTTCCACAAACCAAATGCCATATGTCAGACTTATCAAATGCATTTATCTAAAAACTGGTTATCATTAGATGATCTAGAATGATTCTACTTATGAGAAGGAACAAGATCCACATGAGCATGACTTCTGGGTTAAAACTTAAACATCTAGCCCTAGTTGGTTTGGCTCAGTGGATAAGAGCATCAGCCTGTGGACTAAAGGGTTCCAGGTTCAATTCCGGTCAAGGGCACATGTTCCAGTTGCATGCTCGATCCACAGTAGGGGGCGTGCAAGAGGCAGGCGATCAATGATTCTCTCTCATCATTGATGTCTCTATCTCTCTCTCCCTCTCCCTTCTTCTCTGAAATCAATTAAATAAACACACAAAACAAAACAACTTAAACATCTACACATTGCCTCCAGTGACCCTCAGGACAGAGCATGCAAATTTCCTACAATTACCTACTTTTTATAACTGAACTTTCTACAGAGACAAATTTATAAAAATTATGCTTTATATCACCCAGTATCGCCTCACCAGAGCTGGCATTAGGTCTAAATGCCCAACTTACTTGGCAAGGAGGTTTTAATTTTATATACTCAACATTAAAAGACAAAAATTAACATTTACCCAGGTTCCACAGAATACCTTGCCCATGTATAGTGCTCCAAATATTATCTTCTTTATTTCTCAAAGAAATGTTAGTCTCCCACTTTAAAAACAAAGAAAATAAGGGGCAGACTAGCTCAAGAATGAATAGGCCAGAGCCCAAAGGTTGTAAAATCTGGACACTGTATAACAACCCACAATTTTCTAATAGTGAGGGTAAAACAGGATTATGGCACCAAACTAATAAGAAACTTTGGAATGAAGTCTTGCTCGTTAAGATTTCCCTCAACATCTTTAGCACTTAATAAGGCTAAAAATGTTTTCTCTTAAAGAAGTTGTCTGAGGAATAGGGATCCTGATGCTAACAACTGTGCATTTCTATCTTGGTTTTACTACTTATTAACTGTTTAATTTTGGTTAACTTATGTTTAAGTTTTAGTTTTCCCATCTGTACATATGTGACTTCACATGCACTTTAGTTATTTAAATGAGATCATGTGTGCAAATGCTCTAGCACAAATAACAATATTTACCGAATGAATTAATGAGTTGTTGGAAGGATAATATACTTCTTGTAATATAGAAACCCACACCTGAAGCCTATATGTTCATGTTGACCAATGTCAACCCAATAAATTTAATAAGAGAATATACTGTTTATGTGCAAATTAGACATTTATCTGTATCAAACCTCTATTTGCATGTTTTGTTTAAAAATAAATGGGTGCATGTGTATACAAAACATAACTAAATATGTCTCTTATCGCCGAAACCGGTTTGGCTCAGTGGATAGAGCGTCAGTCTGTGGACTGAAGGGTCCCAGGTTTGATTCCGGTCAAGGGCATGTACATTGGTTGCGGGCACGTCCCCAGTAGGGGATGTACAAGAGGCAGCTGGTCGATGTTTCTCTCTCATCGACGTTTCTAACTCTCTATCCCTCTCCCTTCCTCTCTGTAAAAAATCAATTAAATAAATAAATAAATAAATAAGTCTCTTATCCTAATAAATTCTTCCTTTGAATTTTGCTTCCATCCCAGATTATTTTCACTTATTAACTATCAATACCCGGTAAACCATGCAATAACCCCAAAATAAAAATCAAAGATAGCTTTGGAACAACTTATCACTACAAATGCATTTATGAGGAGTATTATGGAATTACAGAACATGAGTTTCTTCTTGACCTTCAAATATATTAATAAAAATTTGCTAATACCCATGTTTTTACAACTTCTTTTCTAATGTATAAAACATTTGGCATTTATACAGAATGCAGCCAGGAAATGCTGAATACAGTGTTTTTAGAGTTAGTTTTTGCTACTTTAAAAACTTACTGAGAAATGCTGAAGTAAATCATCTTTTTCCTCTTCAATGAGTCCCCCAACTGATAGTGCTTTGGGCCGGTGGTCCACCACCATGTGATTTAGTGAGCCCCTTCCTCTTCCTCCACGACCTCGGCCTCTTCCTCGACCTTGGGAGGACATGGTCTTTCCACGACCCACTGGTAAGATACCTAATCGTGCAGCCTGAATAACAACCACCAAAGGTAGAATAAAATACACACTGTTAGATTAAACCTTGGAAAACAGAAAGAGAAAACGATTTTTTTGAGATGTTAAATGTAGTGAGTCAGTAATATCTCTTAAGTCTCACCTCAACCTGTAACTGACTGAGTTTTTTCCGTAATTCTGTTGTGTCTTCTCCTGAGGACAGCCTCTTGTGAAGGTCCAGTTCAGTATCTAATAGTTCTTTTTGGGCCTTTGGAAAAATTAAGAGTATAAGTGTATTTTTTAGATTACGTCCAAGATCTTATTCAGAGTATTAAACTTACAGAATGACACACATCTCTATTGGAAAAATGAGAGTGAGAGGATTCAATGCACATGGGTGTTTTAGAGAAAGTAATTTTATGGATATAGTACTGACAATAGGTACACAGCATAGTGGTATCAGTAAAAACAATAAAGAGTATTAATGCTTAAGATGGCCTAAAACTCAGATTTTGGAAAGTCAATTGAGATGAGAATAATTTTCACATAATAAAATACAATAGGGCAAATTACATAGTAAAAATTCATTCATAGTATGCCAGAAGCCAGTTCCAGCATGTCATAATTGCAAGAGTTTTATCAAAAGGTTGATGGAACTTGGGGACTCAACAAGGGCTGAGTCACATACGTTGTCACCTGTTGGGAATGGCTAAAGGCATTTCCCCAAACCTGAAAAGGATGATTGTTTGCTGCCAGACAGCTCAGGGCATCTTAATCTACATGTTATTGCCTCCTGTTGGCCAAACACCTGAACAGCCGAAGGCAATTCCCCATTCTGACAATGGACTCTGAAGATGGAAACCATACCCTTTGTAGTGTATATCTCCACCTTGCCTTAGGACACTTTGTGTTAATAAAAAGCAAGGGGTCCTGAGACAAGGAGAACTTGGGTTTCTTCAGCCAGGGTCCTCTGACCCCAATGCCTTTAAAAATTATCTTTCATCTTTGGACTCATTTAATCTATGCACGGCCCCATCTCCAGATTGCTGAACTCTTCTAGATGCCGGATCAAGACCACCGGTGTTAAATGACACCCAATGTCCGGCATTAATAGTACAAACATAACAGTTACACATCTGCTTTCAGATATGAACCCTATAACTATTGCCACCCTTTTTTGGGGGGAGGGGAAGGGGGTATGAGACAAATAATCAGTCTTTAGGTAAGCGACTGTGAGAAATTATTTTTCCCCTATATATATTCTCTTTAATTTTCAAAATGCGCCCATGTTCTTTCTATAACTGGGGGAAAATTCAATAAAAACATATTTATTATATTTTTTAAAAGGAATCTTAGTAAAACACTTTACATTCATACTAGAGGCCTGGTGCATGAAATTTGTGCACTGGGGCAGGGTGTCCCTCAGCCCAACCTGCACCATCTCCAATCTAGGACCCCTAGAGGGATGCCTAACTGCAGGCAGTTGGGACATCCCTCTCACAATCCAGGACTGCTGGCTCCCAACCACTCGCCTGCCTGCCTGCCTGATTGCCCCTAACTGCTTCTGCCTGCCAGCCTAATCACCCCTAACCACTCCCCTGCCAGCCTGATCGACACCTAACTGCTCCCCTGCCAGCCCAATTGCCCCTAACTGCCCTCCCCTGCCAGATTGGTTGCCCCTAACTGTCCTCCCCTGCAGGCCTGGTCGCCCCCAACTGTCCTCCCCTGCTGGCCTGGTCACCCTAACTGCCCTCCCTTGCCAGCCTGGTCGCCCCCAACTGCCCTCTCCTGCAGACCTGGTCCTCCCCAACTACCCTCCCCTGCTGGCCTGGTCGCCCCCAACTGCCCTCCCCTGCAGGCCTGATCGCCCTAACTGCCCTCCCCTGCAGGCCCGGTACCCCCCAACTGCCCTCCCCTGCCGGCCCGGTCACCCCTAACTGCCCTCGCCTGCTGGCCTGGTTCCCCCCAACTGCCCTCCCCTGCAGGCCTGGTCCCCCCCAACTGCCCTCCCCTGCTGGCCTAATAGCCCACAACTGCCCACCCCTGCTGGCCATCTTGTGGCGGCCATCTTATGTCCACATCGGGGCGGCCATCTTTGACCACATGGGGGCAGCCATATTGGAGTGTTGGAGTGGTGGTCAATTTGCATATTACCCTTTTATTAGATAGGATAATAGAGAACCATAGTTTCAAATGTAACATAATATTGAACATAAAAACTTGTGTTATATATACATATATATGTATACATATATATATCTGACAAATTTATTCCCTATCAAATTTATTCATTCATCTACTGATGGGCACTTAGGCTGCTTCCAAATCTTGTCTATTGTAAATAATGCTGCAATGAACACAGGGATGCATATATTCTTTCAAATTAGTGTTTTGCTTTCTTTGGATATATTCCTAGAGTGGAATTGCTGGGTCATATGGCATTTCTAGTTTTAATATTTTGAGGTAACTCCATACTGTCTTTTGATAAGCAATTTACATTTAAAGTAATTATTGGTAGTTATGTATTTTATTGCCATTTTATTCTTTTAACTATGTTCCTCTTTTTCTTCCTTCCTTTCTTCTTAAAAAAACACACAACATAAAACAAAACAGGAAATTAACAAAATTAGACTTCAATGGATCTAGTGCTTCCAATTATTCTTTCCTATAGAATGCCACATTTTGGCCCATACTAAAGCAAATGATTATTAAAAGGAATGGTTTTATTACACTATTATAAAATTATAAAAAAATTTGCTGAAATAGGAAGTAACCTCTTTGCTCACCACCACTTTAGTAGTTTCATGTTCAGCAGAGAAAACCAAACATTTCAATTAAAAAAAACACACCTTTATTTACCTCTTTCAAAGACAGTATATATAGCATCTATAGAAATATTTTTTAAACTTGTTACTACAATTGTCTCCCCTTTAAACTATTAGCCACCTAAGGGTTGCACTGTACTTTCAAAGTACCAAACATGTGACAGATGTTCAATAACCCTACGTTGAATAAAAAATGCAAGTAGCTCAGCTAGTGTGGCTCAGTGGTTGAGCATTGACATATGAACCAGGAGGTCACAGTTAGATTTCCGGTCAGAGCACATGCCCAGGTTGTAGGCTCGGTCCCCAGTGGGGAGTGTTCAGGAGACAGCTGATCAAATGATTCTCTCTCATCATTGATGTTTCTCTCTCTCTCTCTCCCTCTCCCTCTCTCTGAAATCGATAAAAAAATATATTATAAAAAATTGCAAACATACCTCTGTTTTGGTCTTTACTTTCGATGGTGTGGAGACTGCAGAAGATGTTTTTAATTCATCTTTCAGTTGTGAGATCTTTTCACCAAGCTCTTTCAAAGTCTTCATTATATTTGCTCTCTCTTCTGGTTTCATGTTTTTGTTTTTTTCTAGCTTGGATATTAGCATCTACAAAACAAAACTCTGCTTAATAAAGTGTAATATAAAAATAACCTTAAAATATTTACCATTAGGAATATCTTTATAAAATCCATTTTACACATCAATTCCAATAGGCAAATAATGAGCTCTTATCTTACCTTCTGGCATTCTATCTGTTTTTCTAACACTTCTTGCCTTTTTTTCCTCATATCTTGTTGTAGCTTCATTGCTTCCTAAATGAATAGATAAAAGAAAAAATTAATAATGGATAACAAAATTTGCCAATGATACATAAGGCTACTTCATTCTCAATTTGTTTCTTCTGGGCCATCCCTATAATAAGATAAATTTTCCTCCTGGTCAAAAAATGGCTGAAAACCAGAGATAAAACCTTCAACTATATTGTCCCAACATTTTCAATATAAAATAACTTTACATTTATAACTACTTTAAAAAATATTTAAAATACTGAACATTAATTAGCTGTATCTATGAGGTTCATTCATTTGAATGACCTAAATGTAACTGAGGAAAATTAAGAAGTGTTTTCATTTGTCACTGTAATAAGCCAAATCCTTATTTTTGAGGTTTAAAAATGTGAGATGAAGTACAGATTAGAAATAATAGCAAAATATGTTTTTGCCAGGAAAATGCTGCTTCCACCCCTCTGTTAATTAAATATCAAATTATGCTGAGATAATATATATAAATATTTTATTTGAAAAACTGTTTAAATCTAAGATGATATGAAACTCAGAATTGAATCATCTGAATAACTACATAAGTAGTTATATTTTATGTGAAACATTACCTAACTTGAAAAGCCAGAAAGAACAATAAATAAATAATGAAATGAAATGTCTGCTTCTTTCATTGGAGAATGAAAAAATATTACAGTTTGGTGTTGTTTACTTTTGCACAGAAAAAGTCTTTCCTTGTGCTTGATGTAGCCACCAAAAGGCAATTACAAAACATTTTCTCTGTTTGTTCACCTTTAGTTCAAGTGTACACTGCATCCAGCAGCAGCTAAATAAACATGATCATAGAGTTCCATAACAACATCAACAGCCAAAGGTGTTAACACAATCACTTAAGAATTCAGTGGGACCTTTCCTCTTTAACAAAAAAAGAATCAAAGCTGTTACCTGCTTCTTTTTAAGAACTTCTTGAACATCGTGAGATTTAGACCCTGAACAAAGTTTTGAAGGATTCTTTAAGTTTGAAGAGCTGTAAATCATTTTTGGATGGCCTGGAGGTGAAAATATCTGTGAAACAAAAATATGATTAAATTAAATCTTAGAAATGACTCAAAGTCATTTTTTATCAAGACTGAATATATTTCTTTTTGGGGGGAGTTAAATTTTATATTTTACATTTAAAAACGACATTTGTAAGACTAGTTCCTTATACCTAAATTTAACTGGCACTCAAATTTAAAAAAAACACACAAAAATTGATGTTAAGCAATAATGTTGTGTTTCTGAATGCAATCACCTTTTTTCTCTCTTTTAAACTGAGATAAAGAACTACAAGCCCTAACATCTAGGAGCTGGCCTGCCACTCACAACTAGGTCCTCCCTATTAAACATAAAACAGTTTCACAGACAGAATATCAGCCTCAGATATGGCCACTCTTGTGGTCATGACAGATTATGACAATAACAAGATCACCCCATAATGTTATCCAAACCATTAAAATGACTAACCATCTCTCTCTATCCTGGCCAAAAGAAATGACTACAGCTTCTTTACCAATTACATTCCTCATTCTAGTCTTCCTTCCTTCTAGCTAGACTTATTAAAATACTAGAGTCCCAATGCATGAAAATTCATGCACTGGAGTGAGGGGTCCCTCAGCCCGGCCTGCCCTCTCTCACATTCCGGGAGCCCTCAGGGACGGGAGGTGATCCAGCGATCAGGGGAAGGCAACGCCCCATCACACCTCTGCTGCTGTCACTGCCGGCAGCGCAAGTTTCGGCCGGCCCTGGTTACCTGAGCCTTGGGTGGCCCTGGGCGGCTGGGCAGCCGCCATCCGAGGCTTGCCTGCACCTTGGGACCGCCCTGGGCAGCTGGGCAGCCACCATCCGAGGCTTGCTACGCCTCAGGCCGGCCCTAAGCAGCTGGGGGGCTGAGGGTGGGTCTGGCAGCACCGCGCACCTGCCACGCCGCCCGCCCAGCGGGGCTGAAAGGACTGGGGGACTCGGGTGGGCCTACGGGGTCTGGGCACTGCCATCTTATGGCTATGGGCACTGCCATCTTTGTGACGGCATGACGGTCAATTTGCATATTCCCTCTTTATTAGATAGTATCTGATCATAGAATTACTAACACAGCCTAAACCTAAAAGAAGTCCTTTCTAACACCCTTCAACTGAGGTGCCCTATGGTTTCATTGTTTACCTTCCCTCACTAAATAAACTCAACATGTTCAACCATGTGTTCCTGGCGGTGTTTAGCTGAAGGGTACCACATGGGAAGTGTCAAATAAGAAACCAGGTTTCTAATAACTGCAATTCTAATAAGGTACTTTGTAATCATAATATTAACACTATATTTAACCAAATGCTTTGAGTTTACAATCCTATATAATAAAGAGGTAATATGCAAATTGACCCTCAGGCCCTCACACAAGATGGCTGCCCCATGTGGTCAAAGATGGCCACAACAAGATGGCCAGCAGGGGAGGGTAGTTGTGGGCGATCAGGCCAGCAGGGGAGGGCAGTTAGGGGCAACCAGGCCAGCAGGGGAGGGCAGTTAGGGGTGACCGGGTCATCTTTACATAGCTAGTTTTGGTATTTAGATACCTTTCCTCTTCTGAACAGATGACTTTCCAGTTAAACTTCCCCTCTTTAAGACAAAGCAGAGCTAGCTACATGTTACACTACAATCTCTCAGGTTCAAGTCTTTGTTAACACACTCCACTGTTTTCTATATTTTTAACTGAATACAAGATGTAAGGGACGCAGGATATAATATTTAAAAATTAATGGAAAATTCAATCTTGTAAATAAATGATATATCCAAATACAAAATTACTCTCAATCATACAATAACTTATCCTCAAAATTAAGCTACTTTACACAGGAAAGTATCTCAAATAGTAAGAAACCCTGTACAACTGATATTCATGTTATTATTATTTATTAAAACAAAAATGACAATACTTAAAATTTACAGACCACTTGTTATGTGATAAGCACTTTCCCTTCATGTTTTAAAATAAAATTTTTAATCTCCATAGCAAATCAGTTTATTGAAAAACTGAGTTATCTAATCCAGACAATAAAAGGGCAGAGTAAGTCAAGGCTATCCTATCTTCCTACCTAATAATAGACAAATATGCAAATTGACCATACCTCCAACACACCCACAAGCCACACCAACCATCCAATCAGAGCGACTATGCAAATTAACCCAACCAAGATGGCTACAGCCACAGAGACCAAGGTTTCCTAGGTAACAGAGGAAGCCAAGCTTTCCGCCTGCCCTTGCCAGGCCTAAGCCTCCACTCAAGCTACAAAGTTTCAATTATAGAAGGTAAACAAATTCAAACAGAAATGGCGGCAGAATGGAACTTGAGAGAGCAGGCAAGGGTTGCTCCCGGCAACAGGGGAAGCAAAGCTTTCCACACACCCTGGCCGGGCCCACCCGCTTAAGGCAACAAAGTTTCAATTATACCCCCAAAAGAAATGGCTGCCGGCCGTGGAGGGAGCCCCAGGCTTGGCTCCGCTCCAGGCTACTAAGTTTCAATTGTAGAAGGAAAATAAATTCCAGATACCAGGGCCTCCACCTGGGTTGCCAGGGGGCGTGGCCGGCCTGCAAACCACCACAGGCCCCTCGCTCAGGCCGCCCCACGCCCCAAGGGAACCCCACCCTGATCCGGGACACCCTTCAGGGCAAACCAGCTGGCCCCCACCCCTGTACCAGGCCTCTATCCTATCTAATAAAAGAGTAATATGCAGATTGATAATCACTGCAACACACAATATAGCTGCCCGCATGTGGTCAAAGATCCTGCCCCCATGTGGACACAAGATGGCCACCACAATATGGCCAGCAGGAGAGGGCAGTTGGGAGGCACCCGGCCTGCAAGGGAGGGCAGTTGAGAGGGACCAGGCCTGTAAGGGAGGGCAGTTGGAGATGATCAACCTTGCAGGAGAGGGCAGTTAGGAGTGACCAGGCCGGCAAAGGAGGGAAGTTGGGGGCAAACAGACTGGCAGCAGAGTGGTCAGGGGGTGATCAGGATAGCAGGCAGAAGCGGTTAGGGGCAATCAGGAAGGCAGGCAGGCAAGCAGTTGGGAGCCAGCAGTCCTGGATTGTGAGAGGGGTCCCATATTGGAGAGGGTACAGGCTGGGCTGAGGGACAAACCCCCCCTCCGTGCACGAATTTCGTGCACCGGGCCTCTAGTCCTATATAATAAAGAGGTAATATGCAAATTGTCTGTCACTCCCTCACAAATGGCTGCCTAAGACCAGGTCGGCAGGGGGTTAGTGAGGGACGACCAAATGACTGAACAAGCAGGCTGCGTGGGGCAACCAGGCCGGCGGTGGGCCATGAGGGGTGACCAGGCCGGCGGGGGGGAGAGGGGGAGGCAGTTAGGGGCAATTAGGTTGGCGGGGGGAGGGGGGCAGTGAGGGGCAACTAGGCCGGCGGGGCGGGGGAGGGGGAGGAGGCAGTTGGGGGTGACCAGGCTGGCCATCTTGTGTCCACATGGGGGCAGGATCTTTGACCACATGGGGGCAGCTATATGGTGTGTTGCAGTGATGGTCAATCTGCATAGTACTCTTTTATTAGATAAGATAGAGGCCTGGTGCACAGGTGGGGGCCAGCTGGTTTGCCCTGAAGGGTGTCCCGGATCAGGTGGGGGTTCCCTTGGGGCGTGGGGCGGCCTGAGCGAGGGGCCTGTGGTGGTTTGCAGGCCGGCCAAGCCCCCTGGCAACCCAAGCAGAGGCCCTGGTATCTGGGATTTATTTTCCTTCTACAATTGAAACTTTGTAGCCTGGAGCGGAGCCTAGCCTGCTGCTCCCTCTGGGGCGGGTGGTAGCCATTTCTGTGGCAGTTAATTCACCTTCTACAATTGAAACTTTGTAGCCTTAAGCGGGTGAGCCCGGCCAGGGTGTGCGGAAAGCTTTGCTTCCCCTGTTGCCGCCGGCAACCGTGGCCTGCTCTCTCAAGCTCCATTCTGCCGCCATTTGTTTGAATTTGTTTACCTTCTACAACTGAAACTTTGTAGCTTGAGTGGAGGCTTAGGCCTGGCAAGGGCAGGCGGAAAGCTTGGCTTCCTCTGTTACCTAGGAAACCTTGCTCTCTGTGGCTATAGCCATCTTGGTTTGGGTTAATTTGCATGTTCACTCTGATTAGAGGGCGGGCGTGGCTTGTGGGCATGTCAGAGGTATGGTCAATTTGCATATTTGTCTATTATTAGATAGGATTCCTAAAAGTAAAAGGAACTATTTAAAATAAATTTTAATGTTCGACTTTTAATTATAACAGAATCTCCTTCACTATGCTCTTCATATTAAAGAGAAAAATTATAAAAGATATGAACTAATAAAGACATCTACCTATTAATAACTGTCTAAAATTATCAAATTCCTACTTAGTTTTGAATAGAAAAAAATTTTAACTAGCAAATTTCTAGCTAAATCATGGAAATTAGGAAATAATATCCGCCACATTTACGTTAGCTGTCACACTTATCTAAGAAAAACAAGACATTACAAATCTGGATGGTAAATCAATTTGTTAATTTCCTTGTTCTGAACAACTCTGAACATATTTGAGGCTCACAGAAACACACACCTGGCAATCATCTCCAGCACCACCTGACTGATTTAACAAGTGTGCCGCATCACTCTGGTTAGCACTTGCGTGTCCAAGACGATGTTTCACAGGAACTTTGTTAAGAACATATGCACCCGGTGTCTGTGGTTTGCTCATCATCTGTATATACAAAATAAACACATATGTATGTAGTATAAGTTTTTTAAATGCTCAGGAATGATATAAATTTAGGACATTGATTACTCAGGAGAGGAAGGTAAGAAAGAAAATGGGAAGGGAAAGTGCTTTAATTATCTGTAAGGTTTTATTTTTTTAAGTGAAGTGGCAGATACATCAATGATTGTTATGTTATTATTCATACTTTTTTGGATGTCTTAAATATGTCACAACAAAATACATGCATATATGTATATATACTCATACAGAGATTCTAATAATTTTTCTATATTCTCTTCAATATGTAATGCTTTGACAGACTTAAGCATTTTAATTGACAGTAGCTTAATATAAATAATAGTGTGTTAGGACCACTCCCAAAACATAATACAATATTAGACTGCATTAACATAACAGGGTCTAATGATCACAGAAGTGAAGATATCACTCTTTTATATACCATTCAGCCAACATCTAGGGAAAGAATTCACCTTTGGACCCTAACATGAAGTGGCACCTAGACAAAAGAAATGCAGACAGGTGCAAATAAGCAGGATGATGAATAACGATAAGACTATGTAAGGAATACTTTAAAAAAGTATTCTATAAGGAGATTATAATTATTATCAATATCTAAATGACTCTAATGCATGGTGGTTTGTTCTTTCCTTCATCTATTCATTCAAATGTATTTTGAGCAATATATGCCAGGCCTTGTTTTAGGCACTAGGCATTGAATGAATATAACAGACAAAATCCCATTCTCTTGCAGCTTCCCTTTCAGTTTTAAAAGGAACAGAATTTTTCTACATGGAAGAAAGTAAGACAAAAGGACCGGTACAAGGGTGACTGATTCTAACCCCAAAACTCAGAAGTTCTAGGTTCAGAATTGTTCAGTGATGGACAGTTATTATACTTTAGTATTGAGAAAAATCACTAAGGGTATTGCGCTTCAACATTAAGATTTATGGGCCCTATATTTAGAAATTGACTACAGGTTTGGAAAGAAAAGGCCCAGGATTTGTACCCAGATAAGTGATTTTAATGTAGAACAGTAGAAGAGCACTTCTCAAACCTTGGTGTATAAAAGAATTACCTGGAGAGCTTGTTATAGATATACTAGAGGCCCGGTGCACGGATTCATGCACTGGTGGGGTCCCTCGGACTGGCCTGCGGGGATTGGGCCAAACCGGCTCTCCAACATCCCGAGGGGTCCCAGATTGGGAGAGGGCGGCTCTCGGGTGATGCACCCCAGAATTGGGCCCCCTCCTCTCTTCTCCCAATGTTATGTCACTTTCTGTATCTGTCTAGCTTCTTTCATCTCTCTTTACCCTAAGTTTGGCGGTAACTGACAACCTATGGGCATTTAGCTGCAAAATGCAATTATTTAGCCAATTATTAAGGATTTACTTAACCTGGAATCTAGTCGGCCTAGGGCAGGACCCTGCTCAATGTCAGGCTCCTGCCCAGGCCCTTCCACCCCGGCGGAGTCCTGTGGTGGCGAGAACCTCTTTCTTCCCACCTGAGCTGCTCCTTTGCCTCCTTCCCTCCCCGGAGGTTGCCCAATGGCACTACTGTCCACCCGGAAGGAGGGAAGCCGCAGCCAGTTTCCCAGCCGAGAGTGGTAGCAGAATTCTCTGCCTCCACTGGAAATCGATATTAAGCAGGTGGGCAAGCACAGCGCCAGACATCAGGGCCGCAGCCAGTAGGTCCTGCACGTCTCATCATTTAGCTAAGTCGAAAAGTTTCTGTAAGGGCCAGACCGATGACCTCTCCAATGTGCTAGAGGCCACATGGGGAGCCAGACCCAAAGTGGGGAGTCAATGGGCTAGAGGCCCGGTGCATGGATTCGTGCACTAGAGGGGTCCCTCAGCCTGGCCTATGGGGTTAGGGCTGAAACCAGCTCTCCGACATCCCCGAGGGGTCCCGGATTGAGAGAGAGTGGTTCTTGGGTGACACACCCCAGAATCGGGCTCCCTCCTCTCTGGTTCACCCAAGAACCACAGCTGCCAAGTCACTGCAGCTCCTGCATTGAGCATCTGCCCTCTGGTGGTCAGTGCACGTCATAGGTACCGGTTGGCCAGTCGAATGGTAGTCCTGTCGCTTAGGCTTTTATATATATACTAGAGGCCCGGTGCACGAAATTCGTGCACGGGGGCAGGGGGGGGGAGTGTCCCTCAGCCCAGCTTGCACCCTCTCCAATCTGGGACCCCTCGAGGGATGTCCGACTGCCCGTTTAGGCCTCATCCCACCGGACATCCCTCTGACAATCTAGGACTGCTGGCTCCCAACTGCTCGCCTGCCTGCCTTCCTGATTTTCCCTAACCGCTTCTGCCTGCCAGCCTGATCACCCCCTAACCACTCCAATGCCAGCCTGATTGATGTCTAACTGCTCCCCTGCCAGCCTGTTTGCCCCCAACTTCCCTCCTCTGCCGGCCTGGTCACCCCTAACTGCCCTCCTTTGCAGGGTTGATCGCCTCCAACTGCCCTCCCTTGCAGGCCTGGTCCCTCTCAACTGCCTTCCCTTGCAGGCCTGGTCCCTCCCAACTGCCCTCCCCTGCTGGCCATCTTGTGGTGGCCATCTTGTGTCCACATGGGGGCAGGATCTTTGACCACATAGGGGCAGCTATCTTGATCTTGTGTGTTGGAGTGATGGTCAATCTGCATATTACTCTTTTATTAGATAGGATATAGATTCCTAAACACAGATTATTGGGCCCTATACAGTGATTCTGATTCAACAGTTGTGGGGAGGCCTAAGAAATTGCTTCCAGGAAAACAGATGCTGCTGATCTGCAGATCACCTTGAGTGGCTCTGGTGTAGAAGACCAAAGGACTGCAAACTAAGGAACACTGATCTATAGGAAGGGACTAGAAGACCTCTAATTCCATGTGACCAGTAGATTACCTTCTGGATACCTCCATGTACCGTTGCAGTAGAAGACTGCTGATGAAGGTGCTGTGGCAGGTGATGGTGCTGTTGTGACATGTGACTAAGTGTTTGCTGTTGTTGTAGGAGTAGCTGTGCTGGGGACTGTAGTGCTGGTTGCTCATTGTTTTCTCTATGCCACAGGACTCGAATGAATCGGTTGTTTAGAACAGCTTCAGTGCTAGAAATGGCTTTCCTGGCCTCTTCATTGGTAAGATATTGGATAAGGGCTGCTTCTGGATCTCCCTTAAAAGCAACCTGTAAGAAACAACAAAATCAACAACAAAAACAGATATTAACAAATAGTTAAATGCAAATAAATTGATAAATAATTCAGAAGTAGAAAACAGCCTGCTGAGATCCATTGTGAATCCTTTGAAAATAAAGTTCTCTAGCCCCTAAAAGATGATATGCCTATTTCAAAATTATATACAGAAGAATGTTAGATCCAATAAATAATCCTACTGTTACCTAATCACTGAAGAGCTATTAGATTCCTCCATGATATCTCACATTCAAACTAACTCCAGAGATACAATAACAAACAAACAAAATACCGCATAAAGACCCAGAAGAAAAAAGGTAACTGTATAATCTGAAAAGCCCTTGTATACATCCCTATAAAGGTAGGGTCTGAAAAGCCCTTGTATACATCCCTATAAAGGTAGGCTCTATAAAGACAAATAGCAGATTTGACAACGTAAAATTTAAAAACTGTCAGTCCAAGCAAGCCATAAACAAAATAAATGACAAATGGAAAAACTATTTTTAATATATATGACAAGCAAAAGCTAGAAAAGCACTATTATAAATGCTTTTGTATAAAAAATGGGCAAAGACCATGGATAGGTAAATATAAAAGAACTGTAAATGGTCTATATAAATTAGTCTACATAATAATAAACAAAGCAAATTATAACAAATAATTTTTCACTTAAATTCATTACAAAAATCTAATGAATCCATATTACAGTGCTGATGAGGTTTTAGACAGTAAATTTGGGAGTATCAACTGGCACAACCCTTTTGGAGAACAATTTGGTAATTCAAATAAAAGGTCTTAAAATTCCCTTTAATTCAGCAATGCATCATAAAAAATAATGCAAGATTTATCCACAAGGAGGCTCACCACAGCATTGTTTTTATATAGAATAAAAAATAAATTCCCAACAAGAAGTTATACAGAATTAAACTGTGCCCTCCCCACCCCCAAATTCACATGTTGAAACCTTAACTTCCAATGAGACTATTCAGAAATAAGCTTTAAGGATAGGCTTTTCAGAGGTAAATGAGGTCATAAAGGTGGGGCCCTAATCAGAGGAATGAAGCATGCACCACTTCTGCTCTCAGGGGTAAAACCTGCTTAAAAATCTCTCTCAAAAAAAAAAGTAGTTTGGCTCAATTCTTTGAAATTCCAAGTCCCCCAATACAATCTTCTTGTTGTTTTTAAATCCTCACTTGAGGATGTGTTTTTATTGATTTTTAGAGAGAAAAACATCAATGTGAGAGAGAAACATCAATCAGCTGCCTCCCATACACGCCCTGACCGGAGATAGAACCCGCAACCTAGATATGTGTCCTTACTGGGAAACTGAACCCAGTGTATGGGATGATGCTGTAAGCAACCGAGCCACCTGGCCAGAGCTACCTTCTATAAACTCAGTTATATAAATTACTAGTGGCCCGGTGCATGAAATTCGTGCACATTAAAAGGGGGTTAATTAGAGGAAATATTTTAATATTGCTATTTGCCCTTTCTCTATAATAGAAGTGTCAGAGATGAAAGAAAATTAGTAAAATGTACATAAAAATCTTCCTCCAGTCAGAGTCTAGGGCGTGCCACGGGACCCAGAGTCAAATCCCTGCCCACCTGTGGCGCCTCAAAATCACACAAGACCCAGACCCAGCTGGCCCCACCCCCGTTGGGCGAGATCCAGACCTGGCCGGCCCCACCCTTGTCAAGCCCCGCTGGGCAGGGGGAGGAGGGCGCAGCCTCAGGTCCCCCGTCAAACCCTGCCCGGGCAGCCTCAGGGCGCCCAGCCCAGCACCAGGGCCGGGGACAGGGCCTGAGGTCCCCTGTCAAGCCCCACAGGGCAGAGGGTGCAGCCTCAGATCCCCTGGCCCGGGGTTAGGGGAGCAGCCAAGGTCCCCCGGCTCAGCACCAGGGCAGGGGGCATACCTTGAGGTCCCCCGCCTGAGGTCCCCCAGCCTGGCGCTGGGGTGGGGTCACAACCTGAGGTCCCCTGTCAAGCCACACTGGGCGGGAGGGGGGGGGGAGGGGGGCGCAGTCTCAGGTCCCCTGCCCCAGCCCAGCGCCACGCAGCCTCAGGTCCCTGCTGATTGCTCATAAAGGCTCATTACAGGAACTCGGCCTCCGCTATGGGTGCAGCCATCTTGTGCTACAGAAACCCCACCTCCACTGTGGGCGCAGACATCTTGTGTTATGGAAAACCCACCTCCACTATGGGCGCTGCCATCTTTGTGACAGCATGACAGTCAATTTGCATATTCCCTCTTTATTAGATAGGATCTTTTTATTTGGTGGTAACACTAAGTATCAGGGGTAAATGACTGAAATTCCAACTTAAGCAGGCCTCTAAGTACCCTCAATTACAGCGTAACACCAACCACAAATTCATAAATTCAAATATCTGCTAAGCAGACAGCAAAATACAAAAGCTACAATTTGATGTTAGAAAATACGTCGCACTGCTTAAAATTCTCAAGATTAGAACCAGCTTTAACCAATAACTAATTTACCACAATATAAAAGTGAGTCAGTGGACAAAATGACAATAGTGGAAATTACCAAGAATCTCACCTACCTAGTTAGAATACTAAAGCAGGCAATCAAGTCATCTGTCCAGAGATAAAACTATAAAAATACTAACTTGGTGTCTCTCAGGAAGAGATTGCAGAGAAGAACCAAATCAATTTAAAAAAACAAATTCAGCCCTGACTGGTTTGGCTCAGAGGATAGAGCGTCAGCCTGCGGACTGAAGGGTCCCAGGTTCAATTCTGGTCAAGGGCATGTGCCTTGGTTGCGGGCACATCCTCAGTGGGAGGTATGCAGGAGGCAGCTGATCGATGTTTCTAGCTCTCTATCCCTCTCCCTTCCTCTCTGCAAAAAAATCAATAAAATATTAAAAAAACAAATTCAGCTTAACAATTCCATCATTAAGTTGGGCATACAGATAGGTAGTGTTAGCAAAGATGATCACATTAATCACTGGCTCATTTAAATAAGGTGAGCTGGTAGTAATATTATCAAAAATGCATTGAATACATGGATTCTGTCATGAACATAGCCACATTTACCTGGATGTTAACAATAGTTCCAAATTTGCTGAAGTGTTCATTGAGTTTGGTAATGTTGTTCAACTCCTGAGGAATTTTCTTGACTTCTAACTTGGTATTTGTATACTGATTCTTTCTTAAGAATCCTGGTTTACTCTGATTGTTATTCCCTTGCCTGAAAGAAAAAAATGCCATAAAGAATAATGACCTAGGAAATCTTGGTTAACTAATAAATCTTGGTAAACTCTCACCTTATGCCTAGCCAAGATATATATATATATAAGGTTACAAAGAATGGAAGGTTACATTTTTTGAAACTGTCTTTTGTAAGCACTTAACACTCTTCATAAAGTACAAAATAATTTTCACATTAATTAAATGGGATTAGAATAGGCAGAGAGAAAGAAGACTGAAAGGCCAAAATCAAAAAAAGAAAAGGCCCAACTAAGTTTAAAAGTCATGCTAAAAAGATCCACCACAACTATCAAGGAATCTAACATTAAAGCAAGAAAATAATGTATTTTTAACAGTGCATTTTTCAACTTCTGCGAAAGTACAGATTTTTTTCCTTTTTATTCATTTCCAGAGTCTCAGTTCTTAATATTGGGTTAGGCCTAGAAATAAGTAGTACAAATTACCAATATATATTATAAATATTCTGTTAGCTTTTCAATTTTTAAGACATTCTAAGGATGCCTCAGGGAACCCTAACTTTGACACACATAGTTTGATAATCATTGATTAACAACAATTCTTAATTATACAAATTTACTAATGCAAGCAAAAATAATAAAAACACCAATTCAATGCTACTAATTAGCAAATTATCTTACTTTCCAAGCCAAGGTTTCTTTGTGAGTGGCCCTTCCAAGCCACCCACAGCTCTTTTTCGGCTATCTGGTTCAAGAACTACTCTGGTTATGTTGCTATTAATTGAAACAGGAACTGGTGGTTCAGTCTGGATGACAATGTTAGCAGCTGTTGGAAACAAAAATTAACATTACTGACATTGCATTATATTTGGGGAAATTCAAAATGATTAAAAGCTAAAAAGCACTGTGAATAGCACCCAACTAGGACCACTTTCTTTTCAGAAACACCTAAGCAACAAGAAAAACTTATCAATTGCCTTGCCTTCTTTTCCTCTTTTTTAAAAAATAATACAATTCCTAAGTTTAAAAATAGGCAACCCCAATGTAGCAAATGATTCAGGCAAAAATCATTAATGGATGCAAAAAAAAAAAAATCAGTGGAAGATTGTTGGAAAACAAGATATTTATCTAGTGCCAAAGTATCACTCCATGAATTATTTACTTTACAATGAAGAGATTGAACAGTTATCACCTTAGGCAAGCAATCAAACTTAGCACCATAACTACAGTAAAATTATTTGTCTTCTGATGTAATTAAACAAGAAATTCACCTGGATAGAATATTACTATGGAATTATGATTTTCTTGTGTGCGGTAATAATACTGTGCTTACATAGGACTATGTCTTATTCTTAGATGCAAGCAAAAGTGTCAGAATCTATGATTTCAAGTGGTTCAAGAAAAAAATGTGGGAGGGTGAAGAGGGTAAAGGGGGCCAAATATAGGGTAAAGAAGGAGACTAGACTTTGATGAGCACACAGTACAATATACAGATGATGTATTATAGAACTATACACTTAAAATTTATATAATGTGTTAACCAATGTCACCTTAATAAATTTAACTTTTTTTAAAGAAAAAAATGTGAGGGGAAGAAGGGAGAGAGAGAACAGTATGTGGGCACACAAGCAAGCATTCCTGCCCGAAGGTGAAAAACATTAATAACTGGTGAATCAAAGTGAAGGTATTTAGGCGTTTATTACACTTCATTGATAATTCTATAGGTTTAAAAAAATTTTAACTCAAAAGTTGAGAGAAAAAATCCAAAGCCAGTATTAAATTAGCAGCAAAGAATAACATATGTAGGACTGGATGTTGGGATAAGAATGGGGGTTGCTAGTATGTTCCATCTGTGTGACAGGAAAATTATGATGCAGATTCATTCATTTAACATATATTTCTTGAGCATCTGCTATAGCTCAACCTTGGGTATAAATTAGTGAATAAAATCTGATCCCTGTCCTTGGGCTTGTGTTTTCAGATGATAATCGATGAGAAAGCAATTGTGATGACATAAAGCATTCTAGAATGTGAGATACCATTATTATGTCTTCCCTAAAATAGTTATCACCACCTGACATTGCCTAATGCTTTTCTTTCTGAAGTGCTTTATAAAAAAGAAAAAAGACATAGCTAGAGATTACATTATTGTCCAAGAAGAAAAAGCAAGCCTCTTATATAAAAACCACATAACTTCTACACTGAGATTCATGAATTGCTGTATATAAATGTACAGATAGACCAGGCTAGTGACAAAGAGAAGACTTGAAATTTTGACAATATGCTCTTCTCACTAATTCCCATTATTTGGCAACAATGTATAATTTATAGCACAGAAGGTAAGAACATATTCTTTGGAATTAGATAGACCTGGATTCAAATTCCAATTCTCATTAATAGCTATGTGACTTGAAATAAGTTCTTTAACCTCTCGAAGCCTGAGAACCTTTATCTATAAAAAGAGAATAAAGATAGTACCTCTTTAAAAAAAAAAAAAAAAAAAGATAGTACCTCTTTTAAGGAGTTGTTGGTAAGGAATACGAAATATAATTAATACATATAAAAATATCTGGTTTAGTCGACACAAAACTGTTTAACCTGTAGTGATAATACTGATATTAGTGGCAGTAAAGAAAAGTTAAAATCAGGATAGGAAAATGCTCACCATATAATTAAAGCAGAAAAATATTGTCAGGTTGGCCCATGGCCAGTCATTAAAATTAAATATTGAAAATCTAACTATAATAAAAAATAATTTAAATCTCATCAAATTCTTCATCCAAACTTTTTTTTTTTAGAGAAGGGGAAAGAAAGGTATCAACCCATACTGAAGGTAAATGCTTGCACTTAATCTTTTAAGGTTTATGACTATACTTTGTTAAGGTCCTAACATACGCTTGTATAATCATAAACACTAAAAATGGTCAAATAATTTAATTGTAAGATTTTACGTTGTCAATCGTTACTAGTTCGAAGAACAGCTCTTAATGATACAAAGTAGGCTCTTAAATGATCAGTTCTTCGAGGGCAAGGCACCATGTCATTTCACATTTCTACTAGAGGCCCAATGCATGAAATTCGTGCATGGGTAGGGTTGCTAGGCCTGGCCAGCAATCAGGGCCAATCTGTGGGGCAGATCCTGCATTGAGCATCTGCTCCCTGGTGGTCAGTACATATCATAGCAACCCGTCGTTCTTCCGGTCGTTCTGCTGTTCCGTCAATTTGCTTATTAGGCTTTTATTATATAGGATGCCTATATCTAGAACAGTGTCCAGTATACAGCTAAACAGCCTCAAGTCCTACAAAAAAGCTATTAAATTCCATTAGTATTATTTTTACTTAAAAATACTTTCTGATTATAGCTTTAAAATAAATTTTGGAGATGAAGTTATTCAAATAAATTTATTTGAGGTGACTATATAGCACCCTTCAGAGATAGTGTGTAAATACTTTTAGACTTCAGTGAGGGAAGAAATGCTATATCCAACTCCTGCATAACACTTAGCATCAGAAAGCATTCAAGATGCTCTCACCTCTTGGATTTGCATCCATATCTCCAGATGTTAGGCCAATCAGGTTTGGGCGCTGTGTCTGTGTTCTTGAAAAGAACTGTCTGTACTGAGATCTACCAGAACTGGTAATACTAGGAGCTTCTGGATTATAACCATCTGGTTCATATGTATCTAAGGAAAAATAAAACAACAAAACACACAAATCAGAGAGCATTTAAATAATCTCCCATTACTATAAAATAACTGCCAAAAATAAATTTTCTTCAATGACTATGTCAATCCATATATATTTCTCTTTGAGTTACAGTATATAGACACACCTATTAGAAGGGAAAGAAATAAAAGTGCTTTGCCACAAAAGTGCTTCATCACAAAACAGACACATAAATCTGTTCTTTTACAAAATTTTTGAAAAAATGTTTTTATTGATTTTGAGAGAGAGGAAGGGAAGGGGATAGTGAGATAGAAACATTGGAGAAACATCAACAATCAGCTGCCTCTTGCACACCCCCTACTGGGGACTGAGCCCGCAACCCGGGCATGTGACCTGACCAAGAATTGAACCAGTGAGCCACACCAACTGGGCTCATTCTTAATTACTGATATATTTCCAGATTCATTTAACTAGTCATTTTTATGCTATATATTAGCCACCTTATTCAAACTTCAATACTATTTTTAAGAGAAATTTTCACATACATGGAACACCATATATAAAAGACTATATGAGTTTCCTCTGTTACTATGTCTCACCAATTTCTAGGTACTCTTTTAATTAACAAGGGGAAAAAACAGATTAATTAGGTTATTTGCACTTTAAACTAGAGAGAGATAATAGCTGGCTTCATACATAATGCAAATTTCAAATGTTTTATTTTAAAAAGCTAATAAATAAGATAAATTTTATATTTATCAATGTAAACATTATCTTACTACCACCCACCCCATCAATGACACTTTTATCATGTCCCTTTCATTTTCTCTACAACTAAAATATTAATTTTTTAAATTCTTATGCTAAATAACTATTTTGTTGGTGTTAATATTAAATATGTTGGTCTCCAAATGATATATATCCTCTTCATCCTACATAAAATGAAAGGACTGAGTGAAGATGGTGATTTTTACAATTGTGATTTAGAAGTCCTTGTGTCTTTTTTTTATTTTCCTTAACGAAAATATTCTTTATGTCATTCATATTAAATTTCAGCTACAAGATCTTTATTATTGACCAATCAGTTCTATGATTCAGAGCGTAAGATCATCAAATTAAGATAAAAGTAGTTTTCAGTGCCCTGGCTGGTTTGGCTCAGTGGATAGAGTGTCAGCCTATGTACTGAAGGGTCCCGGGTTCAATTCCCAGTGAGGGCACATGCCTGGGTTGCGGGCTCGATCCCCAGTAGGGGGTGTGCAGGAGGCAGCCGATCCATGATTCTCTCTCATCATTGATGTTTCTCTCTCTCTCCCTCTCTGAAATCAATAAAAGTGTTTTTTTAAAAAGAAAAGAAACTTAAAAAAAAAGTTTTCAGTTACCACTTAGTTCTCTTAACAGAACATTTACAGGTAAGGCTGCATAAAGTTTTAAAGAAGGTACATAATCAAATGACCTTGTTCTATAATTCCTGGGAATACACAAAACTCAAGAAACTTAAGAGTCCTTTAGTTAATTATAATGAACTAAATAAAGACAAGGTGAGAAATTAAAAACTTCATGAGACACCCACAAAGCATTCCATAGGTCTTCAAAATATACATGAAACAGGAGAAAGGTTTTCAAAAAATCACTACATTATACAGCAAGTCCATACAACAAGGGGGAGGGGAGAGAAACAGGTTTGTCCACAATCAGCAAGAAACCAAATGTTTTTGTTTTGTTTAAAGAAAAATTAACCTAGTTTTCCTTGTAATGTATAACTGACTAGAAAACATACAAATATATATTCTCTTCCTATCTATCAGATTACAAACTAGTTTAAGGAACAAGCATGACTTTTGTTACCGAAGCAATGAAAGTAAATACAGAAGACACCAGAGATGATAGACACACAGGAGGCCTAATCATCTAGCAGCCACTAGGGACAAACCAAAGAACAGAAAACAACAACAACAAAAAAAAAACAACACAAAACTACCTAAAAGCTTTAATGGGAATTTGTGACAGCAGATCAGATGCCAGGTCATCTCACAGGCTGGCCAGCTTATGGTACAAAAGAGCAGAGAGGTGGATGGCCATCTGTAGCAAAGCTTACCTGGGACCAGAGGGGTGGGGCTGGAGACTGAGGTATGGTACCCAATGGAGGATCCCATGAGGTTTCGAGGTGGCACCAAACGAGCTGCCAACAGAGGAGGCGGTGTCCCCAACTGAAGTCGCTCAGATGCAGCAGCACCATGTTCACGAGAGTACATGGGCTGTCCTATAGAGGAAAGAATAGGAGGGCAACTGGATTCGAGTCACAAGCTTCTCTTAGGTAATGATGTACTTCCTGAGACTCAAGCCAAGAACAGAGAAATACACCAATAGGAATAGTATTCGAGAAAGAGGTTACTGAGATTCTTTCTAACTCAAGAAACAGACATGCAAACTGGTTAGGATGCACTGAGGTATAAAGAAAGGATAAGAATTAGGTAGTATAACTGCATAATCTTCATCTTTTATAAGCTTAAGTAGAATAACTATATGCTAATTTTACCCAAAACTGATCAAGCATATCAAGTTATTAGACAAAGAAACCCTGAGCTATTACGCACATAGAGTTTTGTATCCAATGAGACATGTGGTTATAAAGGCTGTCACATTCATTAAAAAACAAAAACAAATACACTCCTCCTCAAACTCACATAATTTCAGGTTGGCACAAAATATACTCCCATATCATGGAGCAGGAAAAAACCCCACAATAATAAAAGAACTTAAAAATATGTAAAAAAGAAACACACCACCACAAGCATAACCTCGCAGAGAATAAGAAATGTTCAAAAGAAAAAATTAAGACAGTGCAAATTTGTTATCCCATGAGCAGGTGGATAACAAATACAGAGTAAGGAAAAAAAAGGACAAATCCCCAGATAAACAGGCAAGCCACTACATATGAAATTATCTCAATATTAAGAACCACTTTATGGCCCTAACCGGTTTGGCTAAGTGGATAGAGCGTCGGCCTGCGGACTGAAAGGTCCCAGGTTCGATTCTGTCAAGGGCATGTACCTTGGTTGCGGGCACATCCCCAGTAGGAGGTGTGCAGGAGGCAACTAATCAATGTTTGTCTCTCATCGATGTTTCTAACCCTCTATCCCTCTCTGTAATAAATCAATAAAATATATTTTTTTTAAAAAGAACGATTTTATGAAAGAAGCACATTTAGAATTTATATATATATATGTGTGTGTGTGTGTATATATATATATATATATATATATATATATATATGCGCGCAAGAATGTCAGACACAATGAAGCCAAATTTTGTAGAACAAGATGAAAAAAGACAAGGTATCGAGGAACAAAACCTTCCTTTGGTTGGTCTTTTAATAGTATCTTTTTCACAGACTACCACATATAAGACCTATTTCTAAGACTTAGTAATCTATATCTAAAGTCAGGCATTCACTATGTGACATAAGACAAAGTGAATTTAGAATCCTTTAAAACATCTGATGAAATGACCTTAAAACTTGTAAAATTCCAAAAGATTTTTAATAAACCTTAATAGGACAAGCCACAAAGCAACCACTTGATTTCATAGTAAATGCAGAAGGGAAATGGATGTGCTAAACTTTATTACCTTCTCTTCCCATATATGGAACAAAGGAGGAAGTGACACAGATACTGTATAGCTGACTACACACTGTGTGCTCAGCCCCAATCCCTTCAAAATTTACATTAGAAATGGATCAGCTAGAAGGGATCAATGGGGAAAAAGTGGGGACATACGCAATACTTTCAACAATAAATTTTTTTAAAAAAAAGGGTTGATCTATTACATTGCAAAAACAATTCAACATATCCTAAATGATCTAAAAATAGTTGAGAAGAACCTACTGCAGACAATTTCTTGAAGAATGAAGTAGTGTGCTAAAGAGAAAAAAAGAAGAAGAGTAAAAAAGAAGTACAAATCTCAGTCATGTGATTAGTTTAGATTTATGACACAGCGTTCAATGTAACAAGCAGTTTTAATTAGTAACTACCTCAAAGTAAATTGGAAACTAAAAGGCTAGTTTGCAGGATGTCTTTTTTTTTTTTTTAAATGACAAGGAACATGTGTTCAAACACTTCAGAAAGACAGATGTTTATTCAGATGAAACCTAATTTTCTTCAACACATTTTGAAGTCTCTAACTACTATTTCAAAAATAAACAGTTTTTTTGCCGAAACCGGTTTGGCTCAGTGGATAGAGCGTCGGCCTGTGGACTCAAGGGTCCCAGGTTCGATTCCGGTCAAGGGCATGTACCTTGGTTGCAGGCACATCCCCAGTAGGGGGTGTGCAAGAGGCAGCTGATCGATGTTTCTCTCTCATCAATGTTTCTAACTCTCTATCCCTCTCTCTTCCTCTCTGTAAAAAATCAATAAAATATATTTAAAAACAAAACAAAACAAACAAACAAACAAACAAACAAACAAAAATAAATAAATAAACAGTTCTTTTAATAAAAGGCTGATTCTAGGTCCGAGCAGACAATTTATAAGATGAGCCTGGTGGTGCACCTTGGTTTACCTTATCCTTACAGAAGCAAGATGGCTATCAAACACTAGCAGGTCAAAACCAAAACAACCTGCATGAGCCACTGGTTAAAGATGAAATTTGGACATTGAAAAGGGCTGTAAGGGAGTGAAATGTAGCAAATGCTAAAAATCCATGAGTTCATTATGATATTTAAAAAAATACAGTGGTCCCCTTTGGAAGATACTAGGAAACCAATTCATTATTCTAAAACTGGTAAATGAAATTAAACAAGCATTTATCCCATCTTTCCTGTAAAAATTACATTTCAGGTTAATAAAATAGCTAACACTGCCGAGTTTTACTTTGTAGAATGCTAGCCAATAAATGTATAAGAAATTATATAATTACTAGAGGCCCGGTGCATGAAATTCGTGCACGGGGAGGGGGGGGTCTCTCAGCCCAGCCTGCACCCTCTCTAATCTGGGATCCCTCTCACAATCCAGGACCGTTGGCTCCCAACTGCTCACCTGCCTGCCTTCCTGATTGCCCCTAACCGCTTCTGCCTGCCATCCTGATCACCCCCTAACCACTCCCCTGCCAGCCTGATTGATGCCTACTGCTCCCCTGCCAGCCTGATTGCCCCTAACTGTCCTCCCCTGCAGGCCTGGTCACCCCTAACTGCCCTCCCTGCAGGCCTGGTCACCCCTAACTGCTCTCCCTGCAGGCCTGGTCACCCCTAACTGCCCTCCCCTGCAGACCTGGTCCCCCCCAACTGCTCTCCCCTGCAGGCATGGGACCCCCCCCCAACTGCCCTTCCCTTCAGGCCCAGTTACCCCCAACTTCCCTCCTCTGCCGGCCTGATCACCCCTAACTGCCCTCCCCTGCAGACTTAATCACCCCCAACTGCCCTCCCTTGCAGTCCTGGTCCCTCCCAACTGCCCTCCCCTGCTGGTCTGATCCCTCCCTCCCAACTGCCCTTTCCTGCTGGCCATCTTGTGGTGGCCATCTTTGACCACATGGGGGTGGTCATCTTGTGTGTTGGAGTGATGGTCAATTTGCATATTACCACTTTATTATATAGGCTATTATATAGGAGAATATGACACTTTTATAACCCCTAAAGAAACAACAGATCTAGGCAATAATCACAATGGCCGCCAAAACCATGAGCAACTGTTAAAATGGATGCGTCAGGATGAAAACACCTATTCACACTGATGAATATCTATAACACAGAAAGGAGACAACTTGGTATTATGAATATAATGATGTACTGCAGTAGGAAATATAACCCCATCAATAAAATATTCATGCCCCAAAAAGAAAAAGCCAAACCTAATTAAGTCTCTAGATCTAACCTCCAAGTTTCAAGAAATACAGGGGATAAAGGAATGTTTTAAATGACACCAGGAGATGCACTGGGCCAAGTCCAGATGTAAAACAAACTTCTGCAGGACAAATGATTTGTTTCTTCAACAAATAAATATCAAGGGGGTGGGTGGGGAAGACTGGGAAATTTGTTACAGTTCTAAGGACTTAAGAAACATATCACCTATATATAATGTATAACCTTGTTTGAATCCAACTTCAAATTCATCAGCTGTAAAAGGACATTTTGATACAACTAAGAAGTATGAACACTGACTGGCATGTTTGACAAAGGATAACTGTTACAAACTTTTTAGGGAGTGTGATAAAGTATTGTGATTGTGTGTGTTTAATCCTTATCTTTTAGAGAAAATTAAGTTTTTACAGATGAAATGTTATGTTTGGGGCTTGCTCCATAAAATCAAGTCAGGGGTGAATTATAGATGAAGCAAGATTAAACATATGTTGATAAACACTGAAGCTGGTAAATGAGGACATGAAGACTACTATATAATATTTGTTCTCTTATGCATAATTAAAATTTTTCCATAATAAGTTTTTAGCCCTGACCGGTTTGGTTCAGTGGATAGAGCGTCAGCCTGCAGACTGAAGGGTCCCAGGTTCGATTCCAGCCAAGGGCATGTACCTTGGTTGCGGGCACATCCCCAGAAGGGGCTGTGCAGGAGGCAGCTGATCGATGTTTCTCTCTCATCGATGTTTCTAACTTTCTATCCCTCTCCCTTCCTCTCTGTAAAAAATCAATAAAATATACTTTTTTTAAAAAGTTTTTAAAAAATCAAATAGGTTACAATAATGGTGAAGATGAGTCATTCACAATTTATATGCATTCAATTTAGTTTTAATCGGTGCAGAGTATGATTGGATAATTTCAAACTTCAAACATGCCAAGTTCACCTATCTTAAATTGTTTATATCTTACATGCCTGATAGCAACATTTTCACATTATTATTAACTTTACTGAGTTGATAGTCTTTATTCAAATTCAAATTTTAGCTATTTTTTGTAATTTTCCCGATTTTCTCCTTTGGAGTAGTCACAGGGGGAAAAAATCCCAAGATAAGTTTTAAAAATATATTTTTTTTTCATTGATTTAAGAAAGGAAGGAGAGGGAGAGATAGAAACATCAATGATGAGAGAGAATCACTGATTGTCTGCCTCCTGCACGCCCCCTACTGGGGATTGAGACTGCAACCAGGGTATGTGCCCTGACCGGAAATCAAACTGTAACCTCCTGGTTCATAGGTCAAAGCTCAACCACTGAGCCACTGTAGCTGGGCCCAAGATAAATTTCAAACTAAAGCCTAATTAGAAAAAATATAAAGCTATACCTTCCAATAACTGGCCATATTTATCATGTGTCTTCTCTATTAGCAAATCCGCAGTTCCTGGCACACCTTCTGAAGCTCCAGGGCTTACACCATGTTTGGTGAGTAGGAGCTCAATAAAGAGTCATTTAAAGAGATGAAAGCTTATTTATTAAAAGTATCCCAATGACAATTATTGCTTTGGATGAGTATCTCTATGTTGAAATGGGCAAAGTGACAACTAATGCAACACAAATCCAAGTAAGACACAAGGGGAGAAAAACTCTAGACCAGTGATGGGCAACCTTTTGAGCTTGGTGTGTCAAACTTCACCAAAAAACTGAGCATAACTCGGGTAGTGTGTCACTTTGAGGAAAAAACATTATTTCGTGATATTTATAGTTTAAATAACATAAATGTATAATTGTTATATATAATTGTATTTAATAAACCTCAGTGGCCGCGTGTCATCAGAAATGGCTACGCGTGTCATAGGTTCGCCATCACTGCTCTAGACAATACACAATGATTCTGGTGGAGACTGCACCACCATCAAAATCCATGATTCTGCACAGAGAAATAAGATACCATCCACAGAATTAAAGGAGAAATCTTGAGTTTAGGAATATAGTGTTTGAATAATTTTACATTGTTGATAATAGGAAATATATTTTCAGAAAGATAAAGATATTCTATGTAAATTCATTTGAAGATGGACAATTGCCTTTAGCTTAAGAACCAGTCTCTGGAATCCAGGATGTTATATTCTATACGAGAGGCCCGGTGAATGGATTCGTGCACTGGTGGGGCCCCTCGGCCTGGCCTGCAGGGACTGGGCCAAAACCGGATCTTCAACATCCCCTGAGGGGTCCCAGATTGCAAGAGGGTGGTTCTCGGGTGACGCACTCCAGAATCTGACTCCCACTTCAATGGTTCCGGGTGCGTCACCTGAGAACCATAGCTGCCAAGTTACTGCAGCTCAGCAGCTCCTACGTTGAGAGTCTGCCTTTTGGTGGTCAGTGCATGTCATAGCTACCAGCCAGTCGCTATGTCTTTTATATATATAGACTAGAGGCCCAGTGCACGAAATTCGTGCACTTTGGGGGGTCCCTCAGCCCGGCCTGCACCCTCCCAGTCCGGGAGCTCTTGGAGGATGTCCGACTGATGGCTTAGGCCCACTCTGCTCTAAGCCGTCAGTTGGACATCCTTAGCGCTGCCACAGAAGTGGGAGAGGCTCCCGCCACCACTGCTGTGCTCGCCAGCCATGAGCCCGGCTTCTAGCTGCGTGGCGCTCCACCTGAGGGAGCACACTGACCATCAGGGGGCAGCTCCTGCATTGAGTGTCTGCCCCCTGGTGGTCAGTGTGCGTCACAGCAATTGGTCATTCTGCCATTCAATCGATTTGCATATTAGCCTTTTATTATATAGATAGAAGGATAGAGGCCCAGTGCATGAATTCATGCACGGGTGGGGTCCCTCGGGGTGGCCTGTGGGGATAAGACCAAAACCCATAGTCCAACACCACCTGCAGCTCCTACCTGCCGCTCCCGCTCATCCCAGCCCCACTGTGTCTGCCACAGGCTCACACCCAATCAGTCCTGATCGGGAGAGGTTTGTGCCGCCACAATGCTCGCCAGCTGTGAGCCCTGCATCTGGCGCCCTCCCAAGTGGAGTGGCCTGTGGGATCGGGCCGAAACCGGCTCTCCGACATCCCCCAAGAGGTTCTGGATTGTGAGAGGGCACAGGCCAGGCTGAGGGACCCCACTGGTGCACAATCAGGGCCGGGGAGGGCTCCAGGGTGTGTCCAGCCCATCTTGCTCAGTCTTGATCTGCCGGACCCCAGCAGCAAGCTAACCTACTGGTCGGAGCATCTGACCCCTGGTGGTCAGTGCACGTATTAGCGACTGGCTGACAGGTCAACTGTCTGCCCCCCTGGTGGTCAGTGCACGTTATAGCGACTGGTCGACCAGTCAACTGTCTGCCCCCTGGTGGCCAGTGCATGTCACAGCGAGTAGTTGAGTAGCCTTAGCATATCATTAGCATATTACACTTTGATTGGTTGAACAGTTACCGGGTGACTGGACATTTAGCATATTAAGCTTTTATTATATAGGATAGATAACTTTTCCACACACCTAGTACAAGGAGCTTAGTTAGCAGTTATAAAAAACTAAAGGCCCGATGCATGAAATTCGTGCACTTAAATGCATCCACGGTCCCTCACTCGCTTTATTTAATGTGAGGAGAGGAAAGTGCCCGCCACCGATCAAAGCCGGGCCGGGGAAGCAATTCTATTTGGCCTCAACGCAGTGAGAAAGGTAGTAACTTCAAACCCGTGGTCAGTTCCATTCAATCTAGGAGACTTGCCCCATGGCATCTGCATTGCATTCCAAGCAGAGAGCTCCCGCGCAGGCTTGTGAAAGATCCCCTGGCCCAGGAGATACTTAGTACATAGGCAGCGTCCCCTATGCCAGTTCCTGACCCCTTTGAGCCATTCTCCCAAAGCAGGTCAGCATCGCAAAAGCAGGTAGCGGGAGGCCCGGGGGCCTTCCTTCCCCCAGCTGCCGGCACTGGCTTCCCTCTGGCACCCGGGACCTGGGCTTCCCTCGCAGCCCCAACTTCATCCGGAAGGACATCTGGTCTAATTAGCATATTATGCTTTTATTATTATAGATTCTACTCTGTCTTCTTCAAAGAAGAAAAAAAGAAACAGACCAAATTTAGGATAGTAAAGAATTAATTTAAAAGTGATCCTGTGAAAACCAAAATAATAGATACTAAGTTGATGACTTCAAATTTGGGTAAAATGTTTAAATACTTCACAGGATATAGTTGATTTTTTAAAATATGTTTTTAAAATATGTTTTTATCGATTTTTAGAGAGGGGGGAGGGAGTGGGAGAAAAAACATCCATAGGCTGCCTCCTGCAGGCTTCCTACTGGGGATCAAGCCCACAACCAGGGCATGAGCCCTGACCTAGAACTGAACCGATGACCTTTCAGTGCATGGGACGATGCTCAGCAAACTGAACCATACTGGCCAGAACAATAGTTGATTTTAATAGGTGTATGAATTGCTGTCTTTCCAGACAATTCCAATAATATAGCATTTCTCATTATTTAAGTCCTTTTCAGAGTATCTGACATTTTACAAAAACAAAATTACAAAGGTTTTTTTCTAAGGTGGAACCATCTGACATTAACATATCCTACCTCGTTTTACAGTGGGTTAATTTATTTCCTTTTAACACTCATTTTCCTCTTCCAAAACAACTGATAATTATAGACTAGATGAAGGTTCCATTTTTAGCAGAATTAGTGCCTTTGTCACTTGTGTTTCTGAATCATTTTGTTCGTTCAGTTTTAATACACTGTAATTGGTTTTGAGTTTTGTTGTTTTTACATATTTCTTTCCATTATATTTTTTGCTTCCTAAGAGAAAAATCATTTCTTTTTTTTTTAAATATGTATTTCTATTGATTTCAGAGAGGAAGGGAGAGGGAGAGAGAGATAGAAACATCAATGATGAGCGAGAACCATTTATTGGCTACCTCCTGTACACCCCACACTGGGGATCAAGCCCACAACCCAGGCATCCCTGACCGGAATCGAACCTTATCCTCCTGGTTCATAGGTCAATGCTCAACCACTGAGCCACACTGACCAGGCAAATCATTTCTTATTAATCAGTATATTCTCAGTACGTAGCTAGCATTGAGCATAGTCCTATTTTTACCTCAAAAAAATCCAGATTTTATTTTTCTGTTTACTTTGGGTCCCTACTGACATAATTTTCACAACTAAATACTGTCTGTTATGCTGTTTTTCATTTATACTATTTTCTGTGCTGTGACTTTTCATGGTAATTTTAATAATAAAATATCCATAATTTAAACTTTCTCAATTTGTTAAGCTTTGAGCATAGTTCAAGATCTTTATTACAATGCAAACATACATATACCTTTTTACTACATTTGAACTGAAGCAAACTCTAATTTTTTGAAATTATTGATCACAGTATTTATAAAAATAAGCTTGAATTAATTCACAAAGGCTATTTTATTAAAAGACAAAAATAATTTTTAAATCAACTGAATAGAAAGATATTTAAAAAGTATGACTGAAAAAAAATATTACACTAAAAAAAAATTTTTTTTGTTAATCCTCACCTGAGGATATTTTTTCCATTGCTTTTCAGAGTGAAAGGGAGGGAGGGAGAGAGGGAGAAAGAAAGAGAGAGAGAAACATTGATGTAAGAGACAGATCAACTGGTTGCTTCCCATACACAAAATTAAAATCCAGCTATATAACATACCCACACAGTAAACTACCCTGAAAATACAAATACAATTTTATATAGCACAATCCATAAGAATACAAATTAATTGTATTTTAAAAAGTATAACACCGATATGAAAAATATTGGCTTCTATTTGCTGAGCAATTTTAAATCAAACAATTTTTACTTACGTTCTGATACTGTATAAAGGAGGTTCTGGGGTAAAGGAGGAGGTAGTCTTGCTCCCACTGGTGCAAGATTGGGCACTGCACTTGACCCAGGCTGGTCACGGTTGTTTATTAAGCTTGACTGTGTTATGGGTGGTCCTACAGATAACAAAAAGTAAAAATCACAGCATTAATATTTCCTAACTAATAAAAATACTATAGCCCTAGCTGGTTTGGCTCAGTGAAAAGAGCGTCAGCCTGCGGACTGAGGGTCCCAGGTTCAATTCTGGTCAAAGGCACATGCCCGGGTTGTGGGCTCGATCCCAGTAAGGGGTGTGCAGGAGGCAGCCGATCAATGATTCCCTCTCATCATTGATGTTTCTCTCTCTCTCTCCCCTCTCCCTTCCTCTCTGAAACCAATAAAAATATATTTTTTAAAAAAAGAAAGAAAGAAAGAGAATCATTGATCAGCTGCCTCCTGCATGCCCTCTATTGGGGATTGAGCCTGTGCCCTGACCGGGAATCAAACCATGACCTCCTGGTTCATAGGTTATTGTTCAACCACTGAGCCACACCAGCCAGGCAGTATATAGTTCTTTCAACTTTTCTGTTTCCTTAAATTTGTTCTAGCATAATATTGGGGGGAAATGACAGTCTTGGATTTAACTTTTAAAAAGTTCAGGGAGATAACTTTTATTTTGAGAATTTCTATACATAAAGATGCTATTTTACCTGGGAATAGCATCAACTTGAACTATACAGGTATACCATTTATGTGACAATAAATATTCACAAATGCTGAATTAAAAGGACCATATTACTTTTTGTTTTAAATCTTCATTGTTGAAGGTATTGCATATGTCCCTTCCCCTCCCCGACCACTGACTCCTTCTAGCCCACCCCAACCCCTACCCAGGCCTGCACCACACTATTGTCTGTGTGCATAGGTTATGCATAGATGCATACAAGTTCTTTTGTTGATCTGTTCCACCCACCCACCCACCCCTACCTTCCCTCTCCATATTTTTATTGATCAAATCGATGCATTAAATGTCTCAAAACCTTTAGCAATTTTAATGAAATATGTTCTATAAAGAACATTGCTGCAGAAAAACTAGGTGAGGGATATACAGAATCATGCTAAAGTATTTTTGCTACTTCTATTATAATTTCAAAAATAAAAGGTAGCCCTGGCCAGTGTGGCTCAGTTGGTTGAAGCATCGTCCCATAAAACAAAAGGTTATGGGTTCAATATCTGGTCATGGGGGAGGCAACTGATAGATATTTCACTCTCACATCGATGTTTCTCTCTCTCTCTCTTCCTCCCTCCCTTCCTCCCTCTCTCTCTAAAATCAATAAAAGCATGTCCTCAGGTGAGAATTATAAATAAAAAGAAAATTTTAAAAACTACCACTTAAACTGAATGACAATCATTTTTCAAAAAATAATAATTTGCAATCTGCTAGCAATGTTAAATGTCATCAAGTATATATTTTCTTATACACTTGCATACACGTAAACTACTCACTCCATTATCTTTTCAATTATACTAGAAAAGTTAAGTCTTACTTCCGTTTCTGATAAATTAGCAATTGCTAACGTTTTTTAGATGATCATTCTCATACATTTTTTAATATTAATTTTGGTAGGTGTGATAATAGAACATTATTTGTTTATTAAAAACAAACAAAAAAACAGTCTTTTCAGTGAAGAGATTCATACTGACATATATACTGGTAAAATGATATAACACTTGACATTTACTCCAGCAACAATTAAGAAGCCAAAAGAAATGTCGGGGGGGGCGGGGGATGAAACAAAAACAGATGAATATTGATAATCCACTGAAATAGGGTTAACAGTGCATATGGAACATATATTATTCTACCTCTGTGTATATTTGAAATTTTCCATAATAACATGTTTTTGAAATTATTTCAAGATTCTTGAAATTTTCTTTAAAGACAAGGAAATTTCATTATACTGACATGTTGTGTTTTTTTTTCTTAATTGATTTTAAAGAGGAGGAAGAGAGAGAAAAACATCGATGTGAGACAGAGACATTGATCAGTTGTCTTCCCTACACACCCCAAAAAGAGACTGAACCCGGAACCTACGTATGTGCCCTGACCAGGAATGGAACCTGAGATTTTGCAATGCATAGGACGACACTCCAACCAACTGAGCCACACCAGCCAGGGCTATTGGTGTGTTATTTTTTCTGACATCTTCAAAACACTGGCTTTCTTAAGATGCTATCAACTAGCAAGATTTTAACTCCAGGTCAATATAGGCCACTACTGATATTTACAGTTAGAGGTGCTACAAATAATGCAATGCAACAATAAATGAAAAAAAGGAAACAGCATTTTAATTAAAGGAATATATTCTAAATTCTATAATTAATTCACTTTTCAAAAACTTTAAATGTAGTGTCACGTTAGCCGAAAGGGATGGATTCGAAATATAATTCTGCGATAAACAGTCAATGAACATATACTTACTTGGTATGGGAAGCACAACAGAAGGTGGAGGCTGGCCATGTCCTTGGGGAACAGGAAGTCTCATATTGTGGCCAGGACCTGGACCTGGACCTGGGCCTGGGCCTGGACCAGGGCCAGGACCAGGGCCTGGGCCTGGCATTGGAGGCATTAACATTCCAGGAGGTGGTGGAGGAGGAAGCCCAGGAGGAGGTGGAGGGAAAGGAATCATGCTTGGCAGAGCAACTTCATCAACAACCAGGGGATCATTTCCATGATCAAACTGACAAAGGTCACCAAGTACACAAAATCCTCTTTCTGTAAGAAAAAAAGAATCTTATGATTATCTACCTAGAATTCAGAAAATAAAACAAGTCCCTGAAACACTCATCAATCTGATTTATAAAGTGTTTTTTCTCCAAGGAGTCTAAACTCTTCTTAAGTGTTGTTCTGTTAATCCTCCTATATCCCCGAGGTCAGGGCAGGTGTACTGTGCTTTCTACACTATGACACTATGATTTGTTGAGTCAGCAAATAGAGTCAAGAAAAGGCTACCAGCCACCATTAATGCATTTGCTATGAAATTTTCACAATAAAAATTCGGATTTGTTGTTGCTGTTATTAATCCTTACACAGATATTTTTTCCATTGATTTTGAGAGAGAGAAGAAAGGGGGAAAGGAAGGGAAGAGAGACATCGAGGTGAGAGAAACACATTGATTGGTTGTCTCCTGCAATTGCCCCAACCAGGGCAGGTGATCAAACTGAAACCCAAGCACGTGACCTTAACTAGGAATTGAATCCTCAACCCTTCAGCACACGGGCTGACATTCTAACCACTTAGCAACACCAGCCACGGCAAATTCAGATATTTTAAAGGAATATAAATTTCACAAAGGCTGGGAGTGGGGTGAGAATAAAGACTTGAATTATATGCTTCCACTACCTATTTTCATGATATTATTCTAAAGCAACCACTCTTGCTATAACTGCAAGTTGTAACTTTAAAATATTCCAGTGGACATCATGTACCAGATTATTCACTGCAGCATTGTTTGTAACAGCAAAATATTAGAAACACCCAAAAGAGCATCAATAAAGAATAAGTTAAAAAGGAGACATATGTACTACTATTTGTAATACTTTAAACAATGAAATTAAATTTAAAAAAAAAGAATAAGTTAAACACATTTTTTGTACATATACAATACTAAAAGCCTAAAAAATACTGAGGAAGCTCTTTATGCAGAGACTACGTATGGAAAGATACACAAGAAATTAATGACATTAAATTGGCCTTGGGAAGGAGAGCTCTGTGGCTGGGAGACGAGGGTAAAAGTAAGGTAAGACTTGAATTATGATTTGATTCTATTCCCTACTTAAAGTTAAAAAAAAACACATACTGATTCATTCATTCAAATGGAAAGTCAGCAAATAACAAATTCCAAGCACCAAACACCACACAAAGAAGTTATAATTCCTAGTGTTTATCAAGTTATTGTTTGAAGTAACAAGAACAACAAAAGAAAAAGGGTCAAATTTGAACATTCTGTTAATAAGAGCCAAAACTACTAAATCAAACAAGTAAATAAGCATATGCCAGAAGAGATTCATCTCATTCATCCCTTTTAATAAAATCTGAACTACAATGAAAAGATATACAATATGAGCAACATCTGCTTTACTAGTATTTTTGGGTACAGCATAAAAAGAGAATTTTTACCATCATAATCTCTGCATCGCCTCTTTGGTGGTGGGTTTCGACCAAAAGAATTGGAAGAGCTATGATTGTTATAGTAATTAGACCAACTCTCCGTGGTGTTTTCAGAGTGGTGCGCAGGTGCAATCACAGTAACAGTGCTGGGAATAGACTGGGCCCCAGAGGAATACTGTTCCGAAGAGTTTGGAGGCGGTGCAGACACAGGCACATATGAACTCTCCAAGTCATTCCTTTCACTCTTAAACTTGGATCTTTCCCTGTGCTCTGCTTTAGAAACAAAATAAAAATTAAAAATAAGATCAGAAATTTATTCTTAAAATGCATGGGTATTTTCACTTAAAAAATAGGAAAGGAGAATACTAAAGTAAATTTACTGAGCTATTGGTATTTAAAAGTGTTTTCATTATTAACATATCCTGAAAGCAGGAACATCAACGATGTGACATATTTTGACCAATAACTTATGTAAAACTATCTTTTATAACATCAATACCAATACATAATGAAGAAAGGCCAGCTTCTCCGCTGATATTTAATAAAAATGCTATCCAAGAAGTGATTTCCAAAATGACATCCCAGAAGATCAGTGGCTGGGATCCCAATAATATACTTAATTTTTTTTTTTTTAATTTTATAAACTCTAGGCAACCTTAAAGCAAATCAATTATTTTTGGAGGGAAATAGGATAAGAGGGCAGGGACCAGCAATCCTTTTCCTCCAGTGATAGCTTTGTTGATTAAAGGACATTTGTTTCAATTATACAAGATGACTTAAGTCTAGACATTCACATACTATAATACATTTATGAATAACTTCTTTTGAGTCAAACTCCTTTGACACTTTCCCGAGAAAAGAGCCCTATCTTTTTAACAAAATCAATATTTAATTTTTGGAGACAATTACAGATTTTACACTGCTCATACATAACAAAGGTACATTTGCCTTTAAGAGAAGTTCTGGTACTCTTGTGATATAGGAAGATAAGCAACTATGCAGTCTTTAGGAAGAAGCCTCTACTCACCAACATTCCTATTTGGATCCCGGTCTTTGCTTCGCCCCCTACTTCGGCTTCGACTTCGACTCAGGCCTCGGCTCTTACTCCGGCTTTTACTCCTGCCTCTTCTCCAGTCATACTTCTCACGGTACAATTCATTCCGCTCAAAGTACCTATCATAGTCTCTCCACTTGCCATCTTCTCTTTTCTTCTCACGTGTCCTATAATACACAGATATAAAAGCCATATGTAGATATAGAAACTAAGTCTGCAAATAAATCGGTGGTATGAAATGCCCTCCTTGATGCATCAAAATTCATAAATGCTTTTTTAGAAAGCCGTAAGACCACCACAAATTTCTCTAGTCCACTATATAAAAAGAAACAACATTCCCTCAAGTACACTGGGTGGGGAGAAGTAAAAAAAAGAGGTGAACCCAAAGTATGGGGAGGGGTGAGAGAAAAAAAGATATTTAAAACTAGAAAAGAAAAAAGGCTCAAAACAAAGTTTTCCTAAACAAAGACTAATTTTTTGATGGTAGGCTGATGACTCAAAATATAAAATGCACTAATTTTAATATAAAATGCTATGGATGATTTTAATATTAAGCACCCCTAACCAAATGGAACATTTCATTATTATTCTCTAAGGAGACTGCTCCCACCCCTGAGCTCTTGGGGAAAGCACATAATGATGCTTGTTTATAAAAGGAAGACAAAGACAAAAAAAGAGAGAATGGAAGGAAGAAAGGTAACTTTTCCTTTAATCAGTTCAGAGAGAGAGAAGGGTCAGTTCATATTTTAAAAATCTCTTTAATGCCCTTGTAATGTAACTGAAAAGTGAGTTATCAATATCCTCCTAATTAAAAATATATACAAACCTTCGTTCACTAGATTCTGAACGAGTCTTCTGGGGACTAGGATATTTCTTTTTTCTGCCATCTCGTTCTTCCTCTGCTGGCTCCTGAAATACCTATATGAAAACACTCATTAGAAACAAGAACAGGCCTACAAAATACAAAACACACCCACCTGATGACAATCTTACTGGCACAAAGAGGGCACAAATAAATAAACTGAAATACTAAAGTCACATCACACCCAAAAAAGTTTGGAAACAGAAATAAAAATATGCTGAAATTACATTACCAGCAATATGTTAATTTTTAAGTGTTAATTTAAGGTAGAAAATAGCATTGTAGGAGGAAAACAAAAATCCATTCTTTAAATTCAAATAGCAGAAATAGCAAATCTCTTATTTCTAAGCATCGTATAGTAAAATGATTTGTGTTTTCCTAATTATAATTCATTTAAGGAGAACTTTAGATTTATTTCATAGAAAAGGTTACAGGAACAAAAAGTTAATGAATGTTATAAAATGGCAGCCACAATATGGCAACCATATGGTGCTGGCAAAAACACTATATAATCATTAGATTAGGTTTAAAAATCATTCTACCAATTCACAGGAAATACAGACGATATATTATTCCACTGGGATGCAATCAACAAAGTTATACTCTACCAAGTACAAAAGAAAATATCTTCCTATTTCCACTACTTGAAAAAACATACCAGGAGCCTCTTTTAATTTTAAAGATTTTATGAGACAATTAAAGGGCATAAGCCAAAAATTTAAAAAGTGATAGTAATCTCAATGGATCTTAATGAAGTATTTTATTTCATTTTCTTTTAATGTTGAATCAATTCTATCATCCTAGCATTTAAAAATATATCAGAAATGACAACTAAATGCAATATGTGATCCTTAGAATGATCCTGTACTGAAGAGGAAAAAACACAAGCTATAATAAAAGGACATTGCTGGTCCACTAACAAAACTGGAATACAGACAGTAGATTCCAGTATTTTATTGATGTTAAATTTACTAATAATAATGGTACTATAGCTAGTTAAGAGAATATCTTTATTCTTATAAAATATACACTGAATATTTAGAGGTCAAGGGTCATAATGTACCTGACTTACTCCCAAATATTCAGAAGAAAATAATTCTGAGTCTATATAAAGAGAGCAAATGAGGCAAACTTTCAACAGATGAATCTAGGTAAATGGTATATGGGTGTTTGTGGTACTATTCTTATAATTTTCATATGTTTAAAATTATTCCCAAATAAAAGTTCATTAAATAATTATTAATAAAAACAAAAGTTGGAAAACATTTCTATATAATAACCAACACTTATGTGCCAGGCACTGGACTAGGATGTGTGCGCACACGTAAAATCTCATTTAATCCTCAAAGAGATAAGTATATACTACTATGATCATCATTTTGCTGATATGGAAATGAACAGCTAAGTAGCTTTGTTTAGAGCTACTACTTTAACTCATGCAGCTTGATTTTAAAACTTATATTCTTATCGTAAAACTGTTATCTATACATAAAAAGAATCACATATGAACTTTGTAAAATTTCTTCCTTGATTCAATTCAAACCATCTATAATCACGTTTTATATCTCAACATTGTGTAAACATTTTTCCTTTTCTCTCCTATAAATGACATTTATATTATTTAAAAGTTATGTGGTTAAAAGAGGGAATATTTTCTCCATTTATGTGAAAATGTGTAACCTAATGAGTTCTCTTGAGGTTTCATTAGTAATTTTCCTTCAATTAAGCCTCGATATTTAATGAAGTTTTATTTTCCTAAAAGTCACTGGATAAGATTTCTCTGAATTCTTCAATATTACTAAAATATTTCTTGGATCTCTAAACAAGCTATCTGAAATTCTTCCAACTCTTTAAGTTCGAGGAACTAAGAAGCCTTGAAAAAGACTCTGCACCATGCCCAAACCCCACAAATTTCTATCACTTCTAAAGAGGTCAACTTCCAACTAAGAATAATACTGGTAATGAGGCATTAAGATGCCCCCAAAACAAAAGAAAACTCTGCATTACCTCTTCTTTAATTTCTTCTTTTTCTTGGACTAATGGTTTTGGCTCAGGCTTAACTGGTTCCAAAGGCGGAAGGTAGTTCTTAGTATAGAGGCTTTCAAATAGTTTATCCACAAAACCTGAAGTTTCTAAGGAAGATAAATAATATATGTGTTTTATAAACAGAAACCAAAAATCTGACAACACATTCTATTGTCAAATCTGAGGTAAATGGGACATCTCATACACTGTTGTTGGGACTTAAAATGAGTCTAACCCTTATTGGGAGAGAATCCCACTTTCTAGGCTTTTATATCTTTTGGACACACTTGCACATGTAAAAAAATGACATATATACAAGATTATTTGAGTACAATATAATAAACGATTGGAAACAACCCAAATTTCCATGAATAAGAAACTAGTTAAATAAATTATATGGCAGACATACAACAGAATACAGAACAAATATAAAAAGAATGAGTACTGATAATCAGATCTCAAAGATACAATAAACATTTATATGTTTATATTTGCATAAAAACTGATGAAAGGACACAAAAAATGTGTACTGGAGGTGGGAAGAGGGCAGATGAAGAACAGGTGAGACTTTTCACAGTATACCTTTATATTGTTGGATTAAATATACTGCCCACTCAAAAATTTAATTTAAAATATTTTATATCAGTTGAAAAAATAAATGTTGGCATGAAAATTATATGAAAGTATCTTTTTGTATTTTACTTAAAGGCAGCTCTACTTTGAAACTTTTTCAAACTTTTTCAAACTGGGAGAACCAAAGAAATGTATTAAAAACATAAATGTCAAAGTATTTGTTATTCAAATCAAATTTCTTAAATCAAATAACTTTCAGTGATCCTATCCTAAGGAAAAAAAGAGCATATTAAAAGTACAATAGTCCAGCCGGTGTGGCTCTGTGGTTGAGCATCGACCTATGAACCAGGAGGTTATGGTTCAATTTCTGGTCAGAGCACATGCCTGGGTTGTGGGCTTGATTCCTGGTGGGGTTGTGCAGGAGGCAGCTGATCGATGATTCTCTCTCATTGATGTTTCTCTCTCTCTCTCTCTCTCCCTCCCTCACCCTTCCTCTTTCTGAAATCAAGAAAAAATATATACATATTTTAAAAAGGTACAACACAGCACTGGCCAGTGTAGCTCAGTTGGTTGAGCGTTGTTCCGTACACACAAAGATTGCCAGTTCAATACATGCCCAGGTTGCAGGCTCGATTCCTGGTAGGGGGTGTATAGGAGGCAACTGATCTATGTTTCTCTCTCATATAAATGTTTCTCTCTTTCATTCCCCTTCCTCTCTCTCTAAAAATCAATAAAAATATTAAAAATAAAAGTACAACACAAAACCCTGGCCAGATAGCTCAGTTGGTTAGAACATTATCCTAACATGCCAAGGTTTCGGGTTTGATCCCAGGTCAAGGAACATACAAGAATGAACCAATGGAACAGCGTGCGAAATCTCATAGGAAAGGTGGGGGGAGGTAAGCAACCAAAGACCTGTATGTATATATGCATAACCCATGGACACAGACAATAGGGTGCTGAAAGCCTGGGAGGGTTGAAGGAGGTTAATGGGGGAAAAAGGGGATATATGTAATACTTTCAACAATGAAGAATTATTAAAAAAAGAATGAACCAATGAATGCATAAATGTGTGGAACAACAAAATGATGTTTCTCTTTCCCTTCCTCCCTCTCTCTCAAAATCAAGAAAATTTTTAAAAAGTACAACACAAACCTTGCTTACACTGTAATTATTACACATTTTACATAATCAGCTGTTTCTAAAGTATCTAATTAATTTCCCTTCAGAAAAGCATCTTTATGCTATTAATTTGTGTGGTAACTATTTTTCTTATTATAAAACTATTATCTCTTGTTAATTGTACACATAATTTTAAGAAAATAAATTAATCAGACCCTTCAAAAGCCTTATTTTTATGATCAGTGATTTTCTCTCTGGTTGCAAGTTTATGGCAATTTATTTTTTTCTCCTTTTAAAAATGTTCTTTATAATTCTCCCTCACATGCATTGCTTTTGTAATTTTTTAAAAAGTTACTAAAAATCTTTACAGCTTTTGCAACAAGGAATTCTTATATACCTAAAGATATATTTGCCTGATACCTCAAATGTCTTTGCAATGTTTTACTTATTTCTTTCATGGCCCTACATTTTACATGATTTATCTTTAATGGAAACTGAATAATATAAATTAATATATTTAGAAAAGAAAATACTCATCCTCCCATCTGTTCTAGGGAGGAATTACTATGTTTTAGATTGAGAGGCCACAATTACTATCTTTTCTTTCTCAGTAAATATTTGAGTTAAAGGATGACTTCCCACCACCAATAGCTAGATCAACCAGTAACTGTGCATTATCTACATTCCTGTCCATCTATTCAACAATATTTATTGGCCGAAACCGGTTTGGCTCAGTGGATAGAGCGTCGGTCTGCGGACTCAAGGGTCCCGGGTTCGATTCCGGTCAGGGGCATGTGCCTTGGTTGCGGGCACATCCCCAGTGGGGAGTGTGCAGGAGGCAGCTGATCGATGTTTCTCTCTCATCGATGTTTCTAGCTCTCTGTCCCTCTCTCTTCCTCTCTGTAAAAAATCAATAAAATATATTTTAAAAATATATATATATTTATTGAATATCTTCTCCGTGACAGGCACTGTAGGTTCCAAGTCTCTCCTCCACGAAGGAGACAAAACAGGGTTGGGGAGGAGAGACATATATAAACAGGCAAATCAACATACAACATGACAGGGAATGACAAATGCCATGAAAAAAAAAAAAAAATAAAGCAAGGTTAGAAAGAGTGTCTAGGGGCATGGGGTATACTATACATTCAAGGGAAACTATTCTAAGACAGCATTTTTTAAAAATATGCAACACCTGACTGTTTAGCCAGGGACACTGACCTCTTTTTCCTTAGATTGTCAAATAAAAAAATGACAACAGCCAACCCAACTATAGCCGTCCAGTGTAATAGGTATCATCAAAATCATACCTATTTTTTTGGTCAGATGAGCAAAATATTTATTTTTTGATGTGCCACAGAATTTTAGTAGTTTATGAGTGCCGTGAGATGAAAAAGGTTGAAAATGGTTGCTTTAAGATGACATTTGAGAAGAGACCAAAAACCATAAGGGAAGAAACCATGTTTCAGGGAAGGGTAAAGAGTTCAAAAGCCCTGAATTGGGAATATGTTTGAAATGCTGACAAAAACAGCACATTAGTCAATGTGACTAGAATAAATAGTGAGGGGGACAGGTAGGAAATGAGGTCAGAAAAGCAGCAGGGGAAGACTCCAGGAATCTCTGTGGACTATGGAAAATACTTTGGTAAGAAGATGAGAAGTTAAAGGCACAAAGAGAAGAACATGCCACCTCTTCTTGGATATAAAAAAGCCCCAGACAAGAGGGAAAAATAACAAAAAACACAACAGAAAGCTTCACTACCTTAATAAACACTAAGAATAAACAGCTTCAATATCCTTCAAATGTTACCCGCCCCCACCATCAACTAGGATCTGTCACAAGCAGCAAAGGACCCACTCACCTAAAAAAGCATTAGTTACCACTGCCTCAATATAGGAAAGAAACAGAGAAGGAAAAGAAAGGAAAAAACAGTTCTGCCAAAATACATGATAAATAATTAGGCATGAATGGATATATTCAAGTATAAAAGGACCCTGATAATTTATTTTCTTTCAAGCTTATATGTTCAAGGTTTTATCAATAAGTTTTAAACTGAAAATCTTAAATACATGACAAAAGGCCCATAATAATTACCTTTTTGTAAAAAGACGTCAAGTTGATCAGCACAAAAGGCTTTCAATTCTTTCTCAGGTTTGTCCTTCTTGACCAGTGCAACAACGTAGTTGGCTAAGGCTGAAGGGTCAGCATCACATCTAGTTAGAGAAAATATAAAAATTTTTAAACAATTTTTTCAAATGGGTATCATTAGTGAAGTCACCCCTATTTTGAAAAGCTAAAAACTTTAAAGTGACTGCAAACACAGGGGACTATTATAACACACAGCATACATGTAGTGCAAGTAAGTGTTTCCTTTTCTGCTTATTTTCATAAAATAGTTTGTCTCCTACTTTCAATGTTCTAACTACACCCAGAATTTTTAACTAAATTTGCTTTCTAAATGGTAATAAGAAAAAGGCACAACTGACCCTTAGCTTCAGCTTGACTACCAGCCTATAGAAACAGTCAATGTCTTCAGGAACTATCTGTTCCATGGGACCAATGAGGAAGGAGGAGAGAAAGTAACAGGACAATTTCCCCCAGTCCCTATAACCCCAGGCACCAGCATCCAAAAATGGAGATCAACTCCAGTGTTAATCATCTCAGTGAGTACCTTAAGGATCTTTTATTTTTTAAAGTGAGAATAGAAGTTTGGCACCTTAAATATTACTGGCAAACACTTTAGCTTCTATAAGCAAGAGAGAAAATATCTGGGAGTCAGAACAGAAAGGTTAAGAAAGTGGTGGGAGGGCAGCAGAGATAACCTTTACCTACTTCACTCCCCCCCCCCCCCTAGTTAGTAGTAACCTGACTTTGACAACCTAAAGTATCTCCTATGCCAGGGCAGCACATGATCCTTGAGTTGCCAACTCCTGACATACAGCAATCTGTCCGACTTAACATTTAATCTACATTACATGAAACTAAAAGTTTTATGTTGCAAATATATGTATTTTTTAATATTCTATTTTCCTCATGAATGTGCACTTAAGTAACACATTATCTTGTATGGCTTCATAGGGTTGCTGTAAAGGTAAAATGAAAAAATTCAGAACGACAGTAATGAAAATCAATATGCAAGCAAAGTGATCATATCCCTGTAAAACACTACTCCAATCAACTAATCTTGTTCTACAGTCCTTGGGCCTCCAATGTCAACCAGAAAGTTAGACTCAGCTCAAGAGTATAAGTCATATTTCCAACAACTTTATGAGATCAGCAAACAAAAGAAAGACTAAGCATAAACACCTTTACTTCCTTCTAGTTTATGTTTTTAAAGTTCATAATTCAATAAAATAGAATGTTTTCATTGCCAGTATTAACATTTTGTGGGAAAGGCAGGTTTTTAAAACATCTATGCACCTTTATGCACCAAGTTCTAAGAGTAAATTACAATGATTGTCAATTTTACAAAATTCAGACCTAATAAAAATAAATTATGGGCAAGGATCAAAGTGTACTAGGAGAGACTAAGTGTCAAAGATGATGAGTTACATATTAATAAAAATATGCAATTTAAAAGAAAGCTACAATTTTTCTTAAGTAAAAAATATAAATTGCTAAATTCTAAAAATGGATATACAGCATTTCCACCTTCAAAAAATGTTACACATACCATGCCCATTTTGGCTATTCCATAAATACCTCAAGATAGAAATATGTAGGTAGACTTAATTTCACTCCTTGGAACACGAAGGTATTTGATCAGTATAATTCTAATCAACTTTCAAATGGGAGGGGGGGAATCACATTTCTATCTTAGAAAGTTCAGATCCATTGATCAGCTGCCTCCTGCAAGCCCCACATTGGGGATCAAGCCCACAACCCGGACATGTGCCCTTGGCCGGAATCGAACCTGGGACTCTTCAGTTTGCAGGCCGACACTCTACCCACTGAGCCAAACTGGCTAGGGCCACTTTTCTAATGTATATCTACATGTCAAATTAATGTATCCTAAATCTCAACCAATAGTTCCTTTCAATTAAAAAAACAACACAACAAAAGAAGTTCCTAAAGTTTAATGGAAGTTACAGATATAAGGACTTTAGCCCTGGCCAGCATGGCTCAATGGTCAGAGTGTTGGCCTGAGGACCGAAGGGTTGCGGGTTGGATTCCAGGTCAAGGGCATGGGCACATACCTAGGTTGCAGGTCTGGTCTCCAGCGATGGGTCGGGGTGCCTGCGGGAGGTAACCAATTGATGTGTGTGTCTCTCTCTCTCCCCCTTCCTCCCTTCCACTCTCTTAAAAAACAAAAATCAATGGTAAAAAAATATATGTATAAGGATCTTAAAATTCACATCTTGCATAATAATGTTCTAAGAACATGTCTCAGTAATCTATCTTTAAGTCATTTAAAAAATAAAAAGCAATTAGGATTAATTTTTATCAGGGGAAGTTAACAGAAATATCATCCTAAAAATGTCTTACTTGTAAAAACTTCAAATTTGCCTTTCTCTTCCTTAATGAAATTTCCATTGCAGGTATGACACATCTGCTGAGCTGGCACATCAGCTTTACAGATTTCAAACATATATACCCAATCCCAAAACCTAAGAGTAAAGATCCTTCCTTATATTAGGTCCCAAGCTAAGAAACACTGCTAACAAACCACTATAGTCTATTTGTTTCAGGGAAAAGCCAGGACTACTTAAACCTTTTTCACTTTCAGGAAAAAAAATCTACATATTTCTGAATATGGGCTCAATTTTAAGTTCTAACTTTGTGTGGTTTCTGTTTCAGAGGTGAGATAATTAATGAATATACTATTGGGCCAAGGGGGGAAAGACCTCCTGATCCTAATGTGTATCTACAACCATTAAGAAATGTTCACATTCTTTAACTTGCATAGTAGTTGTACTTATGGGAAATTAGTCTCAGGATGAAGCCAAATATAGGAAATACAGCCAGTACCTAAGACAAACTAAAAATATATACATTTATTGTATAAAAACAGCATTATTTTTAACAGAAAAGGTAAAGTCAAGGTAACCATTCTTATTGTTGAATGTTTATGAAACACTAGAGGCCCGATGCATGAAATTCGTGCAAGGGGCTCGACCCTCGCAGCCCTGGCTTCATTCAGAAGGTCATCCAGAAGGATGTCCGGAAAGTCATTCGGCTGTCTGGTCTAATTAGCATATTACTCTTTTATTAGACTAGTGGCCCGGTGCACAAAATTCATGCACATTAAAAGGGAATTAATTAGAGGAAATATTTTAATATTGCTATTTGCCCTTTCTCTATAATAGAAGTGTCAGAGATGAAAGAAAATTAGTAAAATGTATATGAAAATCTCCCTCCTGTCAGAGTCTGGGGCGCCCCGCAGGACCCAGAGTCAAGTATCTGCCCACCCGCACGCATGCATGCTTCGAAATCTCATGAGACCCAGACCCGGTTGGTCCCACCCCCATTGGGCAAGACCCAGACCCACCGGCCCCAACCCTGTCAAGCCCTGCTGGGTGGGGGTGCGCAGACTCAGGTCCCCCAGCCTGGCGCCGGGGGGGGGGGGGGGGGCGGCGCAGCCTCAGGTCCCCCGGCCCGGTGCCTTGCAAGGGGGCACAGCCTCAGGTCCCCCGGCCCAGTGCCAGGCAGGGGGGAAAAACCTCAGGTCCCCTGGCACAGCCTCAGGTCCCCCAGCCCAGCGCTGGGGCAGGGTGCACGGCCTGAGGTCCCCCATTAAGCCCCGCTGGGCAGGGGGCGCAGCCTCAGGTCCCCCTTCAAGCCCTGCCGGGTGGGGGGCGCAGCCTCAGGTCCCCCGTCAAGCCCTGCCGGGTGGGGGGCGCAGCCTCAGGTCCCCCGCCCGGGCCAGGCACATGCAGGCTCAGGTCCCTGCTGATCGGTCATTACATGTCACTGTGTGACAACCATTTGCATATCAGCCTTTTATTATTATGATTAGGCATCCAAAGTGATGGTTATAAAAAGCAATATACAAATATAAAAAATACTTTTGATGTAAAGTCAATTGGAGAAATCAAGATAAAAAACGGTGTATTTGAATCTGATTACAGCTACAAGAAAGTTCATACACTGAAGAGAAACTGGAAATAAATGCACCCCAAATTTTTATTCTTTTCTCTCCTTTCTATATTTGCTGTAATATAATAATGCTTTTATTACTTTACCAAAAAAAGTAAAAAAAAAGAAGTCTGCCCCTGAGATCTGTGTTCAGATTATTCCTTTGATAAGACAGTGGTGGATGCCCAGCCAGTGTGCCTCAGTGGTTGAGCTTCAACCCAGGAACCAAGAGGTCACTGGTTTGATTCAGTCAGGGCACATGCCCGGGTTGCAGCTCGATCCCCAGTGCGGGGCATGCAGGAGGCCGCTGATCAGTGATTCTCTCTCATTGATGCTTTATCTCTCTCTCTCTCCCTTCCTCTCTGAAATCAATAAAAATGTATTTAAGACAGTAGTGGAAAAATAAGTAAAATCTGAGCTTATTTTATCAAACAGTATACATAACTATTAAGTTCTAAAAAAAGTTAACACATATTAAAGAAAACACAAATATTGATACTTCTTTTCAAATAGAAGCTTTCATCTTTACCTTAAGGGTTTTCATGAATGAACACAATGTAAAATAAAATACCCATAGATTGTTTTGGGAAAAATATATATACATATATCTGTCAGCTGCAAACATCATTTTGATATTTGGACTATGGCTTCTAGAGCAGTGGTCACCAACTAAGTATACCCAGAAAATAGGACAATTTTTTAAAAATCTTACTTTTCTAATTGTCCACCAACCTAAATCTACATATGAGCACATGCATCCATTTAAACATTTACTGAATATTTACTAAGTGCCAAGCATCTTGCTAGGTAATGGAATTACTTTGAGCAAGACTTTGCCCTGCAGTCAGTGGCCAAGAGATGGGTATGAAAACAAATAATTACAGTACAAAATAACAAATGGTTAAAAAGGGAGATTAATAATGAAGTAACAACACTGTGAATGAGAGAAGACAGTGGTAGGAAACAGGGATATAAAAGCAACTTCTGGCTTCTAGCCTATAGCAATTGGGCCAGGAAGAATGAAATCAGACATATTTAGGAGTCAGACCAAAAGACATAAGAACAAGTATGTTCATAACTTAGTATAATAAAACTTGCCAAGAAGTCTTCTGGTCAAAATATGTCCTTTTCTATGAAACAATGCTCCTTAAACAAGTCCCACAGCACTTTAAAGGCAAACTAATTCTTCGAAGCCACTAAGTACGTTAGAAAATTATCAGTACTTCTCAACCTTAAGAACATATCTCCAGCCCTAACTGGTTTGGCTCAGTGGATGGAGCATCGGCCTGCGGACTGAAAGGTCCCAGGTTCGATTCCGGTCAAGGGCATGTACCTTGGTTGCGGGCACATCCCCGGTAGGGGGGTGTGCAGGAGGCAGCTGAATCGGAGTCTCTCTCATCGATGTTTCTAACTCTCTATCCCTCTCCCTTCCTCTCTGTAAAAAATCAATAAAATATATTTTTTTTAAAAAAAAGAACATATCTCCAAAATACTCATTTCACCCTAGTAGTTTATTTATCAGGGATGTCAGGTCTAACAGCTGCAAGGTGATCATTTTTCCTACCATTTGAGCAACTTCAGAGATTACTAGTCAGAGTTTAACTTGATAGCAGCATGTAAACTCCATTGAGTTAAACAAAAGTATACCCCCCCCCATGATAACTGAACCAATAAATAAGAACCAAAAAAATAATCTCAGTCTCTGAATCTTATTGCTGCCTTTTCTATCAGAGATGGCAATATATTCAATCTCCTAGTACATGCCCAAAGTACATATGGCCTGTACTCACAGAAACTGCACATCAAGACTATGGCTTTCACTAGCAATTCCTGTTCCTGCCTATTCAGCCTGCAATGAGACTCTAACTCTGTCATGCAATAGACTGCTTATTATTTTGTAATTGGCAGTCAGTGGTGCTTAACATTAGTAAGTAAAATATTTTTGCAGAAAGAGTTTAGCATATTTTCATATTTCAAAACCATGAAATTTCATTTATATTTAATGATTCAGAGGTACACAAAGCACTAGGTCTGCATCATTAATATTCAAACTATGTTTGTGAGGTAGGTAAAAGGCTAATAAAATTAACTCTGTTTAACAGAAAAAGGTCAGACAATTTCTCCGAAGTCCCACAGTGAATTGGAGACATAAAACTAGAAATTAAATGGCCTCATTCACATAATGATGCTCTACTAGGATGGATGGATGGATGGATGGATGGATAGGTGTAAATCTCCAAAAAGTATTACAAACCCTTTTTTAAAAAGATTTTTACAATAAGCCAAACAAGCAGTAGTGAACTGCATATGTTTTTATATATTTAATGTATAATATATAAGTAACTTAAAACATTCCCCATTAAAAACATTTTTGGTAGGAATGTGTGTTATTGAAAAATGCTTGCCTGAACTTTTTCTAAACGTGCAGAAATTTCTTCAGTGACTCATTTATCCCTAACATTCACTTAGGACCTTACTTTTTAAGGGGTTCCCATACTTAAAATGAAGTTATTTCTGATAGAAAGAAACCACGGCATCTTCTAATTGTGCATAATCCCTACACAGCCTCTATGACTAGGATATCTAGCATATTTTTAAAGTGAAGAAAGATGAGGCCCCCAAACAAGATCTGTGAATTCAGTCTGTTCATGCAGCAGTAGAAAAAAGATAGAAACTTCTTGACTAATATGGTTTTTCTCCCCTTTACTGATGCCAACAAAAATGGTACTGGGTTTTTCCCAGCCAGTTAAGAAGCCATTTCTTCCAGGCTCCCTCCTTCTGTCTTTCCTCTAATACAAATAATAGATATGTCCCACATCTCTATTTGGAAGGCAATAGAGATGGCATGGAAGGTAACAGATGAGCTCTTATCAACACATGATATTACTAACTTGTCTATAGGGAATAATCACATGTAAACTGGATTGGTTTAGAAATACCCCGTTACATGCCTTTGTTTTACCAGTGATAAGCTGTAATATGCTTAAAAACCCCTAAAGATTCAAAAACTTTCATAAATTTAGTTAACTGGAAATTAAGTTAAACAAGGAAGTGCAGTGGGAAATCATGTGCCACGGTACCATTCCAACATACCCACTGCAACTACGTTTATCTGAAAACTTAACAACTGCTCTGAAATGCTATGTTGTAGCAACATGCCAATCAGCCATGAAAATTTCCTTGAATCTGGAATATGCAAAAAGTAAATTTACAAATACATCCCTCTTCAGCATATCATTTATTACATTTTAGGATGTCTAAACAAACAAAAAATAATCTCCCATAACAACATACTAAGAATGAAAATACATGTGATATCTGCATTTCTTCATAGCACTTCCATCCAAAACCATTACTTATGTGAATTAAAAATAAGTATTTTTATTTTCTAATTCTATGAATGCCTCTATATTGTTAAGTCCAAGTTGTACTAATTCTAGATTCTTTTTTAATCCTAAAAAAGTAACAAAAATTAAAGTGAATAGATAGAAACATGATGTGTGCTTTAAATTGAACATAAACTGAAAACAAATGGGGTGCCGAAACTGGTTTGGCTCAGTGGATAGAGCGTAGGCCTGCAGACTGAAGGGTCCCAGGTTTTATTCCGGTCAAGGGCATGTACCTTGGTTGCGGGCACATCCCCAATTGGGGGTGTGCAGGAGGCAGCTGATAGATGTTTCTCTCTCATCGATGTTTCTAACTCTCTATCCCTCTCCCTTCCTCTCTGTAAAAAAAATCAATAAAATATTTTTTTTTTTAAAAAAAAGAAAACAAATGGGGAAACTAAACTCAAATATTCATTTTGAAAGGTAATTTTTACCCATGAAAATTACTAAGTATCTATAAACTTACCAATATAAACAGCCAAAAAAGCCTAGTGAAAAGACCCTTATGAAATTTAACTTCCTACAAATATGTGACATCTTAATCAATAAAGAAATTTAAAAAAAAAAGAAAGTGAAAAAAAAAAAGAAATTTAACTTCCTACTCAAACTAAATTTTGACATTAAGAAAAAAAAAAACACCACACACAAAAAAACCACTATCCAGAGTGAAACATTTTAGGGAGCTTTAAAAAACAACAACACACAACTAACTATAATATTAAAACTTGTCACCTTCTACCCCCCAAGACATAAAATATATATTTAAAACTTATTCAGTGGATAAAGTGTCGACCTGTGGACTGAAGGGTGCCGGGTTCGATTCTGATCAAGGGCACATGCCTGGGTTGTGGGCTCGGAAACAGTGCGGGGCGTGCAGAAGGCAGCCGATCAATGATTCTCTTTCATCATTGATGTTTCTATCTCTCTCTCCCTTTCCCTTCCTCTCTGAAATCAATAAAAATATGTAAAAAAAATTTTTTTAATACATTTAATACTTTTAAAATGATCTCTACCAACAAACAAAATCAGAGCTTGTATGAAAAATTGTTACACACACACACACACACAAAAAGGCAACATAAACAGCAGGAGATAAGTTTTTGGATTCTTAAACATTAAATAGCATAGAGGTAAAGAATTTTTAAACACTGACATTTTTCTTTTTTTTCAGCCTTTCCCAAATATGGTCAATTTTACTAAATCAATTTCACTATTTCTCACCTTTATCACACTCCATCTCCATTTCTGTGCTCCAAAACTTTTTACTGTAGAAAAAGTATGATGCACATCCAGGAGGCCCACATTCTTCTACAAAACTTCAAGTACATCAGTAAGTCATTTTCACTTTTACTAGACCTCACTGCCCTGGCCGGTTTGGCTCAGTGGATGGAGCATGGGCCCGGGGACCTAAGGGTACGAGTTCGATTCCCAGATAAGGGCCGGTACCTCAGTTGCAGGCTCGGTACCTCAGTTGCAGGTTCCATCCCCAGCCCCGGTCGGAGCATGTGTGGGAGGCAACCAATCAATGTGTCTCTCTCACATCAATGTTTCCCTCTCTGTGTCTCTCCCCCTCCCTTCCACTCTCTCTAAAAATCAATGGAAAAATATCCTTGGATGAGGATTAACAAAACAACAACAACAAAACTTGGCCATCACTAATGTAGAACTCAGAAGCCCTTGGTGTACATTTATTCACACCTGTGCTCTACTCACATCCTCATCTTCAGAAAGCAAATACCACTTCAGACACCAAAATTCCCCTAAGCCTGCCTCCCTTACACATCCTGCCTTCACAAGGCTGACACATTGGACTACAGATGACTCTTCCTAGGTGTTCCAATCTCACCTCAGGAAACCAAAGTAGCAAAACAACAGACGTTAGTTAACAAGATTTCTCAGGAGGGCCAAAAAATACACCGGGAAGTAGCTTTCTCAACAGCCCCAACTTGACCCTATCCCCACACTTCCCAAACTATACCCCTCACTTCCACCTCTGAAAAACTCAATTCTTCCACTTACATGATGGGACTTCATGAAGCCAAGCCTGCCCGTCGCTTCCTCTACCCCCTTTCATTCAGCCAGAAAGTCCTCACCTCCAATAGGAAGAGAAGCAGCAGAAACGAAGAGGGGGCGGAAGCGATCCTTTCCCTTTCCTCTGTCCATGCCTTCTCTCCCAAGAGGGTGAATGGAAAGGTAGCATTTCTCTCCAATCCTCCCCTTCAGCCTTCCCTCTAGGGGACGTGTTTCAGAGACCAGCTATGTAAACCCCTTGTCCCAAATATACACACTCCTGCCCCTTTAAAATGGTTACAAAGCCAACAAAAACTTGATACCTCTGCTCTCCCTTTCATGGGTCCCAAATACTACCCAAAATATTTATCTCAAAACAAGCCCCTCGTTCTTTTCAGCACCTCAACAATAACCCTACACACCTCGGTATCTTCGGTTGCCCTCTCGATCTTTCAACGATATTTACAAAACTCCTCTTCTTTCCACTACCCCTTTCGTGCCTCCAGTACCGCATCTAAAAAACCTCGAGAAACTGCAGGTATACCCCTGCCAGCCCCTCCTCCAATGGTAGGTCGCAGGGTGGCCCTTACAACCCCCAATCAAGCGCATAAACCTCCATTTCCCCCCAAGCCCCAAGGATGTCTAAAAATCATCAGTTCTCCTAGTACTATCAGCTCATCAATAATATCTGAAATCCCTGAAAACCTTTATCGTATTGATCAGCTCCCCAATAATTCCCACAATACTCCAATGCCCACATTTCCCTTTCAGCTGCCCCATGTTTTCCAAATACTTTCCTATTCCTAAACCCTTCCGAGACTATCAATAATCTCTGTAAATCCCTCCACATCCCTCCCCTCCCTGTCTGCCCTGTTTTGAAAAGGCCCTCCTCGATTCTCGCCGCTTCCAGATCTTTTCGTCCCGGAACAATATTGTTTGTGAAGCCCTGGATACCCTGCTATCCCCCTTCAAGATGCCACTATCCACATTTAAAAATCCCTCGATAGCCCTGCTATCCCTCGCAGTTCCCACACAGCAATGTTTTCAATCCCCTCACTGTTCCTGCTACCCCGGTAGCACCCCAAGACTCAAGACTGAACCAGCCCTCGCCCCACTTCCCGACAGGCCCCACAGCCACACGGTCTCGGTGCCCCTTGCTCTCCCTCCTCTCCCCTCCCCCCCACCGTGGTGATAGTACTACAGAGAAGACGCCGGGACCTCCCGACAGCGGCCCCTCCGCGGCGCCCTCCCTCACGCCGCCCCCCTTCCCCCCGCGTCCCGCGGGCCCCCAACGCCCACGTTCGCCGGCCCCGGCCCAGCCAGGCTCACTCACATCGGCTCCAGTAACTTGGCCAGCCAGGACTTGAGGGCATCCACATCCTCTATGAGCATGGTGCAGGGAAGGCGGGCTCGGCCGCCGCTCTCGTTTGGGCCTGCCGCGGTCTCCCCTCGTCGCCCCCTCACGCCTTCTTCACAGCCCCCGGTGCCCCAGCCCACCGGGCATCTTAAGAGACTTCAACCTACTCCCCCGGCCGGGGCCTAACAGGAACTAACCCAAGAGCCCTCACTCAACCTACCTCAACGGCTCAGGGGGGCGGGAGTTAGCGCCGAGTGGCGGGAGCGAGAGCCAATAAAAGAGAGAGGGCCGTGCACGCAAAGCCAATGAGAAGGCTCGCTTGCCCCGCCGGCCAGTCGTACCCAGTTAAGGAGGGATATAGCAAGGTAGGTGGAGAGCTTACGTGAACTCCTGGTGCAAGATGGTATCTTGGAGAAGGTGCTGTGCCTCTTAAAGGGGCCGTGGCGCCTTTTTTTGACCACGCCGCCGCCCGCTCGGGAATACCGGTGTCTGCTGCTGGGAGTGCCTGGGGGAACCCGGCGAGCCCCTCAGCCTGGTTCCTTCCTCTCCTTTTTCCTGGAAACACACACTAGTGTCCCGAAATGACTCAGCTGTAGTAAATCTGCAACACAGCATGCAACACGTTCACATTGCAAGGAATGCAAAATTTTACCTTTTTCCCTTACACTCATTTTGCTCGGCGTGCATGCTTGCATTTTTTGCCGCTCTGCTTAAATTACGAAGAATGTCCTGACAACCATGCCTTGGATTCCAATAATCGTCATTTTAAAAACGTGGCGCACGGATGTAAAAGGCTGAGGCCATTTCAATTTTACCCGTTGTTGTTGTTTTTTGTTTTTTGGGGTTTGTTTTTTTTTTTTTTTAAATATATAAATGCTTTATTTAGGCAGAAAAACTATACGAATTTTTTTAAAATTCTCTTTTCATTGCATGCCTAAAATTCAGTGGGGATTTTTTTTTGCAGGGAGAATTTTGGTCAGCAAACAAGATTTTTAAATTTTTTTAAAAATCTGTATTACCGAAGTAGGCAACTTAGTTTGCACGAACGGAGAAATTCCTTATGGAATTTTGAAATTGGCTTGGCACTGGTGTTAAAATGTTTATTCAACAACAAATACGGATCACCTGCTATATGCCTGCACTGTGTAAGACACTAGGATTCTAATTGTGAACAAAACAGAGTCCCTCTTCTTAAGAAGCTGGGCAGTTTATGGGATTATGCATTATATTAATGACATTTTGAAAAATACCTGATGAGCACACACCTCATATCAAAGAGATGGGTCAACCCAAAATAAGTAGGTAAACTAAACTAAATATGCATTGAGCAGGTGTAGGCAAATTTTTTCTGTAAAGGGCTAGATAGTAAATACTTTTGGTTTTGTGGGCCTTAGGTCTCTGGCAACTACTCAACTCTGCCCTCTTGGCATGAAACAGGCCATAGGTAAGATGTAAACAAAGGATTATGGCTATGTACCAATAAAACTTACATGAAAACATATGAAAATGTCAATTTTAGATAATTTTCATGTGTCACAACATATTATTCTCTTGACTTTTTTTACTTCAACCATTTAAAAGTGTAAAAGCCATGTTCACTTCACAGGTGTACAGAAACAGGTGCCAACAGGGTTTGGCTTGCTGGCTTCAATTTGTTCACCTCCTTACATAAAGTAATAAAAAACAAAATGCACTTAGAAATCATCTAATAAACCACCTTCACTGACATCTCTCTCCAACTTTGCAAATGAGGGAAAAGCACAAGGAGGCTGAGTGGTTCAGCCAGAATCACACATGTCTGCAGGTGGAGCAGAGAAGCATCCAGATCTTCTGACAAGCCCAGAGCTCTCTCACATCCAACTCTTGCCTCTTCTTCCCTCTCTCCTCCTCCCCTTCTTCCTTTATGCTTACCTACATTTCCCCCCTTACTTAATTTCCCCGTAAGGAGATAAAGTGTTATGCCAAAGTGACACAAATTTAAAAAAGAGAAATGTACAAGTGATTTGATTAGGCCTAAGGCTAGACAGGAACTTGATAGTATGATAGAAATGGAACAGAAATTGCCTTTATCACAATAAATCACTCCTCTGCAAGAATTTCAAAGTACTTTTTGAATGTATTTATAGAGCAAATTTTGTAGGGCCTTATTTTAGAGGCGAGGTTGCTGAGACACTGGCTTCTATCACCCAGGGCATCATTTAACCAAGAACAGAGAGTAGAAGAGACATGATCACAGTAATATTCGTGTTTGGGGACCTGAATAATCTTTTTTTCTTTCCTTTATTTTTCAAATTGTGATGTTATTATATTATTTTTCTAGACTGACTACATTATATACATATTAGGGCTACTGCTTTGAATGTAGATATTGAATCGCAACTATATCTTTAAAAAGTAGCATTTGTAGAAGAGTTGCTTTTCCAGAAGTGGAAGGGGGACACAATATAGTCAATCCCACTCCCATGCCTGGCTCATTTCATTTGCTAAATAGCTGTTCAAATTTGGTCAGTAGCCATGGCCCAGAATTTCCCATATACTTTATTCAGTAGCATTCATCCTATGCACAGAACTGACTCATTTGCAACCCATAAATGAATGAGGAATTGATTTTAGCCATACAAATGCAATGCGCGCACACACACACACATATATTCAATACACTGATATTGAGTGATGGTTACCATGTACCTGATTCTGTGCTCCTGGCTGGGGCAGAGACAAAAATTTGAACAGTTATATCCATTCACTGTCTCTTGAGAGCTTAGATTCTGATGATATAATAGGCACCAAAAATAATAATCATAGCCAAAATTGTTGAGTACATGCCCTATGCTAATATTTTAGTGAATTATTGCCTCTCATCCTCACAGTACCTCTGGGTAGTAAACAATATACAGAGACAAGAAAAGTGCATCCCAGAAAGATCATGAAGCTGATGAGTGGAAAGGCCCAGCTTTGACCATGTGTGTTTGACTCCAAAGCCCATACCTATAACCTTCAATTAACTATCTATCAAACAATGAAATATGAAATGTGTGGTTCATTCAAAAGTCATTCAACAAGTATGTATTGAGCCCCTTACCATCTATTAGGCACCGTTCTTGAATATAGAGAGTAAGATTGATTTTAAACAAGTATTCTTTCCTTAATTAAATGTATAAAATGGATAGTTAATGATTTTTTTCCTCAGTTTTATCTTCACAGGAGGAGAGAGAAAGAAATCCCATTTATTTAGGAAAAGAGGGATTCTTAATATGGAGCATTGAAAAGAGAGAGTGACCACAGAACAGACATCTAAACCAGCTTTATTCAGGCACGTTCCCTTTCTTGGCTTGAGGATAACTGGGCCTCAATCAGAAAAAACTGTCAACAATGAGATTTCACACAAGTGTTGACAGGGTTAGATAGGCCTTCCAGGATTAGAGTAGGTCATGCCCACAAATTGTTTCGTTTTGTTTGTCATTATTTTCTACCCTGTGGCCAGAGCTGTCCCCGATGTACAATAAAAAGAGGTTGCGAGTCATTTTGCAATTTTCGCTGTGAAATTTACAATCACAGTGTGCTTCCCTTACATGCAATTAAACTAAGCTTCAGTAGAATTACAATCTAGGAAGCTCATATTTATAAACAGGCCCTCTCTTGCCTGTACACTTATAGATGATCATTTAATTAAGCAATACAACGATCAAATATCAGTCTCTCCTGAGTCTGGGTCTCCTGGAGCAGTCCAGCTGGCTCAGAGAAAAGTTACCTCAATAAAAGTCATTTGCATCTTAGTTATACAAAGACAAGGTGAGCTGGCCTACAAATGAGTCAACCAGATAGTCTCTCTTTGTTATGGAAATGTAGATTTGTTTTCCTAAGAGAACTATATTGTAAGTTTTTTTCTTAATTGCTTCACTCTATGTAACTATAAAAATAGCTAATATTTTTAAAACTGACAACACTGAATGCTGATAAAGATGTAAAGAAACAGGATCATGCATACTTTGTTGGTGTAATGTAAAATAGTGTATAGTCGCTCTGAAAAACAATTTTTGGTATTTTCTCTAAACACTAAACCTGCAACTACCATATGACCCAACAATTACTCTCCTGGGCATTTATCCCACAGAAATGAAAACTTACGTTCACACACAAAAATCTGTACTTGAATGTTTATAGCAGCTTTATTTATAATAGCCAAAAATTGGAATCAGCCCAGATGACCTTAAACAGGTGAGTAGTGAAACAAACTGTGATACATATGTAGCATAGCATGCTACTCAGCAATAAAAAGGAAGGAACTATTGATACATGCAACAATTTAGATGAATTAGGCTGAGTGAGGAGAAAAGCCAATTCCCAAAGGTTACATATTATATACGTGTATATATCCATTTATGTAACATTTTGACAATGACATTTTAAGAACAGAAGAGGGAGATGGGGAGTGTGGAGGGAAAGTGGGTGTGGTTATTAAAGGGCAACATGAGGGATCCTTGTGCTGTTGGAACTGTTCTGTATCTTGGCTGTGGTGGTGGATACAGGAACAACAGCAGTGATAACATTGTATAAATTAAATATATATATTATATAGAGAGACATATATGCACACACAAACAAGCACAAATGAATACAAGTAAAACTTGTATCCAGGTCAGTATTCTGACTATGATATTATACTATAGTCTTGCAAAAGTTAACCATTAGGGAAGTTGAGAAAAGTGTGCAAGAGTTCTCTCGGCATTATTTCTTACAACTGCATATGACTACAAGTATGTCAATTTTTTTTTAAAAAAAGTTGCTTCACCCAGTTGAGAGTAGTGTCAACAGGAAGAAAAGGTTCAAAGTGGCATCTCTGGGTGTGCACAAACCAGAAAACAGTCCTTGCCCCATTCACCGAGGGCTTCATGGGCTCCTGCCGGACTTGTGTGGGGACCCAGATCTGACATCCTTGCAGATTAGAAAAGCATCCAGGAGAAATGTGCAAAGCTCTACTGCAGTAGACTTTTTTTTTTTTTTTTTTCAGCAGGAAACAGCAACAGTAGTGGACTGACCAGACTTCAGTTCTCTCTGGTTATCCCTCTGATATTAGGGGGAAAAACTGCCCTCTCTTCTTTGGATTGAATAGCCCCTTGGACTTTGGACACATCATATAATAAGAACTCGTACTCATGGTGTGCCAGGCCCCCTGCCAAGCAACTTCGAATGGGTTAGCCTCTTTCAGTGCGTGTGTTCAGCCTTTCTTCCTTTCAAGAAATATTGATTGAAGACCTATCATAGGCAAAGCACTGTTATAGGCCCTGGGGATACAGCAGTGAAGAAAATAGGCATTCTCTTGGAGATTGATTTTAACAGGAGGAGAATGATGACAAGTAAATAACTATAATATATCAGATGGGATACTTCTGTAAAGAAAAATAAGGCAAAGTGAGAAGATAGACCGTGGTGGGGAAGCTAAAAGGACTCTGAGCAGGTGTCTGGAGACAGGAAAGGTGTTAGCGGAAATCTGGGAGAAAGCTTTCCAGGGAAATGCAAAGATCCTGAGGCAGGAACTCGATTGGCATGTTTCAGGAAAGAGGGGGAAGCAAAGGGGCTGGCGCAGAATGAGCCAGGAGGAAAGTAATGGTAGAAGAGGTTAGAGAGGTAGGTAGAGTCCAGATCAGGCGTCCTCAAACTACGGCCCGCGGGCCACATGCGGGTGTTTTTGCCGTTTTGTTTTTTTACTTCAAAATAAGATATGTGCAGTGTGCACAGGAATTTGTTCATAGTTTTTTTTAAACTATAGTCCGGCCCTCCAACGGTCTGAGGGACAGTGAACTGGCCCCCTGTTTAAAAAGTTTGAGGACCCCTGGTCCAGATCATGGAGGACTTTGTTGGTCATGGTTGAGACTTTGGGTTTTTATTCTGAGTGACACTGCAAGACACTGATGGTTTTAAGCAGATGACTAGAATTATCTGGTCTCCTTTTTAAATTTTTAAACAAGATAACTTATGGCTGCCTTATGGTCATCAGGCTGGAGGAGACAAAAGTGGAGATAGGGAAACCAGTTAGAAGGCAATAAACCAAGCAAAAGTTGAGGGTGGTTTGGACTAGATTCACAGTGAAAGAGATGGTGAGAAAAAGTTGATTCTGGATATATTTTGGAGGTAGAGTCAGTTAGTTTCACTGACACATTGTCAGTATGAAACACAAAGAGGAATCAAGGATGACACCAAGGTGTTCAGCAATCTGACACTAGAGTCCACACTCTCAGACACAATATGGAATAGCAGATATAGGAAGATGCTGACTTCTGGCTAGGGGGAACCAGACCAAATAATAATAAAATAAAATAAAATAGAACCATGGTTGTACCCCCAATTTGTATAGTTTAGACCTCTCTGATTTCATTGATATTATAAAAATAGAAATCATAAAAATCATAAATGCACAAAATAAATTTTAAAAATATACTCACTGAAATTAGAATCTCAATAATATGTGATTGGTCATCTTTACTTGTTTCTCTATTCCTCCCTCCTTCCCTCCCTTTCTTCCTTCCTTCCTTCCTTCCTTCCTTCCTTCTTTCCTTCCTTCCATTTCTTAAGGAGTCCTTGGACTATTCCACAAATGATGATGGGGTGATAGTAATGGTGATGACAAGCAGTGTTTTGATGACTCAGATGTCACGTTTCCCATACGATGCCATGACAGGCTGGCCATGCCCTGTGGAATGCTGACAAGGTGGCTGACTGCAGCTTGTGGATCCTGAGTCTGGAGTGGTGTAGCATGAGTGAGTGATTTCTAATTCCAAGAATGACAAATATTACCACGTTAGAAGAAAAACAGGCAAAAGGGGTTTCTCAAAATATTGGTGCCTGAGAAATGCAACTTCTCTAAATTGGTTACATTTGTCTAAATATACAACGCTCCCTAATTAACATGGCTATTTGTTTCTAGCTCATGTCAGTCTGTTCAGGCTGCTATGACAAAATACCACAGGCTGGGTGGCTTATAAACAACGGAAATTTATTTCTCACAGTTCTGGAGGCCTGAGATCAGGGTGCCAGCATGGCTGAGTGAGAGCCCTGTTCTGGGTCACACACTTCTCTTTGTATCTTCACAAGGCAAAAGGGGGTGGGGAGTTTGTGGGCTCTCTTTTCTAAGGCACTAATCTCATTTATAAGGGCTCCATCCTTTTGACCTAAGCACCTGCCAAAGTCCCCACCTCTTTATTCCATTGCACTGGGCATTAGGATTTCAACATACAAACTTCGGGGGGCGGGGGTGACACAAACATTCAGACCCTAGTACTGATCGAACTGGCTTCCAGGGTTCTCTAGTGTTCTTTCTTTTTTCTTTAGCTTAATATTTCTTGAGCACTTACATTGAACCAGGCATGGGCTAATCACATGGCTTGGTGTAGCTCATTTTCTCATAGCAAGCCTAAGCAGTAGGTATTATGGTCACCCCCATGTTACACATGAGAACCCAGAGGTATAGAGCTAGTATGGGACAGAGTCTCAATTCAGACCCAAGCCTCTTACTCCAAAGCCTGTTAGCATAACCAAAGCACACACTCTTCCTCTGAGGCCCATTAACTGGCAGAGGTTGCACACACAGCAACCCAGGGTCAGCTAAGCCCATAAGTCCTGGAAGGGTTGGTTCTTCTTTCTTCTCTTTATACTCACTCATTGTATCATTAAAAAAAAAATCTGTTCACCATTCAGGAAACATAAAAGCAAACACTAAAGGAGGAAAAAAATCATTTAAAAACTGTAGTTGTCCATTAGGGTAGGAAAGTGACACCCATATTCATCGAATGTCCCATTCTTATGAAACAGATGTATCAAAAGAAGTGCCCACAATTTCTTCCTTAACTGTGTCATCTAAGGGTGGGGAAGTTAGGAAAATATGCACAAAAAGCAAATACAAAAGTACTCAAAGACAGGCCAAAGCTAATTATAGTTTTATGGGTCTAAATTTAGAAATGCTGACTCAATTGAATTGAGTAGATTTACTGGTGGGGTGGGTTTGGGGGAAAAACATAAAAAGAGGAAATGAATTCTCTTGTGGAGTTTTGAAGAATGATCGTGATGTGATCTGACAGCTGGAGAAGGAATACCACACAATTATATGGTGATAACTAGTTCACTTAGGCTGGAGAAGAGATTATTATGGGGCACAGGTAAGATTTTTCATATTTTAATCAGACTAATGTTTATAGATCAATTTCATAAAATAATAATAAAAATAGCTGACATTTTAAAGTGCTTACTACATGCCAGTTAGATATATGTGGTTTATACACATGTGATTTCTTTAATCCTCATAGCAATCCTATGAGGCACTTACTATTATTACCCTCATTCACAGAGTGGTTAATTGTATTGCCCGAGGTCACCTAGCTAGTAAATGATGAACTTGGTCTGATTCAGAGCCTGACTCCTATTCACTATGCAACCCTTCTAATGTCATTTATCTAGAGCAGTTCCCAATTAAAAAAATTTTTATTAAAATAAATTTTGTTTAAAAAAAAATAAATTTTGTTTTATGAATATCTCTTGAATCTGTTCACTTTTCTCCACCTTGACTGCCACCACCACCATCTAAACCACCATCACCTCTCACCTAGACAATTGCAATAGCCTCCTGCTTCCCCTTTTGCTCCCTCCCAACCCTTCTTCAGAATGATCTTTTATGGTAAAACACAGTGTTCCTTCCATGTTCCTTCCATGCCTACAATGCCGCCACAGCCTCCCACCACGCCCATTGCTTCAAGGTGTGCCTCTTCCACCAGACTGTGAGGAGAGACTGTGCATATGTTGTTCAAGTGTTGTCGCCAGCATCTCGGGTCGTGCCTTGCACATAGTAGAAGGTAAATATTTTTTTTCTCGAATGCATGGAATCCAAACGACCCTTAAAAGAAGAATATTAGTCACTTATATAGGAAAATTAAAAATGATGAAGTTGGAGGTATGGAAGTAGGTTTTTCATAATTTGTAACCACATCGGTACTTGTTTATGTTCTTCTTTACTATCCCTTTAGACTGTAAGCTCCATGAAGGCCGGGACCATGTCTGTCTTGTTCCCTATTATATCCTCGCTATATCTCAGGTTCCTAGGAGGTGCTTACTAAGTATTTGTTGTATGAGTAGTTTCAATGACCAATGTGGATTAGAAGCTGATGAATCAAAGATGACCAATAGTACTGGTTATGGCAGAATTGGAACAGGAAAGTATAATCATAGTTGTAAGAGCTATAGAGGGTGAGGATGCTTTCATTCACTTAATAAATATTTATAAGGCACCTGCTACGTGCCAGACACTGTGCTCGGCAGCCTGTGCTGTCATGGAGCTTACAGTCTAGTGATAAATAAACAGGCAGATAAATTTCTCAAGGGAGGGCAGTAAAGTGGTGCTCCAGGGAAGACCTAGGAGGGGACATTTAACCCAGATTTTGGCTATTAGGAAGTGATGTCTAAATGGTTAGTAGCTAAAGGAAGAGGGGGCAGAAAGTGATGGAGAGTATTTGCGTGTGTAAGAGCCCAGAGGCAGGAGTGCCACTGGTAGGTTCTCTACAGCCTAAGGTTCCTTCTTCCTTTCATTCAACCAATTTTTATCGAGCCCGTACCATGTGCCAGGCATTGTGTTAGGCCATCATTAGATTTTTATTTCAAAACTAGTTGCTGAGCCTGGCCAGCCTGACTCAGTGGTTGAGTATCAACCTATGAACCAGGAGGTCAAGGTTTGATTCCCGGTCAGGGCATATGCCCAGGCTGGATCCCCAGTGGGGGGCATGCAGGAGGCAGTTGATCAGTGATTCTCTCTCATCATTGATGTTTCTCTTCTCCCCCTCCCTTTCCTCTCTCTAATATCAATAAAAATACATTTTAAAAAACTAGTTGTTGAAAAACGTACATGTGAAGAAATACAATGAAGTCACTATAGTCAAGCTGCTAAATTACTAAAATAAAGTAGGTTGAGGCATGAGGAAATGATTCTATTCTTGCTTTAACTAGCCTAGGAACTTAAAATTTGAACTTTCTGGTCATGCATCAAAGCCTGGATACACGTAAGACCTCCAGATAACCCCCTGATTACCCCTGAAAAACTAAGGAAAGAATGTTCACATAACCAGATCACCTGACATTTATGATCCAGACCACCAGTCACCTAGAGGATTACCAACCCAGAGGCTAAGAATGCAGGATTGATTCTTCTCAAGAATATATATATATTTTTTACTATAGGAACACTTAGCTCTTCTTCTTCAGACAACTCTGGGTATTGCCTAGTTGTGTTTATGATTTGCAAACCCTAAGACCCTTAAATAAATCATCATTTCTAGCCAAAGCCTCCAGACTCTTTTTTTTACAAAAGGAAAAAATCCACTTTTACTTTTCAATAAGTCTAAATCCTTACTGGATACAGCATTACACAGATTCTGTATCCAATGGCCTTAGAAGGAAGATTGACTAGGAATTTGCCAGGAACCAGTTTCCATGAGCACAAGCTACGTTTCTCCAGCTTACTGTGGTTTTGTTCCCTTGGCCACCAGGTGTCACTGTGTAGTTCGTTGCCTTGTGCACACATAAGCACATCCCTTGCCTAGATAGAATTCAGTTTCATCTCTAGTGTAAACACCTTCGATATTAAGAAGAGTTGTGCGCTCCCAGAGACCCTGCTTATAGCCAGAAGAATATGGCCTTCCAGACACGTTTGCCTTTATAGAAGTCCTGTTCCCAGCAGGCTTCCACAGGCTGCGACATGGCGGAAAGAGTCCTGACTCTTTGAGTTCGTTTGACAATACAGACATAGCATATATCATTTTACATTTATTTTAATAAAAATTTTATTTTTTCTAGGATAAAATATTTTTCTTTTTATTGAATTTATTGGGGTGACCTTGGGTGACAAAATTATACAGGTTTCAGGTGCACAATTCGATAACACGTCATCTGTACACTGTACTAGTATTGTGTTCACCATCCCAAGTCAAGTCTCTGTCCATCACCATTTATCCCTGCTCTGACCTCTTTTCATTAAAAATAATTCCCCCCCTAGTCCTTTGGGAAAACACACTTCTGGGCTGCCCCCCTCCCCTAAAGTTCTTTGTAGATGCTTAATAAATGTTTACTCAATTAATAAATGAATGTATATGAGAGTAACTAATCTGACCATCAGAAAGTAAAAGCCTTGAATAACCACTTAAAAAAAATAGAAACATCCTTTTTTATTTTTAAAAAATATATATTTTTATTGACTTAAGAGAGGGAGAGGGAGAGAGAGATAGAAATATCTATGATGAGACAATCATTGATTGGCTGTTTCCTGCACGCCCCACATTGGGGATTGAGCCCACAACCTGGGCATGTGCCCTGGCTGGTTCATAGGTCGACACTCAACCACTGAGCCACGCAGGCCTGGTGGAAACATCTTTTATAAAAAAAAAAAAAAAAAAAATTGGTTTGAGAGAGGTAAGGGAGGGAGGATGGGAGGGAGAGAGAGAGAGAGAGAGAGAGAGAGAGAGAGAGAGAGAGACATTGATTTTTGTTCCACTTATTTATGGATTCATTGGTTCATTCTTGTGTGTGCCCTGACCGGGAATTGAACCTGCAAACTTGGTGCATCAGGGCAAAGCTCCAACCAACTGAGCTACCCGACCAGGGGGAATGGAATCACCGCTTTTTTAAACAGATCTTTCTTTGATGATGGAAATGTTCTATTTCCTCAGTGTCGGATCATATGGTAAACACCAGCCACATAAACTACAGAGAGCTTGAAAAGTGGCTAGTGCGACTGAAGAACTTAATTTAAATTATTAAATTTAAATAGCCACAAGTAGCTAGTGACTACTGCATCAGACAGCTCAACCTTGAATGGTAGCCCAGTTGAAATAGTCTGAGGTTGAAACTGAGACCAGGCATGTTACCAGCCTCTCTCTTAAAAATGGAGATTGTTAAATGGTTATAAAATGTCTAAATTCTGGGCTGTTGAATACCACCGACAGTAATAAATATCCATGCACAGTGGCAAGCCTTAATTAGCACCTGTCACTGAAAGATGAATAAACTTTGCATCCTGGCATCTTGACAGACACCCAGCCAGCTCTACGGGGTGAAGAGGTTGAAGGCTGGGGACTTTACCTCAGCGCGCGCTGGCGGCCATCCGCGATTCCGAACTGCATTATGGACTTTGTAGTTCAACGTGCACGTGACATCACTACCAGTGTCACCTCTGAGTGGTCTATCGAGTCAACTTCCGGTATCCCGTTGTTCCCTGGGAATTGTAGTCAACAAGTGCCTGCTGGACTTGGGATTTAAGAGCTTTGGAACTACAATTCCCGGCAGGCTACGAGATGCACCCGGTGGTAGTTAATAGTGAGCTGGTGATTGCCTCAGCAGGCGTGAAGTGTGTGCTTCAGTGTCTAGAGAGGCTTGGGTGTCCCGATAGGGAGGTTGAAAGGTTGTAACTACTCCTTTGAGGGTGATCGCCGAGGTCGTGGGTTTGCACTGTCGGCTGGGCAGCGCCATGGCGGTGAGTTTTTGTGGGAAGAGAGTCAGCTCGGCTGGGCCCTAGAACTGGCTGATCTGTGTGTTTTGCAAAAACTAGAGGCTCCATGTGGTAGCCGCTGTCCTGCAGGGAAAAATCCTTTATTTTAAAGAAAGGGGAGGACTTGCCCTCAAAGCTTAAGGCGTGGCTGTTGTGAGGATGTGCCTTTTCTTGTTAGCGGATGAGCCAGGAACTGATGTCTTTCACTTTACAGAGACTATTTAATGTCATGTGTATTACTCCACCTGAGTTTCTAAAACCGATTTGGAGAGGAGTATGTAACATTGATTCCTCCTTTCAACAAAAAATTGAGCGCATCCCGGTAAACACACAAAAATGACTGCATTCACAAAAATGACTGCATTCATGTTGCTTAGATGTGTGTGGGCTACATGCTAAAACATATGGTGTAATATGTCAGGTGTTGATAAGTGCTAAAGAAAAAACTAGAACTGGAAGCGGGACTAGGGAGTATGGGGTGGGATAGGGTTGCAATTTTAGAAAGTTGACCAAGGAAGGTTTTGTTGAGAAGGTGGCATTGTGGCCAAAAGGAAGTAGGGAGCAAGCCATGCAACTACATGTGTCGGGGAAAAGATTCCCAGGCAAAGGCAACCATGAGAGTGAAAAGCAAGGAGGATTGTATGTCTAAAAGACAGTGATCCAGGGGGAGATGATTGGTGATGATGATGATGAATGTGTGTTTGTGTGGGGGCTAGGCTTATCAGTGGGTTGATGTAGGTCATAATTAGGCCTTGAAGGTTGCTGCTTGAAGAGTGGGTTCTGGAAAGACTATCAAGAGAGGGACTGGAGATAATGAGTATGGATAACTCTTGAGGAAGTCTATAAAGGAAAGTGGAAATAGATGGTTAAAAGAGGGTTTTTAAAAAAATATATATTTTATTGATTTTTTACAGAGAGGAAGGGAGAGGGATAGAGAATTAGAAACATCGATGAGAGAGAAACATCAATCATCTGCCTCCTGCACACCCCCTACTGGAGATGTGCCCACAACCAAGGTACATGCCCTGGACTGGAATCGAACCCGGGACCCTTCAGTCTGCAGGCCGACTCTCTATCCACTGAGCCAAACCGGTCAGGGCGAGGGCTTTTTATTTTATTTTTTAAGACAGGAGAAATTATACAGTGCTTCTATGCTCATGAGAATTATCCTGTAGAAAGAGAAAATTGATGCATAAGAGAGATGATTGCTGGAGTGGTGCTCCTGAATAGAATAGGGGGCATGAGATAAAGTGCATCAGTGGGTAGTTAAATAGGACCACATTAATCTATAGTACTGTTGTAGAAGACCGAAGCAACCCAAGCGATGCTTAGAGAAATGGAGTTACACAGCTTTATTACACCGGCGGTCTCAGAGGAGTTGCCTCCAGAGTCTGAGCAAACCGATATGGTGGAAGCCCTTCTCTTATCCCCTTTTGGTTTCTTTGTCTCCCAAATATGGATGGGGACTTCCGGACCTTTCATGGGCTTTGCAAAAATGCCCCGTGGGTTGGGATGGGGGTCTTGAGATCATATCTAAGGGCCTGGCCTGGCACCAGTACTGATAATCCCCTCCGGGGGTTGTGTGTTGTTCATGGTTTATGGCCTCTATAAAATGTGAGCATTAGGTAACAGGTATGGCAAGACCAGATTGTGGAGGAAAGGGGCAGTGACTTAATTATAGGTTATCAAGAATGTGCATTAGGTTACTGCACAGATTCAGATTGCTAGCCCCCCAAATATCAGGGTTACATTGGAATTAGCCTTTTAGCCTTCTCAGTACCAGGAAAGAAGGCAGAATATATGGGTACAGATGCATGTGGCTTGGTAGATGTGATGAGGGAGGCTGTGGACATTTTCTGTTCACTTCTCTTTTCTCATTGAATTAGGAACCAAGGTTTTCACCTAAAAATAAGGATGGGAGAGGAAGTGTTGGGGGGTTTCAGGAGGGAGGAGAAGGTATGAAACAATTGTCTAGGACAGCCGTCAATAGAACTTTTGCACTGTCAAATTTGGTAGCCACTAGCCACATGTAGCCATTGGTCATTTGAAATGTGGCTAGTGCAATGGAAGGACTGAATTTTAATGTAATTTAAAAATTACAGTCATGTGTGGCAAGTGGCTATTGTACTGGACAGTATGTACATTTAAGTTTGAGAAGAACTGGTGTAGGAGAAGGAGTAACTAACTGGATTTCAGGAAATAGTATATTGCTGGACATCACTTTAAGTTAGTGGGTCATGAATTTAAATTGAGACTAGTCCACCTTGGCCAGGTAGCAGGGTTTGTTAGAGCGTCATCACTATACGCCAAGGTTGGGGGTTGATCCCAGTCAGGACACATACAAGAAGCAACCAATGAACGCATAAATATATGGAACCCCCCCCCCCCCCCCCGTCTTCCTCTCTCTCCCTCCCTCCCCCCACTTCCTCTCTCTCTCTCCCTCCCCCCACTTCCTCTCTCTCTCTTTCTCCCCCCACTTCCTCTCTCTCTCTCTCTCTCTCTCTCTCTCTCTCTCTCTCTCTCACCAATCAATAAAAGAAAAAAATAAATTGAGACTAGTCAGCATGGTTGAGTGTTTATCTCCTGCCATTTTCAGCCTGAGTGAAGGAGCAGAGCCATGCTTAGGAGGGCTGGAGTTTTCCAGGCAAGAATGATGACGACAGGGCAAAGGAGTGACTATACCGAAGTACTTAAAGGATAGAAGTGAAGACCTGGGGTGGGAAGGACCTAAGGATTAGTGAAAAAGTGTTGGGATCCATAGTTCTCAGTGGGGTTGAAGAATCATTTAAGTTGGAATTCTAGCAGTTAAGACCAATAATCTCAATAACATTTTTTTAGGTGTTATGCTTGATGTTTAGCATTTTACTTGCATTATCTCATAGAATCTTCACACTAATCTATTTGAGGTAGGTATTCTTATTATCTGCAGTTTACAAATGAAGAAACCCACACTTAGAGAATTTAACCAACATAGCTAGTACATGATGAAAGTGGATTAGAACTTGAACAGATTGACTCCTTTCTCAATCACTATGCTTTCCCGGAAAACCCAGGCCCTCTGGTTCCTGGTCTAATGCTTTTCTTTTGTTCCAGGCTGCTCAGTGCCCTGCCCACCCCACCCCACATGGGTGGTATTCTTAGCCAGTGGAATTTGCAGGTCCTTTTTTTTTTTAGTTGGTATTAATGGGAATGGCTTTTCAATTTTATAAGACCTTACTACATTTTTTCCCTTCTTTTGAAGTCTTATATAAGGAAACTGGCACTATTTATGGCAGATGTTATTGTTTCACTTTATTCACTTCTTGGCCTTTGAAAAATATTCATCTTTTTCACTGTCATGATGTTGATTAGTTTTATTGGGAGAATCCAATAAGAGATCCCTTTAAGAAAGAACAAGTTATAATAATTATAGCTAAAATGTATTGATTGCTTATTCTGTGCCAGGCATTAGTGTTTTACTTAATTTTTCATCAACACAACCCTATAAAAGTAGGTGCCATTATTATCCTCATTTTACTGATGGGGAAAATAAGGCATCATATCTACGAAGAGGTAGAGGTGGGATTTGAGATCATTTGGTCATTTTCTGATCCATTCTTAATTATTGTATTATTCCTAACTGTAAACTAATTGGGGATTTTTTTTTTTTTTGCAAACACCCTCCCATTAGGAAAGTTTCTTTTTCTAAAGAAAACCTTACCAGTAGTAAATTGTGCAAGACAGTAAACATGAAATAGCATGGATAGAACATTAGTTTTAACTTGTAAAGAGCAAACAATATACTTTTTATTTTATAGAGCTTTGGACAGTATTAATCCCTTTGAGTTACACAGTATATCAGTCTAGGGACCTGAGGGTGTATTGTAATAATGATAGTAGCCAACTTAAAAAAATTTATTTTAAAAAATTTTCATTTGGAAAATTTAAATAGTGAACAAAGTAGAGATAGTAGTATTTTGTACTTCTGTGTACCCTAACACAACTTCAAAAATTGGCAGCTCACAGCCAATCTTGTTTCATATATCTTTTACCCGAATCCCGAACCCCCTCAGGATTTTAAGCTAATTTCAGGCATTGAATCATTTCATCTATACATATTTTAGTAAGTTTAAAAAATACATAATGATAAGTTCTCTTAAAACAAAACCACAATGCCTTTTTCACACCTAATAAAAAGCACATGATGTTTAGTTGTTTCTGTGATAATGGTTAACATTTTTTGAGAATTTGCCATGGTGGGTCCAGCACTATAGTAAGTCCTTCACGTGTACGGTATTTTCTCTTTTAATTCTCATAATAATAATACAAGGTAGGTATAATTATTATCTTTATTTTATAGATGGAGAAATGCAGGCTTAAAAAGATTATGGAACTTGTCCAGGGTTCTACAGCTAGTAAGTGGCGGAGCTAAGATGTGGTCGGTACCAAGAGAAAGCAAAGTAGGAGTCAGAAGATGACTCCAGCTAGACCATTTACCGGCATGATGATCGGAGCTTGAGATTCATTATCTTTAAAATGGTAATCGCTGGTCTGCTCACTTGTTAGGTAGTTAACATCAAATAAACCAATGTTCATAAAAGTGTTTTAAGAACTGCAGAAGACTATGAATATAGGAAAAAGTTTATTACCTAGTTTAGTGTTTCTTTACTGGGGGTGATTTTGTCTCCGAGAAAACATTTGGTCTGGAGACTCTTGGTTGTCACAGTTGAGGGGGTTGTGCTACTGGTATCTAGTGGGTAGAAGCCAGAGATGCTCATAAACATCCTACAGTGCACAGGACAGCCCCTGGAAACAGAATTTTGCCCAAAATATCAGTAGAGCCAATGTTTAGGAGCTTCTATCTAGTTAAATAACCTTTTAACTAATTAAAACAACCAATTGCCTAGTTGAATAACCAGTGAAGAAATTGAGGTTTGGGTTGATCAAGTGACTTCCTCAAGTTTATACAAGTTGGGCCAATATCAGATTTCATTACAATCAACCTTTGAGATTTGAGGAACAAGTTTTTCTGAGAAGCAGAAACCTCAAAGAAGAGCTTTTGTGCACCTAGCATGCTCCCTACAGTGAAAGAAATACAGTTCTAAATAATTTGTGAGGATTATTGCTTTCATGGTTATTTTTAAGCAACAAATATTTGTCATGTAACTTCTGTGTCTATGGCATTGTATTTGGTGCTGAGTAAGTAGATCTAAAAGTTGCTGCCTGCCAGGAGTTCATAGCCTCCCTGGGTGAATGTCTTAAGGATCATTTGGTTGCATGCAATGGAAGTAAACTCAAGTTGGTTAAGGTAAAGAGGAATTTAGAACACAGTGGTATTTCCTATAACCCATAACCCTAGAGTAGAAGGTACACCTAGGCTTCATGAGGCCCTAGATACTTTCGGCTTTGTGGGCCCCTTTCTCTGTAAAAAATATTAAAATTACATTTTACAACTATTTTGGCATAAAGACAAATATATTAATGTTATATATTAAAGTTTTTTTTCTTAAATCTAAAAGTTTATTTATTTCTTTTTAAATATATTTTTATTGATTTCAGAGAGGAAGGGAGAGGGAGAGAGAGATAGAAACATCAATGATGAGAGAGAATTATTGATTGGCTGCCTCCTGCATGCCTCCTACTGGGGATCGAGTCTGCATCCTGGGCATGTGCATTTGACCAGAATCGAACCCGGGAACCTTCAGTCCACAGGCCGATGGCTGTATCCACTGGGCCAAACCAGCTAGAGTGTGACAGGTTTCTTTTAATCCACATTTCACCTCTTCCTTGTAAGCTGACATTTCATCTTTCTGTTTCTTGTACTTCTCTTGCACTTGCTTAAAAATAATTTAAAATAGATAAAACTAAAAATAGTAAAATAGAGGTGACATGTTTTTTATGGTATATTTGTACTGAATCTTACCTAATTTTAATACTACTAGTTTTCATTATTACATAATATACAAGATCTCCTTAACATAGTTATTGGAGAGATAATGGTACTTTTTTTTGCTCGGAATTTCCTTTGTATAATACTTCAAATTTTTTAGAAAAACAGTTGTGTAAGAATGCAGTGTATCTGTGAATAGGAAGTGCTTTTTAAATTGTTGGGTAGAAGGGACAGGCAGAGGGCACAATCAAAGGAGAATAGGCGGCTTGGCAAGGTCACCTGTCTAGTGGGCTGTAGAAGTATGAGTAGAACCCAGGTAGGTTCTCGTGTGAAAATGCTACAGAATCTGGAATTGTTAGCAGGTAGGAGGGGGAAGAAAATCTAATTTCAGTCCAGATAATTTTATACCAGAAAATATATTAAGTTTTCAAAACAGACTTAGATTTGTGTATGGTCCATTGGTATCCAGATTTCACCCCGGCCTGTTTCCTAAGTGTGTTCTACTCCACACTCAGCACACCTACTATTAGCAGCTCATTCTTTGCAACAGAGTCACACACTGAGAATGAAGCTCTAACCCTTCTTTCTTTACAGGTAGAGTGATCAGGCATGTTTTGTCACCTTCATCCAAGGGTGGCTTACAGAATGATAGGAATGTTGCCAGGTAGATCCAACATACTAGAGACATGCATGCCATTCTCTTTTTCATTTTAATTTCATATTAATAGTCTGATAACCATTTTGGAGAGAAGTTCTTCATCAGATTCCTTGAAAAAGAGAGACCATGCCAAAAAGATAAAAAGACCATGTCTCTCCCCCTCACCCCAACCCCCCAAAGACCATGCCACCTCTATCCCTTGGGCCTGAACGTCCTCCTTTGCTGGGTATGATTGCAGCTTGGCAAGCAGGCACTTTATAAGTGCAGGGTGGGGACAAACCAAGTTTACAGTTGTCAGTATGTGAAACCACAGAGTTTACTATTATTTTATTGATTGATTTGAGAGAGACAGGAAGGGAGAGAGAGGGAGGGAGGAAAGAAGGGAGAGAGAAAGAGAGAGGAACATTGATTTGTTGTTCCACTTATTTATGTATTCATTGGTTGATTCTTGTATGTGTTCTGACCAGGGATTGAACTCACAACCCTGGCATATCGGGGACACTCTAACCAACTGAGCTACTTAGCCAGGGCCAGAGTTTATTTTTGTATTATTATTTATTAACTAGTAGCCCATTGCATGATATCACGCGCAGTAGGCCGCCCACCGCTCCTGCGGAAGTCGGCGGGAACCGCAGCGTGCTGCTGGGAGCTGTGCTGCTTCCACAGGAGGTGGGCCCGCTGTCTCCTCTCCGGGCCTGCACTTGGCTGCGGAGGCTGCGGGCCAGCCCCCCTGTCCCTCAGAGGCCCTCTGCGGCCAGGGCGTTGCCGGGGTGACGAAGCAAGCTTCCCGCCAGGCCGCTCATGCTGCTCGCTCTCAGCGGCAGCCCCCCCAGGACTGGGGGACTCCAGTGAGGCTGAGGGGACTGGGCACTGCCATCTTGTCGCTAGGGGCGCCACCATCTTTGTGACGGAGCGATGGTTAATTTGCATATTACCCCTTTATTAGATAGAATTAGTGTATAATTTTCCATACATATGAACAACTGTAAACCTACTTTTGCCAACCCTTGTATTTATATATTTTATAAATAGGAACATTTGACAACAGTGTTATGTTATAGTATCTAATTTTTAAAAAGTATTTCAAAGCCTTTTGAGTAATTCTTTAACCACTTTTTTGAGGTTTGAGGTATACAGGTCGTATTAACCCTAATTTTCTTTTCTTTTTTTAAATTTATTTTTATTTTTTAATTTTTTTATTTTTATTAAGGTATTATATGTGTACATATCTTATCTAACCCTAATTTTCTATCTGGTTCATTAAAGTTTGAAGATAACCATGGAAAAATTGATCTTTCAGTAAACAGCTCAGTTCTGTGTGAACCCATTTTTTTTTTTAAAGCAAGCCTGTTGAAGTACAGAGTGGGTTATTCTATCTCTTTTGTGTCTAATAGGAAAGAAAAGGAACAGCCAAAGTGGACTTTTTGAAGAAGATTGAGAAAGAAATCCAACAGAAATGGGATACCGAGAAAGTATATGAGGTCAATGCATCTAATTCAGAGAAGCAGACTAGGTGAGTAATAGTTGGTGAAGTTCTGCACATTGTTTTTGGAAACCAGTTGGCTTTATAGTACAGAAACTGCTCGGTGGAAGACAATGGGCAGAGTGTATTTAGAATGTCCGAGATGGGCTGAAGAAGGTGACTTCCATTTCCTGCATTTAAAATTCGGATCTTCTTCCTTAAAGGATTTTTTTCTACATGAAGAGTTTTTCCAAAACTAGCTTTTCATATTCAAACCAAAGGGGATGTTTTGAAGTTTTATCTTTGCTGACGGGTAAAAGGAAATCCTTCTATTAGAGAGGTTCATATTGTAGCGATAATTATCTTCACAGATGCAAAATATAAATTTTGAAAGTTTCTGTATTAGAAGATCTTATTTCATAAATACTGGACTGCCTTGATGTTAATAATCACTGATAATAAGACAAAGCCTAGATAATGATGTGATATTGAGGAAAAACAAAAACAAAATAACTATCCCAAAATAGTATTACAGTAAATATATGTGTCAATTATAAGATGCATCTCAATTTCAGGCCTGGACTTCTTTTCAGGACTTTCTGATTCCAAAGTCTGTCCTCCTTTCTATTAAGCTACACTCTATAAGAATTTTTAAAATATATATATATTTTTATTGTTTTCAAAGAGGAAGGGAAAGAGAAAGAGAGAGAGAAACATTAATGATGAGAATCATCGATTGGCTGCTTCCTGCATGTCCCTCACTGGAGACTGAGACTGCAACACATGCATGTTCCCTGACCAGGAATCAAACTGTGACCTCCTGGTTCATAGGTTGATGCTCAACCACTGAGCCATGCCAGCTGGGCAAGTCTTTTTTTTTTTTTTTTTTTTTTAAGAGAAATAGAGTTTGCTGTAATATGAAGTCTCTGGTGTTATACTTTATAATTTGAAGTTTCTATTTGGTTCTAAGATTTTGGTCAACTTTAAGGTAATTTAAGTAATCCAAAGTGAACTGACAAAGCTGCTATGTTAAGTGAAAGAAAATGAACTACAGCTATGTGCAGCAATGCTGAAGGAACTTAGACATATCACATTGAGTGGAAAAAAGCAAATTGCAGAAGTCTATATAAAATAACACCATTTTTTATACAGCTCACTAGTGAGGGAAACAAAATGATACATTGTTTAAGGGCACAGATTTAGGTACAAACTTCAAAAACATGAGGGAAACTAAATAATACAAAGTTTAAGGGCACAGACTTAGATACAGACTTAGGTACAAACTATTCAAAAACATGAGTGAAACTAAATGACACATTGTTTAAAGGCACAGACTTAGGTACAAACTATTTAAAAACAAGGGAATGAAAAAGTGAATTTCAAGATAATGGTTATCTCTGGTGAGAAGTAGGGAGGAACACATAGGTAGCTTCCATGGATTCAAAAGTTGGATGGTGGTTTATAGGTGTTCATTTTATTGTGCTTCATAACTTATGTATGTTAGATAACACTTGATTAGAAAAAAATAACATAATAAATGTTAGTTTTAAAAGGTGCTTTTTAAATGAATTTACAACATATCATGCAATACTGAGGATGTTTTATTTTACCTAAGGACTTTGAATTGCTTTATATATATTGTAAAAACAAATTTAACTTAATCAGTAAAACATTAAATGTATTCAGATTCCTAAGTCTTAAAAAATTTAATTTTTAGTATTTTATTTTTACAAAGCATTTTAGCTTAAGTTAAACCTACAAGTATATTTATTTCTTTGAAAAATTATTTAAGAGAGAGGAAGAGAGAAAGAGAAACATTGATTTGTTCCACTTATTTATGCATTCATGGGTTGATTCTTTTTTTTTTCTTTTTTAAAATATATTTTATTGATTTTTTACAGAGAAGAAGGGAGAAGGATAGAGAGTTAGAAACATCGATGAGAAAGAAACATCGATCAGCTGCCTCCTGCACACCTCCTACTGGGGATGTGCCCGCAACCCAGGTACATGCCTTGACCGGAATTGAACCTGGGACCCTTCAGTCCACAGGCCGATGCTCTATCCACTGAGCCAAACCGGTTAGGGCCATGGGTTGATTCTCATATGTGCCCCGACTGGGCATCCAACCTGAAACCTTGGTGTATCGGATGACGCTCTAACCAACTGAGCTACCTGGCCAGGGCAGTATATTTCTTTCTTTCTTTTTTTTTTTTTTTTTTTTAGTATATTTATTTCTTAATAGCCACCTACAAATGTTTTATTCTTTCAAAAGTAAGTTTTAATTTTAGAGAGCTTTTAACTTGGGGTTTATAAACTTAATTTTAAATAACTAAAGTTTGAACAAATTAGTTATAGCAAGCATTCCCTTCACCATACTCTTTCATTGTAAAAGGAATCTAACATTTTCCTGTCTATATTTCCTTTTTCATATGATTGTTTTGCAGCAAGGGCAAGTACTTTGTCACCTTCCCATATCCATACATGAACGGGCGCCTGCATTTGGGACACACGTTTTCTTTATCCAAATGTGAGGTAAAGCTTCCTCTGTTTAATATAATGGGCTGGTGGGTCTTTAATAAATACTAACTTGAAGAAAATGATATTTATATAATTTATTTTCTGGTGAGGGAACTTAGACTTCCTTAATTTTAAGCGTGCTTTTTATATTTAAGTAATTTAATTTTTATATTTAATTTTCATATATTATGTGTGCAGGGGTCTAGGTATGTATGTTCACAAGTAATTTCTAGGTTGGTGAAAAGACACAAAAAGTGGGTTAGAACTTTGGAATGATTATACAATTTAGCTGGTGTGTTAAAGGAGGATGTGAAGAGGACAACTGAACTGATGCTCTTTATGAAAAGTCAGTATTTTCTGTTTGACTCGCATTTAAGTTTCATTTTCTTCCTATAGTTTGCAGTAGGGTACCAGAGATTGAAAGGAAAAGTTTGTCTGTTCCCCTTTGGTTTACACTGTACTGGAATGCCTATTAAGGTAAGATTGCTTTTGAGATTGGTTTCTACCCTTTTTGGCTTAGAGCAAATAGAAATATCTAGTTCAATAGCTTGAAAAGGGATTAAAAAATATTGCTATATTACAGTGTTTTTTTGAAATGAATTTATTATAGTGAAAATTACATTAAAAAAAACAGTTCAAGAAGTCCTATTTTTAAAGGGCACACATTAAGGTTTGTGATTTCTAAGTAATTTTTGATATTGTTTGATTGTCCTATATACTCATATTTCTGTTTTAGAATTATATAACAACTACTACCAAGTAAAATGCACAGTGTTTTGAGCATTCATGACACATATAGGATGTTGGCATAAAGTAATAAACACTTCTATCCATTTTGATCATTTTTTCAAATGTTCAAATGTCTTCTTTTGTCATAAGTTTATACTAGAAATAATTCTCAATAAAGAATAGGCCAGAAAACTAGAGTTGAAAGGATTCCCAAATGTTGTAGGGTTGGAAAGTTTAACTCAGATTTTTTTTTTATTCTTCAACCTTTTATTTTGAAAAACATCAAACCTACAGAAAAAATGAGATAGTACAGTGAACACCCGTACAGCCTTCACTTATAGTTGCCAAGTCTTTTTTTTTTTTTTCTTTAAATATTTTTGATTTCAGAGAGGAAGGGAGAGGGAGAGAGAGATAGAGATGAGAGAGAATCATTGACTGGCTGCCTCCTGCACGCCCCCTACTGGGGATCAAGCCCACAACCTGGGCATGTGCCCTTGACCAGAATCCAACCCGGGACCTTTCAGTCCGCAGGCCAATGCTCAATCCACTGAGCCAAACTGCCTAGGGCTATAGTTGCCAAGTCTTTTTTTTTTTTTTTAATTTTTTTTTATTGAGGTATTATATGTGTACATATCTTACCATTACCCCCCCCCACCCCACACCCACACATGCCCTCACCCCCCAGAGTTTTGCGTCCATTGTTTATGCTTATATGCATGCATACAAGTCCTTCGTTTGATTTCTTATCTACCCTCCCTCTCCCTAACTTTCCCCCTGTAATTTGAAAGTCTGTTTGTTGCTTTAATGTCTCTGTAACTATCTTTTTGTTCATCAGTTTATAATGTTCTTTATTATCCATAAATGAGTGAGATCATGTGGTATTTTTCTTTCATTGACTGGCTTATTTCACTTAGTATAATATTCTCCAATTCCATCCAGGTTGCTGCAAATGATGAGAATTCCTTCTTTTTTTATGGCAGCATAGTATTCCATTGTGTAGATGTACCACAGTTTTCTGATCCAGTCATCTGCTGACTATAGTTGCCAAGTCTTAACATTTTCTTTTTTAATATATTTTTATTGATTTCAGAGAGGAAGGGAGAGGGACAGAGAGAAACATCAATGATGAGAGAGAATTATTGATTGGTTGCCTCCTGCAACGCCCCCTACTGGGGATTGAGCCCACAATTCAGGCATATGCCCTTGACTGGAATTGAACCAGGGACCCTTCAGTCCTCAGGCCGATGCTCTATCCACTGAGCCAAACCGGCCAGGGCGAATTTTTTTATTTTATTTTTATTGTTGCTTCATGATTAGATTTGGGTTAAATATTTTGACCTGAATACTACATTGGTGAGGTGTAAACTTTCCATTGTATCACATCAAAAGGCAGTTTGTCCCATTTTAGTGACATTAAGTTAATACCTGTCAGATCATCCTAAAGATAACTTTTCCCCTTTCTTAATTAAAAAGTAATCTGTGGGTGAGGGGGCAAGTAATGCTTTGAGAGCCTTTAAATATCCAGTTTCAATAACCCATTCTTTTCTCATTTATTAACTGAAATTCTTCCTCATAAAAGAGTGAATTCCCTTTTTAAAATTCACAATTCTATGTTTGTAATTTTTCGTAACTTTAACACTATCTACCTGGTGTCATCTTTGGTGTTTTTTTTTTATATATATATTTTATTGATTTTTTACAGAGAGGAAGAGAGGGATAGAGAGTTAGAAACATCGATGAGAGACAATCATCGATCAGCTGCCTCTTGCACACCCCCCACTGGGGATGTGCCCGCAACCAAGGTACATGCCCTTGACCGTAATCGAACCTGGGACCCTTCAGTCCGCAGGCCGATGCTCTATCCACTGAGCCAAACTGGTTTTGGCCATCTTTGTTTTTGACACTGAACTCCTTATGGTATAATTGAGGAGAACTGGGGTAGGAAGCCCAGATTCATGTGTTAGTTTTGCAGCTTAGTAACTTTATAAGTTTGGATAAATAACTTAATCTCTCTGTCTCTTTTCTAACTTCATACCTGCTGGGATGATAACTAATAGAGTATATATGACAATCATTAAATTGAGAAATGCTATTAGTCATGTTGTTATTCAAAATAATTACACATTATATCTTACATATCCCTGTAATTCGAATGCCTAACATGTAGTATACTACATTAAGTACTCTAGGTGTTAAATAAATGCTTGCTGAGTAAATTAAGTAATACTAATTTATAAATTGGGGAATTTTGTATCATTTGGGTTTTCTGTAATGATCTGTATGATATATTGCAAAAAAATTTAGTCAATTTTAGTGGGCCATAAAAGAAAACCCCCCAGATTATTTCTACCTTGAATTCTGAACTTCACTGTCTCTAATGTTGTGTTTGCTTAGGCCTGTGCTGATAAGTTGAAAAGAGAAATAGAGCTCTATGGTTGCCCCCCTGATTTTCCAGATGAAGAAGAGGAAGAGGAAGAAGTCAATGCTAAAACAGAAGATGCAATAATTAAGGATAAAGCTAAAGGAAAGAAGGTTTGGTGGTTGATGAAACTTATTTTGGTTGAAGTTTTATATTGATGTTTATCTGATTTATATGTTCATTCCAAGTACTAGCCCAGTATATGTATTTTTAGAAAGTTCATGAAACCCTGGCTCCATTATAGCACCATGGGACTCATTCTATTCTCCCTTTTCTTTTTTTGTGACCTTTTTCTCCAACAGTGAGAAACCTGACTCATTATTTGCAGAAGTGTACCACTAGTTTCAGAATTGCTAACCTATAATCGTGTGAGAAATAATTTTACTAACTAAAGGGCAGTGTTTGTATATAGTTCTTTTTGTCTTTTAGATAACACACTGTTTTTCTTTTTTTAAAATTAAAAAAAAATTTTTTTTTGGTTAATCCTCATCTGAGGATATTTTTTTCCATTGATTTTTAGAGAGAGTGAAAGGGAGAGAAGTAGGGAGGGAGGGAAGGAGAAAGAGAGAGAGAGAGAGAGAGAGAGAGAGAGAGAGAGAGAGAGAAACATTGATGTGAAAGAGGCACATTATTAGTTGCATCCCACCCTGACTCTGGATGGGGATTGAACCTGTAACCCAGATAGATGCCCTTGACTGGGAATGGAACCCAAGACCCTTTGGTACTAGGGCTGATGTTCCAACCACTGAGCAACACTAGCCAGGGCAACACACTGTTTTTTAAAGTTACTTCCATAGCTTCTTTTTTTTTCATTCCCCTTTGAGTGGTTATGTCATACGTTTATAATGTAACTAGAGGCCCGGTGCATAAAATTCATGCACGGGGTGGGGGTGTGTGTGTGTCTCTCAGCCCAGCCTGCACCCTCTCCAATCTGGGACCCCTCGAGGGTAGTCGGACATCACTCTCACAATCCAGGACTGCTGGCTCCTAACCGCTCGCCTGCCTGCCTGCCTGATTGCCCCTAACCGCTTCTGCCTGTCAGCCTGATCACCCCCTAACCACTCCCCTGCCAGCCTTATCAACGCCTAACTGCTCACCTGCCGGCCTGATTGCCCCTAACTGCCCTCCCCTGCAAGCCTGGTCGCCCCTAACTGCCCTCCCCTGCTGGCCTGGTTGCCCCCAACTGCCCTCCCCTGCTGGCCCGGTCACCCCTTACTGCCCTCCCCTGCTGGCCTGGTTGCCCCCAACTGCCCTCCCTTGCCGGCCTGGTCACCCCTTACTGCCCTCCCCTGCTGGCCTGGTTCCCCCTAACTGCTCTCCTCTGCTGGCCTGGTTCCACCCAGCTGCCCTCCCCTGCAGGCCTGGTCCCCCCCAACTGCCCTTCCCTGCAGGCCTGGTTGCCCCCAACTGCCCTCCCCTGCAGGCCTGGTCCCCCCCAACTGCCCTCCTCTGCAGGCCTGGTCCCCCCCCAACTGTCCTTCCCTGCTGACCAACTTGTGGTGGTCATCTTGCGTCCATATGAGGGCAGCCATCTTTGACCACATGGGGACGGCCATCTTGTGTGTTGGAGTGGTGGTCAATTTGCATATTATTCTTTTATTAGATAGGATTAAATATGTTTGTTTTACTCTGCATTCCATCCTGGGTTCCTCCAACATTCTGATTTTTTTTAAAAAATATATTTTACTGATTTTTTACAGAGAGGAAGGGAGAGGGAGAGAGAGTTAGAAACATCGATCAGCTGCCTCCTGCACACCTCCTGCTGGGGATGTGCCTGCAACCAAGGTACATGCCCTTGACCAGAATCGAACCTGGGACCCTTCAGTCTGCAGCCCGACGCTCTATCCACTGAGCCACACTGGTTAGGGCTTATTTTTTTTTTTTTAATTCACTCTTGGACTTCTGGTCAAGATGGCGGGTAGATAAATGCTATGCTTGCATCCTCCCATGACCACATCAAAATTATAACTAAACTAGCGTTCCCGTTGCAGGAAGAATCCTGCAATAGGGTTTCCTGCTGCACTCTATCCCGCCCTGCCTGCTCTCCTCCCTTCTCCCCTGCCCCGCCTTCTCCGCCAGCCCACCTGCTTTTCTCCCTTCTCTGCCAATCCGCCTGCTCTCCTTCCTTCTCCCCCGTCCCGCCTCTGCTCCTCCCTTCTCCCTCTGGCTTGCTTGCTTCTCCGCAGCTTTGCTCCCTTCTGCAGCTCTTCGATTCTTTCTATGCTGTCTTGATATGCAAATTAACCGCCATCTTGGTTGGGGTAATTTGCATATGCGTTCTGATGGGCTGGTGGGCGTGGCTTGGGTGTAGCGAAGGTGCGGTCAATTTGCATATTTGTCTATTATTAGGTAGGATTATTTATCCACCACCCTTGAGAGCATCCTTTAGACTTGCTGAACAGAAGTCCTATAACTAAGGATATAAAAGAAAAGCCATGTGGAGACTGAATATTAGTCAGAAATTAAAATGAACTTTTTACTAACTAAAGGGCATGATAAAATGATTTTAAAGATGGACATTAAAAAAACTCATCCTTTGTGCCGTATAGTTGTGTTGGTTTGACAGATGCATGGAGCTCTGTTTCCACCACTGTCATACCGTTTGGAGTAGTTCCATCCCCTCCCAGTTCCTCGTCCTGCCTTTTTATAGTTCAACTTCTTTGCCTATTTCCGACCCCTGGCTTTTTGTTGCTTTTTTGATATTGGTAAAGATTGGAATATGAGTAAACTCTTGTGAGTATGATCCAAGCTATTATAACTAAAAAAGATGCATGTGGTATTGGGAAAGGGAAATAGAGAAGGTTTGGTGTTGACATCTTATCTTTACGATGATAGTTCTTTGTAGTTCCACCCATTTGCTAGTTTCCGTAGTGTCAGAGTCCTGGTGAGTATCAAACTAGTAATCTAAATCCTTCAGTATTCCGACATATCAACAGCATTGTTTTGCAGTTTAAAAAATTACCAAATGATAATTTGATCCTAGAATTTATTAACAAGTTGTTGGTTGTTCTTTGATGGAATGTGTTTTTTTGCTGATTATTTTCAGAGTAAAGCTGCTGCTAAAGCTGGATCTTCTAAATACCAGTGGGGCATTATGAAATCTCTCGGTCTGGCTGATGAAGAAATAGCCAAATTTTCTGAAGCAGAACATTGGCTTGATTATTTCCCACCACTGGCTATTCAAGATCTGAAGAGGATGGGTTTGAAGGTATGCCTATCATCTCCGTAGCTGAAGAAAATATGAAGAACACGTTTATATTTATGTGATTACATGAGATTTGGACTACCTCTTAATTTAGAATATGTTTCACCTAAATTCCTCTCATGAATCAGTACTCTAATTGTCAATTTAGAACCTAATGGGCCTCTATGCGAGCAATGAAGTACTTTAATATTTGTTGTATTGGAATGTATATCAATATGTTAGGATTTAGCAGAAAGGAATTCTATTGAAAGAATATGAAGGAGCCAAAGTTTAATTTTAATATTTAGGAACACTTACAGGTGTTTCTTTTTAATTTATTACAATTCTTGTATGTTTAATGTATAAATGTATGTGTTTAAAAGTACACATATTAAACAAAAATTGATGTAATAATTGTGATATATATTTAATAGGTGGAACTTAACAATTTTGTTTTTAAAATTTGGTATAATTCTTAGTTGGAAAATAGAGTAGAAGAGTAAATAATTGCTTCATAGGAATTCTCATTCATAGAGACAGAACTCTCAAAAATTACCTTTTCCTTTCTCCTTCTGTAGGTAGACTGGCGTCGTTCCTTCATCACCACTGATGTTAATCCTTACTATGACTCGTTTGTCAGGTGGCAGTTTTTAACATTAAGAGAAAGAAACAGAATTAAATTTGGGAAACGGTGAGTTTGTTGTCCCTCAGTATAAAAAAGCAAACATCATATAACGCTTGCATTGTAATGCGGTGCCCCATAGCCCACTTTTTTCTATTACCTTTGCTTTTTTATGTTTTCTTTCTTTTTGTTCTCTTGTGTCCTTTGGTTTGTTTTTGTCTTGCCAGTGTCTTAATTTCTGTGAGCCGCTTATTGTTTATGACAGCTGGAACCAGGGAGAATGGGAGTCTTAGCTTTTATGATCTCACAAAAGATTCTGTTCAGTATTCCCAGCCAAACAGAAAAATAATAATTGTATTTGTGTTTTAGTTTATTCTTTTGTTCTAGAAATTGTTTAAGATTCTTCCTTGGTTATGTGAGTTAATTAAAAGCTATTTGCATTTCATAAGTGAATTTAAATTTGATGAAGGCAGAGATCTTTCATTAAATAACTAGGTTGACAATAGAACTACCATAAAAGCATAAATAATAGATGTAGACATTTGCTCAGTTAGAAGTTTAGAAGAAATATTGTTGGAGCAACACTAAATATTTAGGCTAAAACTTTATATTACAGCAATATTTGTCACTTGCTTATTTTTAGGTACACCATTTATTCTCCAAAAGATGGACAGCCTTGTATGGATCATGACAGACAAACTGGAGAGGTATTTATTTGTGATACAGCTATCGTTAATAATTTTTCATATGGTCATAGTTTAAGAAATAGATCAAAAACCTAAAAAATAACTTTATTCCAGTGCTGAGGTCTATAGTTGTGATACTCAGGTGTCTGAAGAGGGAGACAGAATGTCATTCTAGGTCCCTGAATCTTCTCTAGGTCCTTGCTACTCCAAGAGTGGTCCTGGAGCAGCTGCCTCAGCTTGTGATAGAAAAGGAATTTTGAGCCTCACCCCAAAATTGCTAAATTACAAACTCTGGGGGTGGGCCCAGGAATCTGTCTTTTAACAGATTCTCAGTGTGATTCATATGCATGCGAATGTTTGAGAAGCACTGCCTGGAGAATGCTCTGCTCTGAAACGAGAGCATGTGGAAAGGTAATGAGATAGGTGGCTGACTGATGTACACAGATTCCATTTACACTTGCTTTGACTGTGTGCCTACTTGCTTATATCCAGAGTACTTCTAGTCATGCATGATGTCAGTTCACTCTACATGCTTGTAGGACACATTAGTGACATTTTTTGTAATACTTCGAGTGAAGCAAGGGTAAGTCGTTTGTCTAAAGCCTTGGCATAGTAAACCAACAATGCCAGGATCCGAACTTAGGAATCCCAAAGAATGTGTCATTGTTTATTACCACTTTTGAACACATTTATAGTCTGGTGTAGTGGTTGCCAACCTTTTGGGCCTCACTGACAACCAGTGGTCCGCAGACCACCGGTTGGCGACTGCTGGTGTGGTGACTACTTTTCAAAATCAGCCTTTAATTATGATGTTACTTATCTGATGGGAGTGAGAGTTGATCAGAATTTTGAAAGATTTGAGAGACTTTAGAAGGCCCAGTTTATTGACTATATTAAGTCTTAATATAGTCAATGGGAGCAATATCCTAAATTTCAATAGCATATTATAATTTTTCAAAGTATTTTCCCATCCGTTATCTTATGTGTTCTTCAGTATGAGGCTCAAAGAGATTGTGACTCTCTTGGGTCAAGCTGTTAGTAAGGGCACACACTAGTTTTTGAATATACATCATCTGACCCCTGGTCCAGTGTATGTCTGTGATGACTGCTCTGTGGCATTGCTATCTTCTAATTCTTATTTTGGCAAAAATTGTTTTAATTGATTACTCTAAGCCACTTAAAAAAATTTTTTTTTTCTGTCCTTCCCTCTCAAGAGAGCTCTCAGCAAAACATCCTCACTTAGTAGAGTCTGGGTCTCCTTTACCAGTTCTGGTGTGGGGTAGAAGAAGGTCCCCCAGCTCACTTCTTACACATCAGACTTCTATGTGGATATGGTCAGCCACACCACTGGCAGTCTCTTCATTGGAAGTAAGGATTGCCTATTTAAAAAAAAATTATTGATTGATTTTTGAGAGAGGAAGGGAGAGAGAGAGAGAGATTGAATTGTTTTCCTACTTATTTATGCATTTGTTGCTTGATTCTTTTTTTTCTTAAAGATTTTTGTAATTGACTTTTAGAGAGAGAGAAAGGGAGGGGGAGAGAGAGAGAGAAACATCAATTGGCTGCCTCCTGCATGCCCCCTACAGGAATCAACTGGCAACCTTTCAGTGAACCTGGTGACGCCCACATTGGTTGATTCTTTTATTGTGACCTGACCAGGGATTGAAACCGAAACGTTGGCATATTGGGATGACACCCTGACCAGCTGAGCTACCTGGCCAGGGCTGAAAGGAATTAGTTTAACAATGTAAGAACTGATCTTAGAAATTTCAATCAGATCTCTCACATAGATTAGTAGGTGTAATCCACGTCTTTTCCCCCTCCATTTTTGTTTTATTTGTTTAGGGTGTTGGACCTCAGGAATATACTTTAATCAAGTTGAAAGTGCTTGAGCCATACCCATCCAAATTAAGGTAGGTTTGCCAAAGAGTTATTGTTTCAGCTTTTTGAATATCAGATACTTGTGATAAAATCCGCAACTTTTTTTTTTTTCTTTAATGTATCTTTTTTTTTTTCTTAGTGGCCTGAAAGGGAAAAATATCTTTTTGGTAGCTGCTACTCTCAGACCTGAGACCATGTTTGGACAGACAAACTGTTGGGTTCGCCCTGATATGAAGTACATTGGGTTTGAGACGGCGAATGGTGATATATTCATTTGCACCCAAAGAGCTGCCAGGAATATGTCATTCCAGGGCTTTACCAAAGACAGTGGCGTGGTGCCTGTTGTTAAGGAATTAATGGGAGAGGTAAGTTAGGTAGCAGACTGTTTATTTTAGTGCATGAATTTAGAGGAAAAATTTCAACAGTGAAGCTTGAGAAAAAGGTATTAAAAAATACTTAATTGAGGCATAGATATCATCAAATATGTAAATCGTGTGTATTTTTTTGGTGCATTTTCATATTTGTATACACTCATGTAAGGATTGCCCAAATTGAAATATAAAACATTCCAGTTTTCCAGAAGGTTCTCTTGTGTCCATTTCAGAGTCAGTGCTCACCCCCCTCCTGCAAAGGTATTCCTGTTTGGCTGTACCACAGTATAGTTAACCATTCGCTGTGATGGATATTTGGATTGTTTCCTGTATTTTTCTGTTCCAAGCCGTGCTTATATCTCATTAGTACCTGATGTTGGAGTTCTTGGGAACAGTATTAACAACACAAATTTTTAACTGTCTCTAATGCAACTTCTTTCCATGTTAATTTAAGCAGATTCTGGAGTGAGGAAAATGGGTGGTATAAGTTAAAAAATAGCTTTCAACCTTCATCACTGTAAATTCTGTAAAAGCAGCTTATCTCTATGAATAAAGTGGGATGGGTGAGAACTGTGTGGAATTGAAAAGTTCATTCCTTAGCTAAACAAACAGCTATAAGCCATTTATTGTGTATGAGACTATGGGTCCAATCTTGTTGGATTTTCTGATTTTTTTAAAAAGAGAAACTAGATATATCTTTTTAATTCAATTTGTCTTCCCATTATCATTTAAAATGGATATACAGTATTCTAGCTTTGTGAAGTCTTATATTTTATTAAATAATTTTTCTATTATTTAAAGTTTTATTTGTTCCCAGGTTAACACAGCATTGGGCAAACTTCTCAGAGAAAAACAATTTTTTTTTTTTTAACTATGGGATAAATTCATAGGATTGAATCGCTGGGTCTAAGTTGTGTGAACATTTTTGTGGCTCCTGCGATGGATTCCTATGTCGCTTTCCTCAAGGAGTGCAATGTCAAAAGCACTGTGTCAGTGAACTAATTTCCTTACAACCTTAATTAGTATTTACAGTTATTTTTGGTCTAGGTGGTAAAAAAGAATGAGTTTTATTTTATTTCATATATTTTTGATTACTAGCTTCTTGGGCTTAAAATAGTAGCATTGTTTTCAATTTTATTGGTTAAATTTCTTCACCTTTTATGCTCATCTTTTTCTTACATAGGAAATTCTTGGTGCATCACTTTCTGCACCTTTAACATCTTACAAGGTGATCTATGTTCTTCCAATGCTCACCATAAAGGAGGATAAAGGTAAAGAGTTTGTTTCTTTATAGAAATACTATGGTAATCATATCTGGCTGTATTAATCAGTTCCACACTTTGTTTTGTAAGGCACTGGTGTGGTCACAAGTGTTCCTTCTGACTCCCCCGATGATTTTGCTGCCCTCAGAGACTTGAAAAAAAAGCAGGTGAGTATCTGAGTTTCACATTCTTGTTTCCCCTTCTTCATCTAATTGGTTAGGTACCGCTGAACTACTCTATGAGGTTAGGCTAAAAAGCTATTGCATGTCACTTTGAATTGCAATCTTTAACCTATTTCCTGATGTTTATATATTTTCCTGTGGTTTGAATATTGAATATAATGTATCATAGTATATATATTTTAAATACTTTACTTTTTTAGAGCAGTTTAGGTTTACAACAAAAGTGAAAGGAAGGTACAGCAACTTTTTCTTATTACCGCCCCCCCAACACATTCTTAGCCTCCCCATTATCAACATCACTCACCAGAAAGGTACTTTTTTTACCAAGATGAACCACATCATAGTCACCCAAAGACCATAGTGTACCTTAGGGTTTAATCTTGGTGTTGTACATTCTGTGGGTTTGGACAAATGTATGCAGTAATTATATATATCCATCATTATAAATCATACAGAACATTTTCACTCCTTAAAAGTTCTCTGTACTTTTCCTATTCATCTCTCTCCCTCCTAAAGCCAAGTTGCCTAGTTTTAATCTCAGTTCTGTCCCTTACTGGCTAACTGGCAGATCTTGGGCAAATTACTTAGTGCTTTAATTTTCTTATCTGTAAAATGGGGAAAATAATGCCTACTTCTTTAGTTTATTTTGAGTTTTAAATAAGTTCATTTGTAAGTACTATATTATATAAGTGCTAGCTTTTATTACCATCCAAAATGTGTAAGTTGCTTAAAAGACATATAACCAATTCTTGGTTATCTAGAAAAATGACAGTAAAGGTAAAACAAATTCTCATTTATGTACTTAAATATCTTCATTTTAGCTATGTATGGTGTCACATGGGTACCAGGCTTATCAGGGTGGTCACTTTATAACATATAACTGTCTAACCATTCCACCACATTGTACACCTGAAACTAATATAATATTGCATGTCAACCATAATTGAATGAAAAACCTTTTTAAAGCTTCAATTTAAGCTTAAGCAACTACTAGTAACTTAGTTGAATATTTGCTTTCTCTAACCTACTCTTCTTTCCATGGAAACATGGTAAGGCACATTAACATATGCACAGTTAAGGAAAAAGAGGTTCGTTCACATCTGTTGTGCTCACCTGGCATTTAGTAGTCATGAACAAGTAAGTTAATGAACTGAATAAAACTGCTTTTTTTAAAATTTGAACTTCTTAATTTAAAGAGTAAAAGAAAAGGAACATGTATTATATGTGCAATAACCTTTGGACTGGGTAGGGGGGGCTCTGGGATGGGGGATGGAAGACATCTGTAATACTGTCAACAATAAAAAAAAAGGAGTGGTAAGAGGGGACATCTTTGCATTTATCTAATATTAGTGGGAAAGCGTCAAGTTTCTCATCATTATGATGGTAGCTGTAGGTTTTTTAGTTGTGTTTTTTAATTTTTAAAATATATTTTTATTGATTTCAGAGAGGAAGGAAGGAGAGAGAGATAGAAACATCAATGATGAGAGAGAATCATTGATTGGCTGCCTCCTGCATGCCCTACATTGGCAATGGAGCCTACAACCCAGGCATGTGCCCTGACCAGGAATTGAACTGTGACCTCCTGGTTCATAGGTCAACGCTCAACTACTGAGCATCGCCAGTTGTAGGTTTTTATCGTCTTTCTGAAGCTGAGCAAGCACCTCTTTATTCTAGTTTACTGAGAGTTTTTATCATGAATGGGTGCTGGATTTTGTCAAATGCTTATTTTCCATTTATTGATATGATCCTATGAAATTTTCTTTTTTAATTGGTTGATGTGATGGATTTCATTAAACTTTTGAAAAGTTTTCTGATAGTCACATTTTCATTGCAGCCTAGAATATGAACCTCATTTTAAGTGGGGTGTGTGTCAGTTTTTGCTTTTGGCTGTACGGTTTCATCATTTAAGCCATTCATTATAACTTAAACTGTTGAGTTTTTAAAAGTCATAGATCCTTTCTTGAGATATGTGTTAAAGATAAAAAAAATTGCTCTGTATGGAAAGAAGAAGAAATACTAGCTCAAAAAAAGTTTAGAGGTTTCTTTTCTCAATTATTATACTAATAAAGTGTTGATCATTAATGTTAACTTTAAAATTTTTTTGTAGGCTTTACGAGCAAAGTATGGAATTAGAGATGACATGGTCTTGCCATTTGAGCCAGTGAGTACATAGATTATTCTGTATATTCATATCCATATCTTTATCAGAGAAAAAAAAAAGAGCTGACATTTTGTTTTTTGTAACAAAATTAATTAATGGAGTATGGAAATAAGGGGGTTTACTTGAGAGTTTATTTGAACTTGATGTCTGCTGTGGCAGGTAAGAGTGAAAGAAAAACTAACAATAAGTATTAGCACCTAGCAAACAAATGGCTTTTTAGCATCATCGATTTTATAGTAGCTTATTTTGCTAATTTGGCCAATTTCTAGGCTTCTGAGGACAACATTTTGCCATATTACTCATAAATGTTTATGTTTTCACATAACATTTGTTAGTGCCTGCAGAGGAAAAAGCATTTAAATTACTAGCAAGTAACTTTCATGACAGATCCAGAAGACTTATTAGAAAATAAAAACAGGACCCTCCAAAAATTTAGTTGTTTTCACAATTTTGCTAGTTTCAACGTTAATTATTTTGTTAATTGGATGGCAGTGGAGGATGAGAGCTGGGGACGGTGTACATGTAAGGGAGGAACAATGTGGGGTTGCTGCACAGAGTTTGTGGAGAGGAGGACAAATTCACATCTAGATCTTGGTTAGTCACTGTGTGATTACTGACCGTGGAGGCAAAAGGACTGTGCCCCATAGGGCTGTTTTGTGTGCATTCAGGTTTAGTAGGTTCCTGACATTGTTGTTTTTGCAGGTGCCAGTCATTGAAATCCCAGGTTTTGGAAATCTTTCTGCTGTAACCATTTGTGATGAGTTGAAAGTTCAGAGCCAGAATGACCGAGAAAAGCTTGCAGAAGCAAAGGAGAAATTATATCTAAAAGGGTTTTATGATGGTGTAAGTAATAATTTTTTATTGTTTTATTTGATTTACTGCATGTTCTGTGATTTTCTTCTTAATCATTTAAAAAATACGTAGAAAAATTCAATTTAGTTTCAGTCATATACTGACCTATGACAAGTTAATATGAGATTGATAAGAGATTCTTCTATTTCAGCCCTTTTTTAATCTTCTTTTGTGAGGGAATAATAGTATTTACAGAAATTACATCTTTATGTCCTGTATGAATCTCTTAAGGAATGAATTTCTTAAGAAGATATTTAAAGTTTGTTCATATTATTATCCACTAAACTCCAAAGGTTTATTGCATGGATAATACATGTTCCCTTCTTTGGCTCTTTAAATTAAGAAGTTCATATTTTAAAAAAAAAAGCAATTTTATTCAGTTCATTAGCTTACTTGTTAATGACTACTAAATGCCAGGGGAGCACAGCAGAATGAACGAACCTCTTTTTCCTTAATTGTGCATATGTTAATGTGACTTACTGCATTTCCATGGAAAGAAGACTAGGTTAGAGAAAGTGAATATTCAGCTAAGCTGTTAGTTGTTTGAGCTTAAAATGAAGATTTAAAAAGGTTTTTCATTCAATTACGGTTGACATGCAATATTATATTAGTTTTAGGTATACAATATAGTGGTTAGACAGTTACATGTTATGAAGTGACCACCCTGATAAGTCTGGTAACCATGTGACACCATACATAGCTAAAGTGAAGATATTTAAGGACATAAATGAGAATTTGTTTTACCTTTACTGTCATTTTTCTAGATAACCAAGAATTGGTTATACGTCTTTTAAGCGACTTATACATTTTGGATGGTAATAAAAGCCAGCACCTATATAGTACTTACAAATTAACTTCTTTAAATCTCAAAATAACCTCATGAAGTAAGCACTATTTCCCCCCATTTTACAGATAAGAAAATTGAGGCACTAAGACATTAAGTAATTTGCCCAAGATCAGCCAGTTAGCCAGCAAGTGACAGAAATGAGATTCAAACTAGGCAGCTTGGCTCTAGGACTGTGCTCTTAACCATTGCATCGTAATGATGAAGTATCATTTCATAATGATGCATTAAATAGATATGAAGCATTTTGGTAATGTTAGAGGGTTGGAAGGTCCAAAAAGAACTTGTCTTTCACTTAGAAACTGTTTGAGAGAGACTCAGGAATCAGGTAGAGGGAAGTCAGTTTCAGCTGGAAAGGGGATGGTGGCTTAGAGCTGTGACAGCAGTGGCAAGCTAATACTTCACCCTAGAATTAAATTTCCCCACTAAGTAAAAGGCAGAGCTGAAAAATAGTAGGCTTCCTCTTAGCTCAGTTTATCACACGGCTAGGCAAAGGAGAAAGCTGGTTGGCAACAGGCGGCTTTGGAAGAGAAGCCTAAGTGGTGCTGAGCTGACTACGCTCAGTTCCTTCTCGCAAAGCCCTGAGGAATGAGGTGAGTTAGTGTAGTGGAGTCTCTCCACACAGCAACCTGAGAAGTGGAAAGGAAGTGAGGGTTTCTTCCTCATCAGGCTCATGACAGCTATCCTAATTATACTAAAAGAAAACAAACGTGTTATACATATTAGTTGTCCAAACTATGCCAAAGTAAAAAGTTATGGTTGTAAATGTGATAAGTTTCACCCTAAAAATACCTTGGGTTGGTGGGTGGAAGTAAATTTAGATAGGAAAAAGTTTGGTTGGGAGGAAGGAACTCAGAGCAAATTTTAAATTATTTTCTATGTGTTTCTTTCTTCACTCTCATCCTTTTAGGTAATGTTGGTGGATGGATTTAAAGGACAGAAGGTCCAAGACGTAAAGAAGACTATTCAGAAAAAGATGATTGACATTGTATGTGAAAGGCTATCCTCTCAAGGCTGTTTTAGGAGAAATATTTTAGTTAAAAGACAGACTTTACCGTGTTAATTAGCAGGGAGTCTGAAGTAGAACCTTGAGCTTTATTAAAGATAGCATATTGTTTTATGGCAGAATATAGGAGACCTATTTAGCAGTTCATTTAAGTTGAACTTCCCACCTGTAACGTTGATGAATAGTGTTCTAAAGTTGGTACGTGCAAAGCACATGCAGAGAACTTTAATATGCTCCTGGTGGTGGCCGTTTGAGATACTAGCAGTTACAATTCTCTTTCTGTAGTGCTTTATTTGTCACTTTCATCCTTCCCCGCATTTTCATTTTTGTTGTAACTTTCTTCTATTGAGCTACTTAACTACTTGTTAAATTAAAATTTTATTTTTGACAGTTATATGTACTCAAGATACAGAGAGAGAGTTGTCTGTAAGGCTGATTAAAATAAAAAAGTCACAATTTCCTCTTTATCCTTCCACATTCTCTTAAATTACTCTTCGTTGGAGGGGCTCACTTTCAACTGTTTTAGTTTTTTTTTAGTATTGACCTTCATCTCTTGTAGATCTCAAATCTAAATGTAGTATAGTTTTCTGATTTTATTTTTCAGTATTAGGCATCAGCCATTGACTTTATAGTATTGAAGATCAAAATTTACTTCTTCTTGCCATGTGGCTTCCTCTCTAATCTCACCACATTCATGTACACTTCTCCATCCCCCATCATCCTGGTATAGGTATATTGTAATTTATGTTAGAGCCATAGTCAGTGTTTACATTTTTGAGACATGGCTGAGCTATAATGTATACAATAACTTTTCTTCCCTAGCTTTTGCGTTTCCCTGGAGTTAATAATAGTCTCTTTAAAAAAATTTCCTCGCTTTTAAGTATACTTCTCAATACACCATCCCAATCTCTGCCCCGTCTGTTTATTTCTCCTCTCAATACTTTCAAACACATCAGTGTGCTCTTGGTTCCATCTCAGAGACTCGCCCAGGGCCTCTGGCCTGTTTTAGTCGGTACTGGTTGCTTGTACTGGTGCACAGATGTCCCGAGGTGTTCCTCCACCATTACTAAAGCTTTCCTTTGCTTCTCTTGAGTTGGATGCCCTGGGTCCTTGATTCCCTGACTGCTTCTTTCTTATTTACTCTCATTATAGTGAAGCTTTGCCTCTAGTAGCTTTCCTGAGAAAAGTGTCTGGAAGTTAAATTTTTACAACCTTTCATGTCTCAAATATCTTTACCCTCTCCTCATTTGCCCTTCTTTACCTGGGAATAGAATTCTGGATTGGAAATAATTTTTCCTTAAAATTTTGAGGGCCATTAAACATGGTGCTCTGGTTCAGTGATACCTTTGAGAAGTCCAAAAGCATTCTGGGAATAACTGTTAAAAGTCTTAGTCCTCCTTTATTCAGCCTCACGTTTCCTCTTTCAGAACTCTCTTGTGCCACCAATCCCTGAGTTTTTTGGAGGTTCTGCAATGCAGACTGGGTTGCTTATTAGCTTTCTCTACTGTTGTCTTAGAATTCGGCCAGCTTTCTTCAACCTGCTAATACAGTTAGCACTCATCCTGCTTTTCTGTTTCCAGAATTTGGTGGATATTGTTTCTTCAGTTTTTCTCGTCTTTGTAGGTTCGTGCCATTAAAAATATAAACACCTCTTTGTTGTCCTTTTATTGAAATTTTAGAGGCAGTAGAGTTAAACATGTTTTTACTTCACTATCTTTAAACAAAAATCCCAGCTATTGAAGTTCAGCATGAGGAATTGCATTTAAGAACACAACAATAAATCATTATATGGATAATAATGCTGAATATTATTTTTTAAAATGATCATTGCTTGAAAAGTTTGGGATCGTAATGCATTAAGAGATACTTATATTTGGTAAAAAATAAAATTCATGGCCAGTTTTCTAGTGGGAATTTTTTATGACACTATAAGTCTTTAGGAACAGTATTTTCTATTTTAATTTTTGGGCATCTTTTTTTTTTAAAGTTTCATGTACTTAATTCTCTATTTACATTATTATAACAAGGATAAAAAGATGTCATAGGCAGCCTAATCTCCAAACCATAGACTTAAAAACGATTACACTTCTTTGATTTTGCCACTGAAGAGGAATATTCTACCTAGGGAAAGGTGATCCATTTGACAAAGATGCACACCTTTTCAAAAGCAAGTGTTATGTGCATGGGTTTGGATTTATGGCAGGTCCATCCCCCGGTTCTCTCGTAGTGGCCCATGTCATAGCATACTGGCCTTGAACCACTGCCTGGCCTCTGCAGGCACTGAAGCAGGTTACATAGTGGAAAAAAACAGAACAAAACAAAAATACAAAAGCAGGTGTATAGAAAATAAGGCAGATAACTTTACCCTGGGAAGAAAGAAGATATAATGAAAATGCATTTTTCAAAAAAGTTGTTTTATCCTTGAGGAATAGAGATTGTCTTGGCATGATATCTGATATATTTTTATTTACTTCTATTTAGGGAGATGCATTTATTTACATGGAACCAGAGAAACAAGTTATGTCCAGGTCTTCAGATGAATGCGTAGTGGCCCTGTGTGACCAGTGGTTAGTCTCTCTTGTAACAAGAAATTTCCTCCAGTCACTCTCCTTCCCCTTTAGACTTTTACTTTTTTCTAATCAATGTGTGTACTCCCAGGTACTTGGATTATGGAGAAGAGAACTGGAAAAAGCAGACATCCCAGTGCTTGAAGAACCTGGAAACGTAAGATGGGAGAAAGTGATGCGGGAAGGGAAAGGAGATGAGAAGTATGGAAGACAGTGAAGGTGAAGGGAGACACTGTGCTTTTTACTCTCCAGATTCGGGGAGGAGACCAGGAGGAATTTTGAAGCTACCTTAGGCTGGCTACAAGAGCATGCTTGCTCAAGAACTTACGGTTTAGGTAAGCACACTTCAGATTTTTCTGTTTGAATGACTTTGGCAAATTAACACTTTTTCCTCATTCCCTCTTTTCTAGTGTTTTTCTGAATTGGAAGTGAGAGCTTTCAGTTAGAGGATGAGGGAAACCAAGATGGGGTTTCCTACCTGCTAACCCAGTTTGCTCTTTATTTACCATTTTGTTTTTATAAATTATCCGAGTAAATTTAAGAAGTTCCTTTATAAGCAGCTTTGTAAGTCCTGTAGAACTATTCTTTTTTTTTTTTTTTTTAAATATATTTCTTTATTGATTTCAGAGAGGAAGGGAGAGGGATAGAGAGATAGAAACATCAATGATGAGAGAGAATCATTGATCATCTGCCTCCTGCACAGCCCCTATTGGGGATCGAGCCCACAACTCGGGCATATGCCCTTGGCCGGAATCGAACCTGGGACCCTTAAGTCCGCAGGCCGACGCTCTATCCACTGAGCCAAACCGGCTAGGGCTGTAGAACTATTCTTAAAATGTGGATTTATAGATGAAGTGTCTCTTAGGTCCCTCATGCATTAGTTTTCTTCTTTTTATCTTGCAGGTACCCGCCTGCCTTGGGATGAGCAGTGGCTGATTGAATCTCTCTCCGATTCCACTATTTACATGGCATTTTACACAGTGGCACACCTGTTGCAGGGGGGTAACTTGCGTGGACAGGCAGAGTCTCCACTGGGCATCAGGTTGGTAAATGGATCAGGGAAAGAAATCTAGTTTGTCAGCAAAATATACCATCTTTTGATTCAAGTATTGGAAGTTCTTTTTTAATATTTAGTTTTCATAAGAATTCATTTAACAGCCCTAGCCAGTGTGGGCCAGTTGGTTGAACATCATCCTGTGTACCGAAAGGTCACTGGTTCAATTCCGGTCAGGACACATACCCAGGTTGGAGGTGTGTGTGGGAGGCAACCTATCGATGTTTCTCACATCAATGTTTCTCTTTTACTCCCCTCTCCCTTCCACTCTCTAAAAAAATCAAAGCCATACTTTTTTAAAAAAGGAATTCATTTAGCAGAATTTTGCTATGCTGTTTTTGTTTTGTTTTTCGCTATTGAACTGAGAAAAAGTAATCAATAGCCCGTCCTCTTTTTTATTATTACCCATCCTTCATTTTTATGGGAGTCTATTGCACTCATTTGTTACTCTTAACTACATTAAGAGATTCCTAATTCCTGGTTAGATTGAAATACTGATTCTTTTTAAAAAATTACGTATGTTTTGTTGTTTGTTTGTTTGTTCTATTTTAAATACAGACCACAGCAGATGACCAAGGAAGTTTGGGATTATGTTTTCTTCAAGGAAGCTCCATTTCCTAAGACTCAGATCCCAAAGGAAAAATTAGATCAGCTAAAGCATGAGTTTGAGTTCTGGTATCCTGTGGATCTTAGAGTCTCTGGCAAGGATCTTGTTCCAAATCATCTTTCATATTATCTTTATAATCATGTGGCTATGTGGCCAGAACAAAGGTGAGTGCTAAAAAGGATATGGACTAAATTTATTGCTTATTGACATGAGCAGTATGTCAATCAGCAATAAATTATGGCTTTAAATATATAAGAAGTTATTATGCAGGGTATAGATTTGCCAAGTACATTAGCATCATATATCTATACTTATTTACATTTCAATTTATACAAAGATGCAATGTTGTAGACACTATTTCTGTCTTGTGTTTTTATATAGCCCTGTTGGTGTTTTTTAAGTACGTACATAGTAATTCACTGTATGCTTGTACCATAGTTTTATAATCAGTCCTTTGCTAATGGACACTTTCATTGTTTTCATTTGTTTCCTGTTACAAACAGAGCTTAGTAAATATCCTTGTACATTTGTGTTAGCAAACTTTTGTTAATCTTTTAGCATTTATCTCAATGTTTTAAGCCTAAACCACAATCTTTAAGTTTTATTTTCTCTCTTTAAACATTTACCTATAAAGTGACAAATGGCCTGTAGCTGTGAGAGCAAATGGACATCTTCTCCTCAACTCTGAGAAGGTAAGGCTCATTGAGAGTTAAAAATTTCGCAGAAAGCTGCTCTAATTTAGGAAGTTGCACTTTTTTAAAATTAAAGAAATAAAGAATATGACAATCAGATGCTTAAAAGTCTTACATTTAAAATGTTTAGGACTACCAGTATAAATTAAAGTTTTACCTTTAAAATTGAGTGTGTGGCCCTGGCTGGTGTGGTTCAGTTGTTTGGGTGTTATCCTGTGCATCAAAAGGTTGCTGGTTCAAGTCCCAGTCAGGGCACATGCCCAGGTTGCAGGCTCAATCTCTGGTAGGGGTCCTGTAAGAGGCAGCCTATCAATGTGTTGCTCTTACATTGATGTGTCTCTCTGCCTCTCTCTTCCTTTCTCTCTAAAAATCAATAAAAATATTTAAAAAGTAAAATGTGTAGAGTAAGTAGTATTAATTGAGGGGAGGGAACCTACCTATTAGAACACTTGTACAGTATTTATTTTCACAAAAGGTAACATGAATTCTGACTGGAGCAGAGAGAGAGACAGAGAAACAGACAGACACAGTAACTGTAAAGACCTTAGAGTATCTTTCTACTTAAGTTGAAACAATAGTTTGGTGGTTTTTGTATTTTGTTTTATGCTGTGACTGGCCGTTAAATTAGAATGTTAGAATTTTGGAGTTGGTTATAACATGATATTTTCTTTGGTTTCAACATTGTTGTGTTGTACACTGTGCTGATTTTATTGGTACATGATATTTTATTGCCATGAGGTGGAACATTGATATAATAATCACCTCTCTTTGATATCAGCAAAGTTATGATTAAGACATAAGAAATTTAAAATAAAGATTGCTAAGTTGGGCACAGTGCTCCTTAGATGTGCTGCCCTCAGGCAGAGCACAATTTGAGCAACCAGTTATCATGACGCTAATCACAGGAAGTTCCTAAAACCCTAATAACTCTGGCCTCATGAGCTAGTCCATTTATTTTTGAAGGACTAGTTGATATAGAGCTCTTCTCTATATCACCTGAAGTGTTCCAGAGTTATAGTGGGATAATTCCTTGTGCACAAAGTAATAGTAGGGTCTAATGGAAAGAGCAGTGGACTGAGCCTCAGCCTGGAGATCCTGTCCCAGCTCGCACTCACCAGCCGAATGACCCATAGAAGTCACTATTGATTGGACTTCAGTCCTCACCTCTAAAATTAGTTCAGGGTATCTTTTTCTTCTACCTTTCTAATCCTTGTTGTCTTTATCTGATCGTGGCCAACCCATTTAACGTGATTTGGTTGGTCAGGTCTGTTTCATTTATGTATAGTCCTGCTAATGCTTACTTACTGGCTTTCTATTCCAGATGTCAAAATCCACAGGCAACTTTCTCACTTTGACCCAAGCTATTGACAAATTTTCAGCCGATGGTGAGTATACTTTTTTTATCATTGCTGTTGCATAGGATTCGATTCTCCTCAGATTACACAAGGCAATTTAAAATTTGTTTTAATCTTATTGCTTTTCTCTTTTGCTGTTACCAATACTTTAAAAAAGTATTCATGGGCCCTAGCTGGTTTGGCTCAGTGGATAGAGTGTCAGCCTGTGGACTGAAGGGTCCCAGGTTCAATTCTGGTCAAGGGCACATGCCTGGGTTGTGGGCTTGATCCCCATTGGGGAAGTGCAGGAGGCAGCCAATCAATGATTCTCCCTCATCATTGATATTTCTATCTCTCTTTCCCTCTCCCTTCCTCTCTGAAATCAATAAAGATATATTAAAAAGTATTCATGGTTTCTTTGTATACAAGCGCTGTAATGTTTAAAACATAAGAATTGCTGAGACACAACAATATTGAATTAGGCTAATTAATAACCCTCCATGGCCTCTAATTGTTCAGGTGAAAGGAATAGTCGCATGTCTCTCACTTTAAACCAAAAGCTAGAAATGATTAAGCTTCATGAGCAAAGCATGTTGAAAGCTGAGATGGGCTGAGAGCTAAACCTCTTTCCTCAGGTAGCCAAGTTGTGAAAGGAAAATTTATTAAAGGAAATTAAAAGTACTCCAGTGAACACAGTAATAATAAGAAAGCAAAACAGCTTTATTGCTGATATGAAAGTTTTAGTGGTCTGGATAGAAGCTCAAACCAGCTACAACATTCCCTTAAGCCAGTGGTCGGCAAACCACGGCTCGAGAGCCACATGCAGCTTGCGAGCCGCGGTTTGCCGCTCTGAGGACTAATGAGTTTGCCGACCACTGGACTGGACTAAATGTTATCGTGTAGTTGGAAGCTGTGAGGATTAGGCAATTGTGGCATATTGTGTGCAAAGAGGTAAAGGGTAGTATATGACAGTGGCCGTGGTTTGCCGACCACTGCCTTAAGCCAAAGCCTAATCCAGGTAAGGCCCAACTCTTTTTAGTTCTATGAAACCTGAGAGAGTTGAGGAAGCTGCAGAAAAAAACCTGAAGTTAACAGTGGTTGGTTCATGAGGTTTAAAGAAAGAAATGTCTCCATAACACAGTTCATAGTTTCCTCATTCATTTTTTAAAATATATTTTAATTGATTTTTTTACAGAGAGGAAGGGAGAGGGATAGAGAGTTAGAAACATCAATGAGAAACATTGATCAGCTGCCTCCTGCACACCCCCTACTGGGGATGTGCCCGCAACCAAGGTACATGCCCTTGACTGGAATCGATCCTGGGACCCTTCTGTCCGCAGGCTGACGCTCTATCCACTGAGCCAAACCAGTCAGGGCTCCTCACTCTTTTTTAGCAGCCACATGCTTTCCATTTCAAGGATGTCCTATACCTTATGTAATTAGGCTCTTATTGATGGCTTTTTTTCAGTATTTTAGAATGGAAGATTTTGGTTGGAAAGTAAAATTTTGTTAGTAGAAAACTTGGAAGGAAGAATCTACTCTGAGAACTAGGAATTAAATATGTATTTGTACACATGAAGCACCAATGTGTGTTTTCATGCATTAAAATTTCATAATATTTTGCTATCTCTAAATGAGACTGAGATGTTGATATCTATCCCTAGTTTATTAAATTTTTCCTTTGCCTCATTGAAGACCACTTTATCTCATTAACTCAACATTCCTGAGAAGAAAAGCATATTGATGCTAAGTATGCAAATTAATACAGATGGTGCAAATATTTTAACAGCATCTACTTTTGGTGATTTTTGTTTTGCTGTTGATCCATGGCAATCCTTTAAAGCTCTGGCTAGTTCTTAATTTATGTGCACGCTTCATAGTGTACCCAGCTGGATGCATAATTGATATTAAGGAACCACAGTTTAAAATCAGCGATTGTTTTTTTTTTCCCTTCGTCCAGGAATGCGCTTGGCTCTGGCTGATGCTGGTGACACTGTGGAAGATGCTAACTTTGTGGAAGCCATGGCAGATGCAGGTATTCTCCGTCTGTACACCTGGGTGGAGTGGGTGAAAGAAATGGTTGCCAACTGGGACAGCCTAAGAAGTGGTCCAGCCAGCACCTTCAACGATAGAGTTTTTGCCAGGTAACCGATGGGTCCCAGCCACTTGGTACTTTAGAGTTGCTTAGTCCTGGTGCATTTTTAAGTTTTCTTTTTCCACCCTAAAATAAATGTAGATGATAATAATAGCTACTATTCATTGAAAGCTTACTTGTGCCAGGTACAACGCTAATTACTTTGAATCCATTATCTGATTTTAGCCTCACAGCAACCTTATATAATAAAGATATTTTTAGCTCTATTTTATAAAGACATTGAAGCTTAGAAAAATTATTTTATTAAATGCCTTAAAGCTAGTCATTTCAAACTTGGGATATGAATTTGCTTCTATCTTTTTCCAAAGCCCATTCTCATAACCATTTTATCATGCTCTCTTGCATCAAAGTAGGGCGGAATGGTTCAAGGAAAAGTAGATGAAAAGAAATGGAGAAATACCATTTTTGTTTTCTCTTCAAAAGACATTTATCAACATCTATGTCTCAGGGACCATCCTAAGTACTGGTCTTACAAAGATGGATAAGACTCGGTCCTTCTTGTTGTCTAGAAAGAGAGAAAAACACTTGTCCCGCCAATTAGAAGTGTAATACTAGGGATTGAGGGAATTCAGATGGTGTGTGCATTCTGGGTTTCTTAAAAAACAAACAGGATTTTTGCAAGAAAAAGAGAAATCCCTGGAAAGATATGGTATATATTTGAAGTAAAGTAGGTGGAGGGCAGAAGTAGGAGATGAACCAAGTTGGGCCAGATTAGGCCATATTATGAAAGGCCTGCAGTAGCATGAGAAAATTATTCCAAAATATCCAATGTCAGTTGTTTAGAATGCAACAGTTAAACTTGACTACAACTTTAGGTAAGCTGTTTTCATATTGCATTTTGGGCTTCATAACTAAGTTATCATCAAGAAATTTTTATTTTAAAAAATTTATTTAAGAATATGTTTTTATTGATTTTTTTTTTATAGAGACAGGAAGGAAGAGGAATAGAGAGATAGAAACATCAATGAGAGAACATTGATCGGCTGCTTCCTACATAACCCCTACTGGGGATTGAGCCTGTAACCCGGGCATGTACCTTGGCCAGGAATCAAACCATGTTCTCTTGGTTCATGGGTCAATGCTCAACCACTGAGCAACAGCAGCTGGGCATCAAGGAATTTTTAAATAAGAGCATGGCTAACTGTCATAAACAGGAGCTCTAAGCAATGTTAGGTGACAGTACCTTCTTAAAGGTGCATCCTATATAATCCTATATCATAAAAGCCTAATATGCTGTGTCTAGTCGTCTGTTCAACCAAAGTGTAATATGCTAATGAATGCTAAGGCCACTCAACTGCTTGCTGTGACATGCACTGACCACCAGGGAGCAGACAGTTGACAGGTCAACCAGTCGCTATGACATGCACTGACCACCAGGGGGAGGCGTTCAACGTAGGAGCTGCCCCCTGGTGGTCAGTGCGCTCCCACAGAGGGAGTGCCGCTCAGCCAGAAGCTGGGCTCATGCTAAGGAGCCCGAGAGCTCCTGGACTGTGAGAGGGCGCAGGTCGGGCTGAGGGGACACTCCCCTCTTCCCTCCCCCCCCCCCAGTGCAGGAATTTCGTGCACTAGGCCTCTAGTATACAAATAATAGGGAGGGACAATAGGCAGTCTTTAAGGAACATGAAAATGGTCTTTTGGTAGAGCAGTTTTAAATGTTTTGGGCTTTGTTCTCATTTTACTGTGTATAAGCAGCAGTTTTTGATTCCTATCTATACTTGCCTTCACACCCAGTAACCTTTTTTTCCTATTCAATAGTGAAATGAATGCAGGAATTATAAAAACAGATCAAAACTATGAAAAGATGATGTTTAAAGAAGCTTTGAAAACAGGGTTTTTTGAGTTGCAGGTAGGCTGTTCATTTTTTAAATAGCTATAAAACATGTCAGTGTCTATATTATGTGTTTTTCCCTTTTTCCCTCCTGCTATATCATAACAACTCATCTAAAGTGGAGACTGGAAATTTTGTTAAGAAATTTAAAAGGTCTTCAATAAATTGTGATTGTAACTAGTTTTCTTTAGTATTTTTTCTGTTGTGTTCATTTATCATAAGTAATTCTGTTTCTAGTTGAGCTATGAGCATTAATAAAGCGATTAAATTTAAAAATCAATAATTCTCTCTCGAAAAACATTTCTAAGTTGATAAAAAATAAAGGCACAAAAAATAAAAGAAAAATAAAGACATAATTGTAACTGCTTTTACTAGTAGTTTGAAAACCAGTATTTTCTGAGGCTTTCCACAAGATGTCAGTATTTCCTCAAGTTTGGCAATTCAAGTGCTTAAAGTGAAAATGTAGCTTTATTCAAAATCAGTTTTGTTAAATATCACATTGGGATTTCTGTGACTTGGTTTACATAGATGTGGTTAAATAAGGGTAAGTGCTGAGCTTAGCAGCGTGTAGTATGTATAGCCTTTTTTGATACTTAATATCTTTTCTATATGCTGAGCATTTGCCCTTAGTATACAGTTTAAATTGTTCAGCTTTAATGTCTGTTACAAAATGTCTTTTCAAACACTTTTTCTTGAGACTCATAAACCTGCAGTATCCTTAGGACTAGGATTGATACACATTTACTTGCAAATTTTTAAAATAATACCTTTACAAAAATTCATTATGGAATTTTAAAAGACTAAAAACTTAAAAATGCCTAACTAAGTTATCATCAAGAAATTTTTATTTAAAAAATTTATTTAAAAATACGTTTTTATTGATTTTTTTTTTAGTGAGACAGGAGGGAAGAGGGATAGAGAGATAGAAACATCAATGAGAGAACATTGATCGGCTGTTATGAGAGATACTGATTTTTTTCTCTTTACTTTTATTCTAAAGAAGTATGGGGAGAGAAATGGTAAATAATTTCAAATTTTATAGGCCGCGAAAGATAAGTACCGTGAATTGGCCATTGAAGGGATGCACAGAGACCTTGTGTTCCGATTCATTGAAGTTCAGACTCTTCTCTTGGCTCCATTCTGTCCACATTTGTGTGAGCACATCTGGACACTCCTGGGAAAGGTATATTTATGCATTTAAGATGTTATGGCCGGTTTTGATTTTTGTCTCATTAAATAAATGTTGGGGTAATGTTGTTACTTAAGAGAAAAAGACTGAAAATGAATAATTTAAGAATAATGCTACATTCATCATCATAATTATTACAACAGGTTAACTGAAGCTGCCTCCTGTTTAGACAGTATCATGTGTGTGCCTTTGTTTATATGCACAGTGTATATATTTTATAAACATTGACTATATGCATGTGGCTTCTCACCTCATTCCTGTTAGGAAATGTTATAACACATTTAAATATATTCAGGTATATGTTTAAGTACATGTCTAACTAATATTGTCTTTCCAACTGTTTGTTAAAGAGGTAAAAATATTGAAAAAGATATAAATGTTATGAACTGCCTATAAACAAAGATAGAAGTGTATATTTGCATAAATATTCTTGTTTTATATAAAATTCCTGGCATACATATGGCTGCATATTCAGGGATATTATATTAGCATTTTTACTATGAAGATAAATTCAATTATTTCTCCCTGGCTTGCAGATAAACAGGTTGGCTGGTTTAATAACTCCTTTCCAACCTTATTAGCCAGGCTCTTTTGCATTTTTCACTGCACAAATAATGCAAAAATGTGCTTATGGTGTATATACCACATAGCCATACTTTCAACACTGGATGTATTAATAGGATAAAAACTGAGAGCGTGCATGATTTATACAATAATGATTAAATTTAGGCAAATTAGCATTACATAATTTTCTTTGAAAGTGAGCATATGTGTGTGGGTATTAATATGCTTGTACAAATGGATGCTAATTAAGAATGTAGAGTAAGACTTCACAGCTTGAATTCGGGAACATTAGGTCAGGGGCTGTGGAAGTGTGCTGTGTGGAGTCAGGGTTGGAACTTGAAGCACACCATTGCAGATGGTAGCTTTGGTATGAAATCGTAATCAAGAATCATAAAATAGTCATGTTGTCTAATCTTCCTGGGCCTTTCTGTTTTTACTTAAAAGCCTGACTCAATTATGCGTGCTTCATGGCCTGTCGTGGGTCCTGTGGATGACGCCTTGATACGTTCCTCACAGTATCTCATGGAGGTCGCACATGACCTTAGACTGCGACTGAAGAATTACATGATGCCAGCTAAAGGGAAGGTGAAGTCTTTTTTTTTAAAAAAAATATATATTTTATTGATTTTTTACAGAGAAGAAGGGAGAGGGAGAGAGCGTTAGAAACATCGATGAGAGAGAAACATCAATCAGCTGCCTCCTGCACACCCCCTATCAAGGATGTGCCCGCAACCAAGGTACATGCCCTTGACCGAAATCGAACCTGGGAACCTTGAGTCTGCAGGCCGACGCTCTATCCACTGAGCCAAACCAGTTAGGGCCTTTTTTTTTTTTTTCTAAGGTCATTCCTAAAACATTACTGGTCAATTAATATTTAACAGTAATGAAAATTAAGGCGACTTTCATTAAAGTGTGTAGGGCTGTCTTCATGGCTAATGCAGTTCTGCATTATGTGTCTTTTTTTTTTTTTAAGATTTTTTTTTTTAATGAATCTTTATTGTTCAGATTACAATTGTTTCTCCTTTTTCCCCCCATATCTCCCACCACCCAGTTCCCACCCCCCCTTTGCCCTTACCTCCCCCCCACTGTCCTTATCCATAGGTGTATGATTTTTGTCCAGTCTCTTCCCATACCCCCCACACAGACACCCCTTTCCCCCTGAGAATTATCAATCCATTCCCATTCTATGCCTCTGATTCTATTAAGTTCACCAGTTTATTCTGTTCCTCAGATTTTTAATTCACTTGACTTTTAGATTCACTTGTTGATAGATATGTATTTGTTGTTCATAATTTTTATCTTTCTTCTTCTTTTTCCTCTTTTTAAAGAATACCTTTCAGCATTTCATATAATACTGGTTTGGTGGTTATGAACTCCTTTAGCTTTTTCTTATCTGTGAAGCTCTTTATCTGCCCTTTAATTCTGAATGATAGCTTTGCTGGGTAGAGTAGTCTTGGTTGTAGGTTCCTGCTATTCATCACTTTGAATATTTCTTGCCACTCCCGTCTGGCCTGCATGGTTTCTGTTGAGAAATTAGCTGATAATCGTATGGGAGCTCCCTTGTAGGTAACTAACTGTTTTTCTCTTGCTGCTTGTAAGATTCTCTCTTTGTCTTTTGCCCTTGGCATTTTAATTATGATGTGTCTTGGTGTGGTCCTCTTTGGATTCCTCTTGTTTGGGGTTCTGTGTGCTTCCTGGACTTGTAAGTCTATTTCTTTCATCAGGTGGGGGAAGTTTTCATTCATTATTTCTTCAAATAGGTTTTCAGCATCTTGCTCTCTCTCTTCTTCTGGCACCCCCATAATTCTGATGTTGGTTCGCTTGAAGTTCTCCCAGAGGCTTCTTACACTATCTTCAACTTTCTAAATTCTCTTCTCTTCATACTTCTCTGGAGCAGTGTCCTTGGCCTCTTTGTATTCCAAATCTTTGAGTTGATGCTTGCGATCCTCTAGTCTGCTGTTGGGTCTCTGTATAATATTTTTTATCTCAGTCAGTGTATGTTTAATTTCTAGTTGGTCCTTTTTCATATCTTCGAGGGTCTCATTGAATTTATCGGCCTTTTCCATGAAATTCTTGAAAAACCTTATAGCCGTGGTTTTGAACTCTATGTCCAGTCGCTTGTTCTCCTCCATTTCTTTGGTTTGTGATCTGTTTCCTTGCCTCCTCATTTCGCTGCTTCCCTGAATTGGTAGGGTAGCTTTGTGTACTAGATGTCCTATTGGTTCAATGGGTCAGCCTCTCAGTTACTTGAGGTGGACACTCTTGGTGTACCCTTGTGTACTGTGTGTCCCTCAGCAGGAGCTACAGCAAGAACTAGTTTTCTCCTCCTTTGCTTGGGCGGTTTTGGAGCAGTCTGACTGGAGCTGCAGTTTATTTGGTTAAGCTGCCACAGAACAGGCCATTTATATGCAAAAGCCGCTGTGTGGAGCCTGGGCAGGTTTGTAGAATGTGCGGGGCGGGCCTCAGGGTGGGGCGGGATCTCAGGGCGTCCCTAGGCTGGGGCGTGGCCAACGGCGATGGCTGGCGTCAGCCGTCTCTGCCTTTCCACGTTTCCAAGTCCCTGCGCCCCGCGTTCCAGCGCAGTAAAACAATGATTGCTGGGCGCACCTCTGCAAAAAAGTCACTCTCACTTTCCGACCCGATGGCCGAGAGTCCAGCTTTTCCCCGTAGGTGTCTGGGTCCCCCGCGAGTCCCCAGAAACTGGGTTTCAGAGTGATCGGGAGCTTGTCTCCCTGCGGGTTGAAGAAAAACCGCGCGCCCAGTCGCCCGCCGCCAGCCTGATTCGCGCGCCTCCGTACCTCAGCTTTTCAGCGTTTGTGCTCCTTTCTCTCCTTAGTTGTAAATCTTCCACTCAGCCAGCTTTCCCGTGGTTCTGGGTGGTAGACGTTTTGTCTTTTAGTTGTATTTTTGAAATTGTTGTTCGAGGCAGCAGATTAGTTGTTTAACCATGCCGCCATCTTGGTTCCTCCTCTTATGTGTCTTAATGTTCAAGGCAGTCGTGGTGTATCCTGGGGGAGGGTTCTTTTCATTGTGGGTTTATATGAAAGTGACTACATGGTTTTTTCCTTTTCTTTTACTCTGTAGAAGACTGACAAGCAACCACCTCAGAAGCCTTCCCATTGCACCATCTTTGTGGCGAAGAACTACCCATCCTGGCAACACACCACCCTGTCAGTTCTGCGTCAACACTTTCAGGTGATGCTCTCAGCAGACTGCCCCCAACCTGCAGTGTCCTCCCTGTGCGGCCTTTGTTTTTAGGATGTTGACAGTGTCCGGGAGAGGGAAGACCGACAGCTTAGTGTCATCACCTCTAGTCATGGAGTGTCCTTTGTTGTCCTTGGTGACTCCTAAATGGATGCCAGGGGAAAAGCTGCTGTTTTTCATCATTTTTGAAGCTTGAATCTAGTTGCATGTAATTAAAGACGTTAGGACTTTTGCATACGTGTGGTTAAAATTATGAAGCAAAAATGCTGAGATTCATGAAACTTTAACCTTATTATGTTTGAAAAACTCGTAGCTTGGTTCTTGAGCAATTTAAAAGAAAATGTTCAGGTTAATAATTACCCATAGACATGGAGAGTTTGGTGTTGTTTTTGTCTCCGTCAGGTAAGTAGCTATTATATATGATAGCTCTATTGAAAGGAAATTCAGTATTTAAACTTAGTTCTTTAAACTTAGACACAAACCGTGAAGGTGCACTTAAAAAGAGAGAGAGCGAGCAAATAGAGAATAGAGATTATGGCCAAAGCATAAAGTGATAACATGAAGGAAAAATCCCTGGTTTTGATTTTATAGACCTTTATTAGAATTTTGCCTCAATAATTTTTATAGTTAATTAAGAATTACATAGAGAAACTTTTACATTTGCAAAATTTGATGGAAAGAGAAGAGCAAGTGTTTTTTTTATTCTTTGTGAACCTAATTTTATGGAGAACTGTTTTCCCGTTTGTGTGTAATAGAAATAGAAGGTAGCTTCTAGAATCTGCTTGCAGATTTTGACTTACAAGTAAGAGCAAACACTACTTTTGGAGGTAGTGAAGTGAAACTGTGCCTCAGTGGATTGAATATTCATACCAACATTTTCAAGGAAGCAATAGGAGAACTAAATATAGTATGCAATGTCCCAGGTTTTAAAAATAAACGCAGGCTATTTTTCTTTTAGAAGTTCTATTTTTACATAGTATTCATTAACTAGTTATTGTATAGTTTCAAAATGACATCATCTTTTGGTATTTGGAATGATTAGCTTCTTTTAAAATTTTTGTATTCATCCAAAAGAACCCAAAGAATGTTAGTTTGTAATCCAGAAGAATGTACTTATGTTGAATATGGCACCTTTTCGTGACATAAGGAAAGGAGTGTTTCCTACCCTCTTCTTTTCTCTTTCATTGTATTTCAAAGCAACACATTGACAAGTAGAGAAAAGTTTTTTCCCATGTACCTTACTTAGTAAAGGTTAGAAATGAAAGTCAATGGCTTATTGGAAATCTTACGATATGTTACTTTTCATTTACATTTGTTCCCATCCCTTGGCTTTGACACTGTGTTTCTGCAATAAGGAGAAAATGAGTCACCCCAGACTCTGAAAAGGCGGCTTGCTTTCTCACTCTATTAAAGGGGACAGCTGGTGTTTGCAGAAGTGAATTTAAATTCACACAGCACATTTGGGACTTACGCATATTAGTGATATATGATACAGGCACTTGGTTTTGAGTGGATAGAAATAATACTTCTTTTTAACAGGTCCATAGCTTGGGATTCTTTTGTGCATGATTGTGCTAATGTGTAACAAAGTGTTCAAAAGCAGATTATAAATCTGTATGATAGTTGTGTGGAGTTTTCATTTTGATATAACTAATGAAACTTCTAGAAGTTTATAAGACCATTTTGTTTTCTCACCAGATAAGATCTAGTGTTACAATCCTGGAGGCGCCATTATTGTCAGAAAAAAGATAATATTCACCACAGTGTACCTGCTTTTCTTCTTTACCCTCAAAATCATGTATTGTCTGAATTTTGAGGGGCAGGAGACTCCCTTCTGTGCTGTTCACTCACCTTTTCCTTCCTCGTGATGCTAGCGCTGCACCCTCTTCCTGTTCTCCACCGACTGGTAGAGGCCATTCTGTGTCCGCCCAACTTCCTACAGGCACATCACTCCTCCATCATCTTTAAAATATTTTTCTCTACTTTCCAACTCTTTTTATTTTTTTAGAACAATAATGGAAAATTGCCTGATAACAAAATCCTTGCTACTGAACTAGGCAGTTTGCCAGAATTGAAGAAATATATGAAGAAAGTGATGCCATTTGTTGCCATGATTAAGGTAAGCTGTGGGCCTTGAGGAGCTAAGACCACATGAGTAATGGTTAGATAGGCCAGTAGAAGGAGGGGGAAGTCTCCCCAAGGTATCTGCTGATACAGCACTTCTCTTTTTTTGTTTTAAATTTAATTTTATTTAAAAAAATAATTCTTTATTGTTGAAAACATTATATATGTCCCCCATTTTCTCCCATTGGCCCTCTCCAGTCCCCGCTACGTCCCCTCCCCCCAGACTTTCAGGACCCTATTGTCTAGATCCATGGGCTATGCATATATGCATACAAGGTCTTTGGTTGAGTACCTCCTATCCACCCATGAAATAGCACTTCTCAATCAGTGGTTATGGGAAATGAACAACCGGGTGTGGGCTTTACCTGTGGAATTGCTGAGTATGTGAAATATGTCTGGTGGAGGAGAAGTGGTTTAGAATTGTTGCCCTAAATGATTCTCTTCATGTTCTACCTTCCCTTCTTTTCAGTTTGGGGAGGAAGCACTTTCTTCTGATGTATATTAGGGTGTTTTTCTGGATCCTATTACTGGAACCAGGATCCTACAGTTCTACAGGTTTAGGGTAACTGGATAAATGTTGTTTATAGTGTTGAAAGCAGGGTTTCTCAGCAATGGCTCTATTGGTATTTTGGGCCAGATAGTTATTTGTTGTGGGATGCTGTCCTGTACACTATAGAGTTTAGCAGTATCCTTGGTTTCTACCCACTAGATGCTGGTAGACCCTCCCTTTTATCCCCCTCAACGGTGACAACCAAAGATGTCTTCAGACATTGCTAAATGTCTCCTGCAGGCAAAATCAGCATTCTCCCCTTCAGCTCCTCCATTGGGGATCATTGGGTTAGACTCTTAGTTTTCTCCATATACGTAGCTGATTTTTTGGATTTCTTGACAAAGAGAAATAGAAAGAAGGCTGTATGTTGCTTCAGATCTCAGACTCTGGGGCCAGGCAAATCTTGGTCCAAAGCCTGTTTGCCTCTAACTTCTTAGTTTTGAGGCCTTAGACACATTACTTAAATTCTTTGGGTCACAAAGTTTTTCATCTATAATGTGAAGAAATTAATAGAACCTACCTTTTAAGAGTGAAGTGAGGAGTCAATGAAATAATAGTTTTAATACACTTGAATACTACCTGTCAAGAAGTAGGCTCAGTAATTTTTAAAAAAATGTAAATCAGTGTCTTCCAGCCTGCTGGGCACATAGTGGTAATTCTTATACTTTAGATTAATTTTCAAATCTCCTAGGCTACAGATGCCTGCTTGATGGAGACCCAGACTCTCAGCTTGTCCTACATTGGAGTAGATTGTATTCTTAGGAGAGCCTTTTAATTCTCCTAGAGCAGAATTAACTCTCTGAATCTTATGGTATTTCAAGTCTGAGAATTTAGAATTCTGGGTTGACCTATACCAATCAAGTTATATGTCTGTTGGTATGCTCCTTAGTCAATGGTCCCATTGGTCAGATTGCCAGATCCATTGTCAATATATGGATTCAACAAACTATCCTTACATTGTTGGTTGCAAAGACGTGCACTAACAGAATTCAGAGAAACTGATTTGAAAAGTAGTAATAAGATTTTAGATTCAAGAGTTGGCTTTTTGAAAAACCAATGCTAGACTATTTGAATAGTAATATATTTTTGGGGATTTGCCAGGCATATTATTGGTGTTGAAAAATGTTTAATAACTCTGGTAGTAAGAAAACAACTTTTAAGCATTTGTTTTTCCATGAGAAAAGAAACAGACTTACTAGTAGATGGTAAATGAAAATAGTCAATAGTAGGAATCATGTTAGGTCACTTTCATGTAAGTGCACCCTATTGGAGGCAGTTAGCTATGTTTGTGCATATGAACTTGGCTTTCTCTGGTTATATTTTGAGTTGGCAAAATATTTTATTTCATGTTCAAGAAAATGAAGAAAATGAATTATTTTTTATATGTCACAGCATTATCTGAGTATCCTTATAGTATAACTTTTTACATTTTATTTTAAAATTTGCAGGAATATGTTAGGGAATTTATTATTAATTTACTATTTTGTGAAATAGCTTTAAAGATTTGGTATCTTGGAAAATTTTATTATTATTATTATTATTAATTAACTTATTTTTGTTACCCGAAGGGATATTTTCACACATTTGTTTGATTCTTTGTCAAAGCAGTCTTTTGGCTTGCATATTAAATCAGTCTAAATAAACTATGATAAAATCATATTTACTTTATGAATCTGCAAACCTTATCCTTCCAGTCATTTCATTGCTGCCTTCATCTTATCATATTTAAAATGATAATTATTCTGAGCTAGTAATTTCATTAACAAACAGACATAGATAAGAGAAGCTATGAGTCCAAGGCCTTTGCTTTAACTGTTCAAATTTGAAGATTTTATCAATTGAGAGAAGAATGATTGCTTTGGAGGAAATATATTCTTTTCAACGTATTGTTAATGTGATTTTGTTTTTCAAAACCATTTTGGCTGTTAGGAAAATCTGGAGAAGGTGGGACCTCGTGTTCTGGATTTGCAATTAGAATTCGATGAACAGGCAGTGCTTATGGAGAATATAGTCTACCTGACCAATTCTCTTGAGGTAAGAGGAGCTAGGGAGTGTAATAACTAATTAACCATAGTAAACATATCCAGTTCTTTTGTTTTATAATAGACCTTTTATAAACTTCATCTTCTGTGTTTACTGACTTTGCCAAATATATCAGTCACAATCTTTTGGGGGAAGGAAGAGAATAAGTGGTTATAGAAGTTGTAGGAAGAAAAAATGACCTGTTGTCTTATTTCACTTATCAAGTAAGTATTCTACACATAAAATACTAGCTATATATACCTGGATTCCCCCTCACACAAACACATACAAATTATCTTTTAAAAAGTGAGTCTAGAACTTATATTCAAATACTTCCAAAATCGCTCATATTAGGGGTACTCTGAATTGCTTCTTCTCTCCCTCCCCTCCTCTATCTCTTATTTTTAGAGTTTAGATTTACAGAATTGGCTTAGTTAGAATTCTTAGTTCATGATATATTATTATTGGTCATATTTTCAGATTTAAATTTTTTTTTAAATTTCCATTCTGGAATGTAAAGCTCTTTTTATTAAAGTAGTTGACATATAATATTATATTAGTTTCAGGTGTACGACATAGTTAGTTGATGTTTATATATGTTATGAAATGATCACTAGGATAGGTCTAGTAACCATCTGTCACCATACAAAGTTATTGTGATACTATTGACTGTATTCCCTATGTCTACATTACATCTCCTGTTTTTACACTCACATGAATCTACTACCAACTCAAGAACTAGAACATTACCAATAGCTTTCACATCTTCTCTCTGTTCCACCATGCTGCCCCAGTCATAGCTTCATATGTCAATTCTAAAAATGCTGTCTCTCAGACAACTTAGGCAGAAGGAAAGATAATCTGCTATAGAAAATTTGTTAGAAGACTCTAGTGATAATGGAGACTGAAGTAAAAAAAAAAAAAAGCAGGTTTAGAGTCAATAAAATTGTTTCATGAAATATTAGAATGAAAGTTACTTCTAAATAAATAAGCATTGTATATTATGCAATTATAAATAAGTTAATAAATTAATAAAAGTAGACATCTATTTTAAGGATACTTTTAAATATTCATATATATTCATGGAGGTAAAAAACTTGGAACTTTGGGACGTGGGGACACATTAAGGGTCATCTTATATTCAGGCATATGCAATATGTTACATTTATGAGTTTATTTATTTACCTAGAAGGCTTCTATTCTCAAATGCTAAATTTCTGAACTTTATTTAAGTTCAGCCTTTTATGCTGATTTTTCAGGTAAATTTCAGATTTCATTATAGAAAATGTTGACCTTCGCTATGTAAATAACAGTACTATGAGACAGCTAAGATCAGAGTTAAGTAATTGATTACAGATCTCATTTAATGTTTATATAGGAAATAAAATTGCACAGACCATTTCATGTTAAGTGGAGAACCTAGTTTTGTTCTTTGGTGAAATGAGGTGATGATTAATTTCAATCATATTAAGTGATACTAATGGCTTCCATTTTCCCTCCTCTATTTAGCTAGAACACATAGAAGTGAAGTGTGCCTCTGAAGCAGAAGATAAAGTCAGGGAAGAATGCTGTCCTGGGAAACCACTTAATGTTTTCAGAACAGAAGTAAGTTGCAAGAATTGCACCGAATCATTGCATTTTAGAGTTTGACGAGACTTTAGAGATCATTACATCTAAACCCACCATTTTAAAGATGAAGGAAGAGAGGTCCAGAGAAGTAAAGCGATTGGTTTGGACCAGGCTACATAGTTTGTTAGAAGTGGGGGTGGATTTGAGATCCTTAATTCCCTGGTTGGTGCAATACTCACTTTTCCTTACTCTACTGTAGTGGATGGCATCAGATGTTATTTGTGGATTTAAAAAATAAAAACATGATTTTGAAATCTGGTTATTTTATTTTTTCAAAATATGTTTTTACTGATTTTAAAGAGAGAGGAAGGGAGAGGGATAGAGAGAAGCATCAATGATGAGAGAGAATCATCTATTGGCTGCCTCCTGCACAGGCCCCACTGGGGATGAGTCCACAACTCGGTCATGTGCCCTGACAGAAATCAAACCGTGACCATTGAGCCACATCAGCTGGGCAAAACCTAGTTTTTATTTAAAAAAAATACAGTGGAAATTGAAATGTAAGGCTTTTTCATTTTTTATTAAATTTATTGGGGTGACATTGGTCAACATGAATGTATAGGTTTCAGCTGTGGGTTTCTATATTACAAGATCTGTAAATTGCACTGTGGGCTCACCACCCAAAGTCAGATCTTCTCCTGTCATCATATATTAGGATTCCCTTCGTCCCCTACCCCCTTCCCTCTGGCAACCACCACACTGTTGTTTGTGTATTCCTTTGTCAAGATTTTAGATACCAGAATTAAGTCTGTCCTTTATTGGGCATTAAAAATGTAGCAGAGATTCCTCTTCGCTCAGCAGTATTCAAGTTTGATTCCCTGTAACAATTATTTTCTCTTTATTTTCCTAAGCCTGGTGTGTCAGTTTTCATAGTGAATCCCCAGCCATCCAATGGCCACTTCTCAACTAAAATTGAAATCAGGCAAGCAGATACCCGCGATTCTATCATCAGGCGCTTAATGAAAGTGGACCGAGGAATCAAAGGTAAATGGTTGCCCTGTACATTTGGCAGGAGCTTGTGGATTTGATGAATTTTAGGGGGAGGGGAGAAAGAAAAGTACCTGGCTTGCTCAGGGACAGCTGTGTAATGTTGTGGGAAGAGTATTGGACCCAGAATCAGGAGACCTGTATTCCCTTTGGGACGTTGGGACGAGGTAGCTTGGTGACTTGACCATGTCACTTAAGCTCTAAACTGAGCTTTTAGTTAAAGTGAGGATACTGGATTACATATTTTTCTAAGACTCCTTCTAGCTCTAAAATTGTAACAAGCAATTTCTCTCTTTCGGAGGTTTTCAGAATTAAAGACACACCCTTTATAGTCTAAACCAGTGGTTCTCAACCTTTCTAATGCCGCGACCCTTTAATACCTACAGGTTGAGAACCGCTAGCAGGGTCACCTAAGACCATCGGAAAACACAGATATTTACATTACGATTCATTAACAGTAGCAAAATTACAGTTATGAAGTAGCAACGAAAATAATTTTATGGTTGGGGGTCACCACAACATGAGGAGCTGTATGAAAGGGTTGCGGCATTAGAAAGGTTGAGAACCACTGGTCTAAACTAACTTGCCCAATTGGGTCAGTTCCTGGGGAAGGAAGAGAAGCAGAGGAAACGTTACTGAGTGAGTGCCACATATTAGCCATTTAATCATTTTGCACCGCGATAACATAGGGGGTGTTGGTATTCCCCTCTCACAGAGGATGAGTGGAGGTCAGAAAGGCTAAATAACGTGCCGAGTTCATTCAGCTGCTAAATCCTTGAGCTGAAATTCAAACTCAGGTTTATCTGACTCCAAAGCTCATTCCTCTAAATTATGTGCCTCCAAGTAAAATCCTATCTAATAATAGACAAATATGCAAATTGACCATACCTCTGACACACCCACAAGCCACGCCCACCATCCAATCAGAGCGAGTATGCAAATTAACCCAAACCAAGATGGCTACAGCCACAGAGAGCAAGGTTTCCTAGGTAACAGAGGAAGCCAAGCTTTCCGCCTGCCCTTGCCAGGCCTAAGCCTCCACTCAAGCTACAAAGTTTCAATTATAGAAGGTAAACAAAGTCAAACAAATGGCGGCAGAATGGAGCTTGAGAGAGCAGGCCAGGGTTGCCGGCGGCAACAGGGGAAGCAAAGCTTTCTGCACACCCTGGCCGGGCCCACCCGCTTAAGGCAACAAAGTTTCAATTATAACCCCAACACAAATGGCTATCGGCCGCCTCAGAGGGAGCCCCAGGCTTGGCTCCGCTCCAGGCTACAAAGTTTCAATTGTAGAAGGAAAATAAATTCCAGATACCAGGGCCTCCGCTTGGGTTGCCAGGGGGCGTGGCCGACCTGCAAACCACCACAGGCCCCTCGCTCAGGCCACCCCACACCCCAAGGGAACCCCCACCTAATCCAGGACGCCCTTCAGGGCAAACCAGCTGGCCCCCACCCCTGTACCAGGCCTCTATCCTATCTAATAAAAGATTAATATGCAGATTGATCATCACTGCAACACACAATATAGCTGCCCCCATGTGGTCAAAGATCCTGCCCCATGTGGACACAAGATGGCCACCACAAGATGGCCAGCAGGAGAGGGCAGTTGGGAGGCACCCGGCCTGCAAGGGAGGGCAGTTGAGAAGGACCAGGCCTGCAAGGGAGGGCAGTTGGAGTTGATCAACCCTGCAGGAGAGGGCAGTTAGGGGTAACCAGGCCGGCAGAGGAGGGAAGTTGGGGGCAAACAGGCTGGCAGCAGAGTGGTTAGGGGGTGATCAGGCTGGCAGGCAGAAGCGGTTAGGGGCAATCAGGAAGGCAGGCAGGCAAGCAGTTGGGAGCCAGCAGTCCTGGATTGTGAGAGGGATGTCCGACTGCCTAAACAGGCAGTGGGACATCCCTCGAGGGGTCCCATATTGGAGAGGGTACAGGCTGGGCTGAGGGACAACCCCCCTCCGTGCACGAATTTCGTGCACCGGGCCTCTAGTATGTAAATAATCTTAATTTCTTATCAAGATTAATTAAATCGAGATTGTCTATGATTATATTTAATATAATAGTTTACAGATTTTTTTCCTCATAGCTCAGCCAGGTCTTGGACTGAGCATAGTCTGAAGGGAGTCATTATGTCTCTGTATTATTTTTCTTCCTGGTTATGAAGATAAATTAATGTCGAGATTCCCTATTTTGCATGATCTCTCTCTTCTCTTCTTGATGGCAATTAAGGGTTGATTGGTTCATATTCCATGAGTGTAAGTTTCTGAAAAGATTTATAAATCCCAGACAGTGACCTAATTTATGGAACTATATTCAGGCCAACAGTATGCCATTAACATAGAAGACTTAAAATGGCCCTTTGGAACTCATTCTACCATGTTATTTTTGTTCTCTTGAAGTCATTTGTTCAGCTTGTGTGGACATTTAAAAAAATACGTTTTTATTGATTTCTAGAGAAAGAGAAAGGGAGAGGGAGAGAGAGAATCATCAATGTGTGGGCAAAACATCTATTGGCTGCCTCTCACATGCCCCTGCAGGGAATTGAGCCCAAAACCCGGGCATGTGCCCTAACCGGGAATTGAACTGGCAACCTTTCAGTGCATGGGATGACACCCAACCAACTGAGTCAGGGCTCGTGGACATTTCTTGATTGACTATCATGTGTGGTGTATGTAGCAGTAAGTGTGTATGTGGAGACTCCTATGAGTGCACTCGGGGGTTTGGGAGTCCATAATGTACTGTTCATTAGGACGCTGCATCTAGTGAAGGAAAGGGGACTAAGCTACTGGCATACGTGATCCTAATGTAAGGAGAAACTGCTGAGTGAGTAAGGGAGGTATAGATAAAATTCACAGCACAGAAAAGAGTGAGATTATTCCCAACTGTGGTCATCAGGAATGAGTTTATGGAGAAAATGTTTGGATGGGGTGTGAAATTTGTATCTGTGCGGGTGAGGGGAAGGAGTGTCTAGCAGGAGGGAACTCGAATCCTGGTCCCACTGTGTACAGCAGTATGTCAGGGCTAGAGATTTTATTGTTTTGAGACATTATTTTAAAATTGTGGTAAATTATACAAACAAAATTGACCATTTTAGTCATTTTTAAGTGGCCAGTTCAGTGCCATTAAATACATCCACATTGTGGTGCAACCTTCACACTATCCATCCCTAAGATAGAGCTTTTCCATCATCCTAAGCTGAGACCCTGTACCCACTAATTAATAACTCCCCATAATTCTACCTCCTTCTAGTCCCTGGTAACCACTGCTCTCTACTTTCTGCCTTTATGTGTCTGACTGTTTTGGGACCTTATAGAAGTGGAACCATACAAAATTTGTCCTTTTCTGTCCGGCTCACTTCACGTAGCACAGTGTCTTCAAGGTTCCTCCATGTGGTTACCGGCATCTATCCTGTTCCCTCTTCAACCAGGTCCTGTAGAATGATAGCACCCTCTTTAGAATTGATAGCCACAAAAAGAAAAGGGTGAAGTGTGGGTATATAGGAAGCCATCCTGTGGCTTTATTCGCTGTTTTATGTTGCATATGGGCTGAGTGGCTGAGATGGGAAAGGAGTGCAGTTCAATAGCACTTCTCTGTCTGCTGCAGTAACCAGCACATCGTCCAATTAGTGCCAATTGTATTGAGGGTGATTATGATCCAGGTCCAGGAAGAGCTGGGCTAAAACCATCATTTTACGCCACAAAGACCACTGAGCAACTGTTTGATGATAATGACTTTAAATCACTCGCAGCCCCTGCCACATATGAACTAATAACTTGGAGGTGAAGGCTCCATCTCACATTATCAATCCCCAGGGACTTTCAATTGCTCTCATCTCTGCTCTAAGTGCCTTAAATCTTGTGTAGTTGCAGACTCAGATTTCAACAATTTCCACGAGATCTGGGATAAGAAAAGATAGTAAAACCACTAAGAAAGCTCCAAGACTTAATGGCAGTAATGAACTACATGGCGAAACATCAAAGCAAATGTGTGTTGTCACTTAGAAGCCTGATTGAGTACTAAGGCTTCTTTGAAATAGTTTGATTCAGAATTGCTTGGAATGATGAGGGAGGTCTGTTTTAGAGGGAGACACACACACACACACACACACACACACACAGAAGCAGATCTGCAGTAAAAGTCCTTGTGCATAAAATCTGTGGACAGAACTAGTCACTGCTTCCCTAGCAAAACAATTTGGCATCACTGATGTGCACGTTGAATTGCAAGAGCCATTAAAATTGCTCCCCCCTGCTCCCCCCCCCCCCACCGCCCCCCGGCCCAATAGGACCAGGGCTACTTTCAGGCTTGTGCTGCATCTGGCAATAGATTATATGGCCTCTGCAGAGACTCACAGGCAGGGTTTGCCTCCGTGGTAGTTGCAGGTAATTGCTCTATAAGCCCCAAGATCCCTCCTCTAAACCCACAGTCCTTCAGTCTTTGTTTCCCAAGGAGAAGAGAATGCCTGGATAACTTGTACTCCGGGCATAGCCGCCAGCTGCGTTAGTGTCTCCTTTTATCTCTTATCCCTCTCTTACTAAGCTTCATACTCTCACAGCAACATAACTGGGAGTGTAGCTCACGGACCACCCAGCGCCCTGCTTTAGAAAGGGTGGGAAGTACTTCGGAAAATATCCTCTGTTCCTGTGGATCGTTGTACATAACTAACCGTGCCTCACTTTGAGATGTAAACCTAGAATCACCACTTGCAGTCAGTTAGCATGTTTTTCACCATATAAAACAAAACCATTTGGTGTTGGGAAGTCTCAGAATTGCTGAAATAAATAAATTTTTTTTGGACTTAATTGTTGGCATGATTGTTGGCTCATAAAGCTGATCAAGGGACAAGTGCTTTCTTGGCCAGGAGCCACCCTATCAGCTTGCACAGAGCAGTTCAGGAATTTCCAGCAGGGGAGGCGTGGAGCTCACCCAGAGGCCTGGACTTCTAGGCTCTGTGCCCTTCCCCCACCTTCCCTTCTCTCCTAGTCTCATCAGCTTGTCAATACAAGCGCTTTCATCCTTTGAGCAAAGCGAGAAACTGGTAATACTATGTATTAGAATGGTAATTCTTTTTTCCAAAGCTACCTTCTAAAAAGCAAACAAACCCAACAACGCTTACAGTTTTAATCTATTTGAGGAAGCAAGACAAAAAAGAGAAATGTTTAGACTTTTTGATATTCTGAAGGACAGTCAATTGAAGCATATAAAAAGTGGTTTGAGAGACCCTGTAGGATAATGCTCAAAATTAGACTCAACCCTTCCTATAGGATAATGCTCAAAATTAGACTCAACCCTTCCCTTTGGTTTATAATTCCAGGGCATGTATTAACAGAAGCTGGCAATCTTTGATCTGGGTAAAAGCTGGCAGAGTTTAAAGTTTTGTTAGATTTAGCTTTGCTTTCTGAGATTGGGTCCTACTTAATAATCTGATGATTTAGATATAACGTGTATAAAACGGGAATGATCAGATTCAGGGCATGGGTTTGAGTCAGTGACTGTAATTAAATGCTTTTTTGCTGTAGATCTTTCCAAAGTGAAGCTGATGAGATTCGATGATCCACTGTTGGGGCCAAGGCGACTTCCCGTCCTGGGAAAAGAGCTGACTGGGAAGACGCCCATTTCTGAGCATGCTGTCTTCCACGTGGACCTCATGAGCAAGAACGTCCATCTTACTGAAAACGGGCTGCGGGCAGATATTGGTGACACAATGGTCTACCTGGTTCACTAAACTCACACAGAGGGCAGATTTGCCCTGGTCTCTGGGGATACTTCTACTTTGTGCCTACAGATTGGCTGTGAGACCTGTAGTCTGGACCTAAACAGATTTCATTTCTAATCATCAAATTCTGCATGTAACCATAATTATACCAACTCATTTTGGATTCCTGGACCTAATAAATTTTTTTTTCCTTCTTGGGACCTCTAAGAGAAATAGTTTATATTATACTTTTTTTTTTAAAAAAAAAGCACACAAATTATTCCTAATGCCCAGTCTTTCACATTAACACAGAAGTGTCAGCATACTTCTTTAATGAGGTGTGCTTTATACTTATAAAGGCTAAGGAGTATTTGACAACTTTTTATATTAATCTATTAAGGAGTTAGCTGTTTCTTCTTTAAAGAAAAAAAAAGTAGGTTTAGCTAGTTTTGCTTTTTAAAGAAAGGAACTCTGATGATTATTTAAAAGAACAAATAAGAATATTTTGACCTGACTGCAATAAGTATTCTGTGTAAAGAACAAAAAGGTCTTATATTTATAAGAAATTTTTAGCTTTAATATATTCAGTTTACCACCAATAATGTTTTCCAAGGCTAATGTTAATAGTCTATAAGCAGTTTATTTCAGCTTCACTAAATTTAGGTACTTTTTAAAGGGGGATTCTCCTCCCCACCCCATAAAATTGCATTTATCAAATTTGTCTTGGGTCCAATTGTGTTTAAAGACCATGTCAACTGTATTGCAAATTTTTTTTTTTTTATATTGCTGTAATGCCTTTCGATATTGTCTGTGCCATCTGTCTTCATAATGAGGAAGATTACGTATTGACTGGCAGGGGAGAGAAACATTTCCGTTTCTTGAAGGGTTCCATATGGGAAAGACCAGTTCTGATAACCTAAGGAGCCTGTATGCTAACTTCCGGGTCATGTAGAGATTTTATTGAGCTTCTTTATTTTGCTGTGTGCAGTTTGAGATTTCTGGGCCTCGTTGAATGCTTTGTCATTAAAGCAAATGGCAGAGTGTTAGAGCTGACAGAGCCCTTAGAGATCACGTGCAAATCCTCCTCCATGTGGGCAGGCACTGTAGCATAGCAGGTAAGATGACTGGTGCCGGTCAGCGGGCTAGGTTAGATTCCCATGCCTTCCATTTGCCACGTGGGTGACATCGGCCAATTCCTCAGCCCGTGTCTCCATCTATAAAACAGAACTAATAATGTACCTACTTTCTAGGCTTATTGAGAGATGTTGAGATGATAACCTTCTAGGAAAATCATATATATATATAGTGTAGTGACTGGCAAGTGGTAAGCTTTCCGTAATGTCCCTGAGATGATGGTGAGCTTTCAGTAAGTGCTAGTGATGAATAATGATAACAACAACAACTACCCAGGGTGTATGGCTTAAGATTTCTGTAGGCTATAGTCACGTCATTGGTATCGGTTCCTTTGGGGCAACTGCTTTGTGGTTTGGCCTCCTTTAGATCCTTTTGCTGCTCCCTCAATCTGCGTAGCCCAAGTTATTCCCCACATCAAAGTAGGTTTTCCTGGTGCCTAAACAAGCCCACTTACATTTAACTGAAGACAATTGAACTGTGCCTGGGGGGAAAAAGGAGAAAGGAAATAATTTTACTATTGTGAGTGGCTGTGCCTGCATTACTAGGTAAATAAGCCTGTGAATCTTGGCTGCCTTGGATTAAATGTGAGTTGGGATTCATGGGTGCTCAGTTCCCTCAGTCTCAATTCCTGCGTGTCTCTCAGAATGAGCATCTTGCTGGGCTGAATATGCTTTTTGTGTTGAAAGGCACATAGGTGTTGTGCACGGAAGCCTCTAAGCATAAGCCATTACTTCATCTGGTGCTCCACTGAAAACACAGCAATTGAAATGCTGGAGGAAAAACAGGTTGCATTGGGCTTATTGTATTGTTAGGAGACTCCTTCCTTCCTAAAGGATTTTAACTCTTTTTAAACTGTGAATTGTAATGCACACACACAAAAAGTGAGCAATAAGATACATAGTACACACACAAAACATGTAAACTACACACACAAAATGAACAACAGCAAAACAATTTATCAACAAAGCAAAAATCTTTGTAATCACCATCCAGTCAAGGAATAGCACAATGCCAGCACACCAAAGCCTGCCTAATGCCTCCTTCTAAAAAGACAAGCTTCCAGCCAATATATGATCCAGTTTTTATACATGTTCCATGTGAGTTTAAAAAAGAACGTCTATTCGGAGATTGTAGCATTCTGATTATGTGCCTTAGGTCATAGTTGCAGACGGAAATGTTCAACTCCGTATCGCACTGTTTTCAGTTGACTCATTTTTTTTTTTAGAGGTATACGAAAATTAAAATCTCTCACAACCATGAATTTAGTTATTTTTCCTTCTAGTTCAGATAGTTTTTGTTTTATATTTTTATACTGTGTTACTAGGCACATATAATTTTAGATTTTGTTGTTGTTCTTGGTAAATTAAACTTTTTCTAATTAGGAAGTATTTCTGTATTTTTAGAAATATGTTTTGCCTAAAGGCTACTTTGCCTGACATCAACATAATAACACTAGTTTTTATTGGGTTAGGCGTCATGTGGAATATCTTTGACCATCTTTTTACTTTTAACCTTTGGTAGCTTTATTTTCTTTTAACATTTTTTTGTGTTTAAAACAAAGTCAGCATTATGTTCAAATGTTACTTGAATGAATTCTTTATTTGAGGTTTTAGTATCGAGTTAGTATTTGTTTCTATTTTTATTCAATTTCTTAGTTTGCGTTTCTTTTTATTTACTTTTTGAATATGTGAAAATGTACACAGTTTTAAAGTCAAACTATGTTCATACAGAGAATTTTACTTTCTTGCACCACATTCCGATCCTCTTTAGCTAGCCATTTTCATTGGTTTCTGAATTATCTTTCCTGTGTTTCTTTTTCTGAAAATAAGCAAATATTTGTGTGTGCTTTAATTTCTCCTTTCTCATACAAAAAGTAGCATGTTGTTTATAATTATTTTACATCTTGCTTTTTTTAAGTTGACAACATAGCCTGGACATTTTCCCACTTTAGTTCATGGAGATGTTCTTTCTCCTTCTGCTCTCCTCCCCTCCCCCCTTGTGAAATATGCGATAATTGGAAAGACATATCATAATTTATTCACGCAGTCTCCTATGGTTGGGTGCTTAGGTTGCTTCCAAGATTTTGATGTTTTATAGGATCCGCACAGAATGATATAGAGATTAACTTTGTGGTTAGGTGTGATTTTGTATTTATGGAGTGTATTTTAAGACTACACTGCTAGAAGTGGGCCTTTGTAGGTCCATGATGAATGCACATGGGCAGAGGGGACAGCAGGTGTAAAGGCGGCGAGGCAGGAGCTGGAGGAATAGCAAAGAGGCCACCTGAAAAAACAGGGCTAAGGATGGAGAGTGACCTGCCAAGGTCTCCTGAGCCCTTGAGCAGAGCTGCAGGAGAGCCCCGGCCTGTCTTCCAGCCCATTGCAGCACACGTACGGGACAGGGAGGCACACCTGCACGCAGGAGCGGATTTGACCTCGGTCTATTGTCAGGGCTCTTCGATCCGAGGAGGGGGAAGTGTATGTGGGCCAGAGGCAGGTAAGACTTCTCAGATGAGGTGGGACGTGAAGGGTGAGTAGGACTGGAGCAGCAGTGACGCAGAGCAGGGCCACATTCCTAGCTTTTAGATCTAGGTGAGGATAGGGGCTTGCAGGTGAAGACACGTGCCTGGCTTGCTTGGGAGATGACGCCAGAAATGGAATGCTTATCTTGGAGGAATGAAGGGGGAAAAGTTAGAAACAGGTAAGTAAATTGGACCTTATTATAAAGATTCTTCGATTTCAGGGGCAAATTAAAAGTTGGATTTAATCCTCTGGAGAATCACTGCAAATTTTCAAGTGGGAATGAGAGCGTATGTGCCTTCATGTCTTCTGGAGTGTGTGCAAGTTGTGCCCAAAGCCTAATGACTACTTATTAGATATCTATGTGCCTGGCTCTGGTAGTTTCCATGTTAGTTGATACTTTGTTGAACTGTTTCCTTAATATCTTTGAACATAACTTCACGTCTGTATTAGAAAATATTCAGATGCCACCCAAGACTTGCAGCATCGGTTAAGTTTCCTAATTGCCTGTTGCTGTGCTCAGGATAGGGCATGACCCTTGCTCCTAAGGGCGTACAGAATGTTGCAAAGCAGTACCTACTGCACTTGCGCTGGGGAGTAGTAGATGGTCGATAATTCCTCTATTCCTTGTTTTGCTGGGAGTTTGGCTAGAGCTGTGCTGTCCAATGATTTAGCCACCAGCCATGTGTCTAGAGCACATTTGGAATGTGGCTAGTCTGGCCTGGCCAGCATGGCTCTGTGGTTGAACGTCGACCTATGAACCAGGGAGGTCATGGGTTTGATTCCCGGTCAAGGCACATCCCCAGTGTGGGGCGTGTAGGAGGTAGCCCATCAATGATTCTCTCTCATCATTTGATGTTTCTATCTCTCTCCCTCTCCTTCCCTCTCTGAAATTAATAAAAATAGATATATATATATATAAAAAGAAAGAAATGTGACTAGTCTGAATTGAGGTGGTCTGTAAGAGTGTAGACTACACCTGCAGTTTCAAAGCCTTTGGATGACAGAGAATACAAACTATCTCAATAATAATTTTCTTTTGGATTGATTACATGCTGAAATAATATTTTGAATAAATTGGGTCAAATGTATTAAAATTGCTTTTTAAAACTAGAAAAGTTGCATATGAGGCTGGCATATTTCTATTGGACAGTGTGGTCTAGAGACGTGAAATTTAGGTTAAACATTATTTCCTGTGTATCATTTCAAGAGGTGCATAGTATCGGTTATAATAATGTCCCACTCGTGGTGATGCTAAATTTGGTTATTTCCCAAATTCTTCATTTTAAAGATACATTTTGATCACATCCAGACTTTTCATTATGAAGATACATATTTAAAGTCACTTCCAGAGTTTTTGTTGTAAAGATACTTTTAAGAAACACTTTTAGAACTTTCCATTGCAAAGATACATTTCGAGAATTTCTGGAACTCTCCAGAGATGAGACACATTATTTCTTTTGCAACCAGAAAGCTGTGGAGGGAGGTGTGATCTGAATTGGCACCTTAGGAACGTCCTGCTCCCAGTTTTTGACCAGTTTTAGTTCCCCGCGAAGCCCCTCTGCTGGAGTTATGTTGGCGTTGGAAATGCTCACCTCCTAATGCTGTCATTTCTTTTTCATAAAGAGTTGTCATGCTTGGCTGGCGTGGCTCAGTGGTGAAGCGTTGACCTGTGAACCAGGAGGTCACGGGTTCGATTCCCCATCAGGGCACATCCCCAGTAGGGGGCATGCAGGAGGCAGCCGATCAGTGATTCTCTCTCATCATTGATGTTTCTATCTCTCCCTTTCTCTCTGAAATTAAAAAAAAAAATAATGTTTTTTAAAGTTGTCATTTTTCTATAGAGAAGAGCATTCCTTTTTCATTTTATTTTTAGGTGAAGGAACTGTGTGGCACGTGGATTAGTCACGTCATACAATGGATGCTTGATTAGAAAAGTTGGGCACAAACGAAATGTTAAAATATGGGAATCAGCTTACGTGTACAACTATTGTTCGCTCTTCAAAGCAATCTTATTGTAAATATTTTTGGCAAAGCAAGTAATTACCTCTTAATTTTTGTTATTCTTATAAACTTGAATTTTCATGTGTACCATATTTATTCGACACATTACTGATGTGTATTATGTTTCAAACACTGTGCTAAGCACTTGGAATAGAGGGGAAAGTGAAGACACATGGTGTCCTTCATGTGGGATGCTGTCTTTCAGGTGAGAAGACAGTAAGATTGCCCAGAACCCAGGGAGTGCAGGCAGCTACGAAGCTTTACCTGAAGACCCTTGATTTGGGAGGTATTGTAAAGGTTTTTGTTAGCAACCTGCTCAAGTCAACGCCTTGAAGTTCGGAACCCCACGCAACCGTTCTGCGTGGGTCTGATGACAGGAGTACGTAGCATAGTTGGCAGTTTTCTTCTGTCGTCTTTTTAACACAACATTGAATTATGATTGCAGACTCCTCCCCTCACTGTGCAATTTTGTCTAATTTTTTTGGCCTCCAAAAACATTTTTCGTGTTTGGGGGGTTCACACCTCCATAAGGCATGTCCTAGAGGCGTATTTCAGAGGCTCCTAAGCCCCTGAAGACTCAGAGCAGTGGGGAGGCAATCGCCCGCCCATCCCTGCCCTTGTTCACTGACCCCTGGGGGCTGGGAAGGAAAGCAGCAAGCGGCACCTCTTTCCTGGCATGGTCAAGGGGGTCCATGAGTAGAGATGTCTAGGGGCTCTAAAAAGCCTGAGGCTGCGGGCAACCTGGCATAGCGCAAACCTTAGGAGACCGTCTTTCCTGATGGATTCAAGTACAGAGTCTGGGCTGGACTGTCTGCCCCGGCTCTCAGGTTAGTTGTGGGACTCATCCTGCTGAGTTGGACCAGCAGTCCTGGGACGAAGAGAGGCCCTGCTGCTTCTCAGCTACAGGACATGGCAGGAATCTGTGGCCTCTGAGTCCCCTAAGGGAAGGCCGAGTGACACCGCTAGATTAATGCTTGCTAGAGTTCTCTCTCAGAGCAAAGGGATTTTCCACCAAAGATAAGTGTGTGTGTGTGTGTGTGTGTATCCTATATAAAAACCCTACTATGCAAAACAACTGAACGGAGGAATGATGACTGATTGCTATGAGGCGCACTGACCACCAGGGGGCAGAAGCTCAATGCAGGAGCTGCCTCCTGGTGGTCAGTGCGCTTAGTGAGAAGCCAGGCTCACGGCTGGTGAGCGCAGTGGCGGTGGTGGGAGCCTTCCCCACCTCCACGCAGCGCTAAGGACCCCTCAGGGGATGTCCGCCGAGGGGTCCTGGACTGCGAGAGGGTGCAGGCTGGGCTGAGGTCCCCCCTCCCCCAGTGCATGAATGTCATACACCGGGCCTCTAGTATCCTATATAATAAAAGCCTAATATGCAAATCGACTGAACTGCAGAACAACCAGCATAATGACTGGTCACCGTGACATGCACTGATCACCAGGGGGCAGACGTTCAACACAGGAGCTGCCCCCAGCCCGCAGGCCCCAGGCCAGCCAAGGTGGGTGCCAGTGGCCCCCCCCCCCCCCCCCCCCGATTGCCTTGCAGGTCACCCTGCTGAGGGAGGGAGGTGACTGGAGGCGGCAGCAGGGGGCAGGGCCGGTGAGCGGGCAGTGCAGGCTGGCCAAGGCAGGTGCCAGCGGGGACCCCACAGATCGGCCTTGATCACTGGCCAGGCCTAGGGACCCTATCCATGCACGAATTTCGTGTATCAGGCCTCTAGTATAAGAATATTTATTGATTTCAGAGAGTAAGGGACAGGGAGAGAGAGAGAAACATCAATGATGAGAATCGGCCAACTCCTGCACTCCTACTGGGGATCGAGTGTTCAATCCAGGCATGTGCCCTGACCGGGAATCAAACCGTGACCTCCTGGTTCATGGGTCAGTGCTCAACCACTGAGCCGTGCCAGCCAGGCTGTTTTTTTTTAACTTACACTACATCTTGAGCAGCATCTCCCTTCAGATGAGTAAGACAGACATGCCACAGTTAGGCGTGTGCCTGTCTTTAAAGAATAAGACTTCTGTCCCTTGGTGGCTGTGACCTCAGGTTCCAGAATGTCAAGGCAACATTCCTCAGAAGAGCTGTTCCCCTTGGACTGAACCTGCGTTCGGAACCAGCTTACTGTCAAGGGAAAGGATAGCCCAGTGACCAGTAACACCTGTCACTATGAGTTGGTTTGGAAGTGACTTCTCCATGTTTCCCGAGGATGTGTGCTTACTCAGTGTGCACTCTCCCCTGTCGCTTTCACTCGTGTCATCTGAAGATGAACATTTAATTTCCAACTGGAGGTAGGGGTTCGGCGCTTCCCCTCCTTCTCTTCCCCCCCTTCCCCCAGCTTCTGCTCTTGGGTTTGACTGACCAAATCAATCTCCTACAAGGAGCCAGGGGAAACGCTGGGCTTGGGAAGAAAGAGTTGCTATCATTTCCCATGTGTAGTTCAAACGGGGGCACCTGATTAGTTCCTTCTGGCCTCGCTTGGCTCGAGAAAAGAAGGGCTGGCTTGGGTGAAAGGGTGTCTCTCGATCCTCAAAATGTTGAAGCCTGACCAAGTGGAACTATTTCTGATGACTGCCAGGAATGTCCACCCTCTGAAACCCAGTGGTAGTGGAACATTCTCTGGGACGGTAGAACTAAAAGTGTGCAGGAGGCTGCAATAGCTACTTCAGTTCGATCCCTGTGGCGGCCCCTGAATAATTATTCAATTCTTAAAGGAGCTACCAATGCCTTGTACACAGAAGTGCTCAGTGAAGGGTAGCTATGCTCGTTCTTTCTCTTTTTAATTCTCACCTGAGGATATGTTTTTATTGATTTGTTTAGAAAGAGAGAAAGGGGAAGAGAGAGAGAAACATTGATCGGTTGCCTCCCATACACCCCCTGACTGGGGATTGAACCCGCAACCTAGGTGTGTGCCGTGACCAGGCATTGAACCCATAACCTTCCGGTGCACAGGATGATGCTCAAACCAACCCAGCCGCCCAGCCAGGGCTATGCTTGTTATGTTCATTATGACACGTGAGTTATATGTAACCTTGAACTGAAATGTTTTAGCCAGTGCTTGTTAACCCAAATATCTTAATACAAAATTCACGAAAGAATCCGGGTATAAAGGAAAGAATCTCAATACTGTATTTCTTGAGTTCAAAATTAGGTAAAACACCCCCTAAAAACCAACTTTTATTTTCACGAAGGAAAAGCTGGCCTCTTGGTTATTTGATTTGGAACAGAGAGGGGACAGGCTGCCTCCCCGTAACAAAAGGTGCCGCTCACGTAATGCCTAGTGAGGCAGAGCCAGACACATCTAGTCCAGGGCTGCGGGCTGTAGATGGTTTATTTCAGGGGAAGATGGGATCCAGGGGCTCGGAGGTAAGAAATTCCTCTTCTGAAACTTGGAGGTAATTGGAAGCTCTTGGCATCCGAGGGAAGCGCCACCACCCCGGGCTGGGTGAGGGGTCTGGAAGCTGCAGGCTGCTCTGCACGCTTCATCAGCTCACACCCGAGCCCTGCCTGGCCCGGAGGCTGGAACACAGTGAAGGCCACCTCACAGGTAGCTGGATTTGAGGAGGACGCAAACGTAATGGAAGAGACGCGTGAATTCAATTCGATTCAATTTGACCCAATTCAACAAATATATGCACCCACCTGGTTCAAGGGAGCACGCTGGATTCTGGGGCCACCGGAGAGGCAGCGTGTGCCCCGACCTTGGAGCTTACATGGAACCAGGACATAAGCTAGTGGAAAGGTAGTTATTTTTCAGGGCCGGTTGGAAGCCCGCACACGTTTCTTAGCTTGGGCTGTCATAGTGAAATATCACGGGCTGGGCGGCTTGCAGCACGGAAGTTTATTTTCCCACCATTCTGGAGTCTGGGCGTGCAGGGTCGGGGAGCCCGCAGGGTCGGGTGGTGGCGGGGACTCTTTCTGGCTGCAGCCTTCTCCCTGTGTGCGTACATGGATGGCCTTTTCTGCTCTTCCACGGCCAGCAATCCTATCAGACCAGACCCCACCCCCGCCCCATTTAACCTTCACTGCCCCCGAAAAGCCCTACTGACAAATACAGTCATGTTGGGGGTCAGCTTCAACGTGAATTTGGGGGACACGATTCAGTCCAGAGCAACAGGTGCTCACCCACATTATGACATATTCAAATGTATCCATACCATACGTTATAGCTCTATGTTGTTTTTTTGCTATATAGTAAGTATAATGATTTTTATAATTTTGCTTTTGAAATTATTTGGCTGAGTCATTTATGATTGGCTGCTGCTTCTCAACAGTCCTACATACTTGGGATTTTTTTTTTAAATGAAAGAATTGTAATTTGTTTCCAAATGTAATGAAATAGTTGTGAATTCTGAATTTGACAATGAGTGCTAGTGACACAATGCCAGGTTTTTGTGTTTAATGGAGCATTAGCTGATTTCTGTTTTGCAGTTTTTCTGCTCTGGAGCCAGTACTTGTTCCCAGGTCTCACTTTTGTAGGCTCCTGAAAAGCTTGGTAGGCCCCTCCGCATCGCCGGTACTGCCGAATGGCTAGTGAAAGGGCCCTGCTTTCCACATCTAGTTAGGCAGCTTCCAACCCTGGCCTCCCAGCCACAGCACAGCCAGCTGTCTGCCCGCTGGTGCCTCACTGGCTACGTCCCAAGCATCCTCTTCCCTTCCAGCCTGCCTCCTGTTCCAGGCAGTGGCATGCTGGGATCTGAGCTGAGGCCTCTTACTTCCAAGTTTGTGAATTGACTATTAGGAAGCACTGAGAAACCCTGAGGAAGTAGACTGGATCAGTGGTCGGCAAACTCATTAGTCAACAGAGCCAAATATCAACAGTACGATTGAAATTTCTTTTGAGAGCCGGAAACCGACTTCTGCGCATGGGCCACGAAGTTTCAATTGCACTGTACATGCATGCCCACATGTGGTATTTTGTGGAAGAGCCACATTCAAGGGGCCAAAGAGCCGCATGTGGCTCACGAGCCGCAGTTTGCCGACCACTGGACTGGATGATGAGTTTGAGGGACAGGACCTGGAATAATAATGCCATTAATAGCGGTGGGGCAAAAGGTCCGAGAAGGAGGAGGAGGGAGGGCGATGGTGAGGTCGGCTTGGGCTTGGCATCCCTGGGCCCGTGTCCCCTCTTTGTGGCTCTGTCTTGGCTTAATGGTCATCCTTCGGAGCCGTGTTTGTATCCTAATTAATCGCCATCCTTGACTCGCCAGGAGCCACGCGCCAGCCCAGGCTGTGGTGAAGCAGCCCGTGCGGGGAGCCAGAGGCAGGACCGCGGTCACCACCGTTGTCCAGACTGGCGGGGACTGGAGCACCGGCCTCTTCAGTGTCTGCAGAGACAGGAGGATCTGTACGTTTTCCTCCTCATTTAAGTTCTCCTTTACAATTTTCTTTCCCAGGACATCCGTGGGTGGAAAAGCAACATCAGGGGCAAGGACAGAAACTAAATGGTTTAGAATAACTGGACTAATCCTCTAGTGACTCAAATGTACTTCTTGGCAGGAAAAACCTTGCCTTTCAGAGATGTGGATGCTTTCATAGGCTAAGTGGTGACTTAACGGTTTTTTTTTAAAGGGCAAAGCACACTGTTGGCAAAGACTCACGAAATGGGCTCCCTCATCTGTGGGAGTGTAAATTGGTACAACCTTTCCAGTGGATGGTTTAGTAATACATGTAAAAAGAACCTCAAGCGATGCATAGCTTTTGACCCAGTAATTACATTTTTCAGGCATTTAGTCTAAGGAAATAAATCATGTGCAGAGATTTCGCAGCGGCATGAAACTTTGCAGCATTGGTTATTATAGCAACAATCTGGACAACTGAATGTTCAGTGAGGGCGTCACACGATGAGTTATTATACAGCCATGAGAAGTCATGATGTAGAATAACATCTAATGGGATGGAAAGATGTTTGGGATCTATTTTTAAGTTAAAGAAGCAGATTGCAAAACTATGCACCTTCGACACCATTTTGGGGGCGGGGGGAACACTAAAGAAAGCTATCTGGAAGGATTCAAATACAAATGTTTACAGCCAGTGGCTCCAGACGGTAGGCCAGTGAATAATTTTTATTTTATTTTTGTTTCTCTCTCTCCGGTATTTCTATGAGGAATGGGCCGTACTCTTATAAGAGGAAACATTACAAAAGGAGCCGCCTTGATTAAAATCTTTGCAGACAGCGGTTCACAAGGACCAACAACACTGTCCTCCAGGGGGACTGAGGTCCAAAGCTCAGGGACTCTATTTTCACCTCAGGACATGCTGACCCTCCTCGGGTGTCTTCCAGGGCCCGATGCTCTTGCCCTAGGGAGCAATTCGACCACTGAATTTTTCTTGGAGCGTGTGTGTGTGTGTGTGTGTGTGTGTGTGTGCGTGCGTGTGTGTGTGTGTGTGTGTGTGTGTTTGGGGCTTCCAGACGACACCCCTGCACACGCTGATGTCAGACCCCTTGCCTCCTAACTCTCCAGTGAGAGAATACTTTCTCTGGTTCTACGATGCCCCATCTGTGGCATTTTGTTCTGGCAGCCGTGGGAAACGAAGACACAAGCAAATGCCAGGTTTCACTAGATGGCAATGGGATAGCTCACAGAATAAAAAATCAAGCGAAAACGCGGCTCAGAAGGGACAGATGCATTGACAGGAGCTAGCGGAAAGTGTGGTGCATCCTTTCGTTTTCCTGTGTGAGACTCAATGTCTCAGCAGACGGAGCCCAGTTTGTCTAGCTTAGGCCACGGGCTGCCACTTGCCAGGCCAGGGCACTTTGAGTGACAGTTCTATCAATATTGCCCACAATAGCAAGGGATAATTTCCCATTTTTTTTCTACTGGGGTGCTGTTACCAGGAAAATCCCAACAAATCCTATATAATAAAAGGGTAATATGCAAATTGACCCTAATGGCAGCAAGCCTGTCCAGGGGGCAGAAGCTCAATGCAGGAGCTGCCCCCTGGTGGTCAGTGCGCTCCCACAGGGGGAGCTCTGCTCAGCCACAAGCAGGGCTCACGGCTGTGAGCGCAGCGCTCAGGATGCACCGAGGTTAGCAGGCAGGTGCTCTGTGCCCTTTGAAGTTGTGGGTGCTGAAAGCTCAGATGTGGAAATGAAGCCGAGTGCAATAAGTGGCTGCTCCATGGCATCGTGGGTAAACGGCGAGGCATCCCAGCCTCGGAATGCTTGTGATGTGGCCCCAGAGAAGGCTTATGTGGATGGTGCAATCCACATTGATTTGTAGTTCAGACAATATTGACAGAGTTCCTACCTGTGTACAGACATGTGATAGGTGTTACAGACTTAATCGTGAATGAGACTGAGACAGTTTCTTAGAGGAGGTAGACAATAAGCAGATACATCAATAAACAAAACAATTGCGCTTGTGGTAAGGGCAATGAAGGGAATAAGCAGGGCGCTATGAGAGGAGAGTACAGGGGTGAAGGACGGCCTCTCCGAGGACCTGACTTAAGCTGCGCCCTGAAAGATGGTAAAGGGTCAGCCCTCAGCCCTCCCTGTGGAGGGCACCTCGAGCCCCAGGCGGGAAAGAGTTTGGTGTCGACCAGGAGCCGTCAGCTGCCCAAGGTGGGCAGAAGGAAGAGGACCAGGGTTCTCTTTGGTTTTCTAGAAGGAAGATGAAAAGGCATGACTGGGATTCATGTCCCCAGACTGTATCTTGGGTAAACTGTCCACTCTCTGAAAGCAGGGACCTCCGTCGTTTCGCTCACTGCTTGGATGCCCGGCAGGGCGCTCGGCCCATGGGAGGTACGTCTCCCGCATGACGTTTAGCCTGTGTGCTCACTTGCCTCTTGCGCTCTCACACGCCATTGAAAGAACATAGGCCTCAGAGTTAGAAAGAACGGGGTCAGCTGGTTTGTCTCAGTCCCGTGCGCAGCGTGCGAGGCAGGGCCCGGCAGCCTCGGCTCAGAACGTGTCCAGGGAGCAGGGCTTCCCCCCTTTGCACCCAGCTCAGTGCTTACAGAAATGCTTTTGAGTAGGGAACCGCGTGGATGATGCAGACTTCAGAAGCACCTACCCCTTTGGTATGTGAAAAGCAGCTACTCCAGCGTTGCCCTGTCTCTACCCAGTTCTCCTCTGAGCCCAGACAGAGTCTGTCTGCTTGTAAAGGTATGCAAACATTCAAATGGAAATAGGTTAATTTTTTATTATAAAAGTATCTTATAATCATCGTAAAAAAGAAAAATACCAACGACTATACGAGAAAGAAGCAGTCACCTGTACTCTCTGTGCCAGAGAGCACCATGCCTACTGTTTTGGTATCTACCCTTCCAGATTTTTTTTGCTGTATGTGTGTGTATACAAGTCACACACACACACACAGTAGAATTGTAAACACACTGTTCGGCACATTTGTTTTCACAATGTACCTCTAGGTGATCAGACCCTATCAGCACCTCTGGAGTTAATCACTTAGATTGCTGCATAGATTCCATGGTATGAATGTAGCATAATTTATCCAAAAATTCCCACTGTGGACCTACCTGTGTTTTCCAGACGTCTTGCTAAGCAAACCAATGCTCTGTGACTCTCCTCATACTGCTGTCATGTTGCGTGTGCGTGCCTTATCTGTGGGCTAACTGTTGTCAACTGTACACTCACATGTGCCATTCTGAATCGTGCCGGATGCTGCCAAGTGGCTCTCCACTTGGAAGGCGTGCTAATTTACACTCCCACCCGCAATGCATGCGTGTGCCCCTTCCTACTGGGAGTGACTCACCGTCAGGTGGTTCTTCCTTTGGGTAACAACGGTGTGCAACGTGCCTCGCTGCAGTTCCCGCCCACCTCTCCGCCGCCGCTCTCTGGGCCCCACCCTCTGGTTTGTGTGGGCTTGTGATCTGGGCTCCCCTAGGAACTGGAGCGATGAATAAGGAACCACATCCCATGCATGGGTGGGGGGAGGGGGGGAGCCCATCTCAGAGGACAGGCCAGGAACATTTAGGCAGTGGGCGCTTACGCAACCACCAGGCCTGTGAGTGGAAGAGAAGAGGCGGGGTTTCTGGCTCACATCCCTTGTGAGTCTAAGCATCTTCTCTCTTTAAACAAAGTGTACGTGGTATTACGCTGTAAGTAGCATATTACGCAATTGTGTTTTGTTTTGTTTTTAACTCAAAATAGGTCCTAGAGATTTAACTCTGTTGGTACTTAATTGATCTTTCATTGCATTCTTAATTATGGTATGATTTCTACCACCATGGTTTGGTTACACTTCCATCTATTCATGTACATTTGAGTTGTTTTAACTTGTAATGCTGCAGTGGACATCCTTGTAGCTGCCTCTGTGAGCACGTGAACGCATTATTCCCGGGTAGTGCTGGTAAGTGGAATTGCTGGGTCCCAGAGGAGTTAAAGTTTCCTGGGTTCAGCCAGGCTGCCTTCCAGAGTGGCTGGTCCAGTTCCCACTTTCATCACTGCATGGAGCACCTGCAGGGTGTCCCAAACATGTGTACACACTTTGAATAATTGTGTTTATAAAAATACATTTCGTTTTCAAAATGTAATAGAATCTACAGACATTGTGTATACATTTTTTGGGAACACCCTGTATTTTGCCATGGTTTCCCACAACATTTGGTATTAAAAAACTTAGAAACATTTGCCATTCTTATGGGTAATAAATATTCCAGACTAATGCAAGGCTGAATTCAGTTTGTTTTCAGCCATGTGATGCCTACAGTATGTGATGTTGCGATTATCTTAAGACTTCTGAATGAATGAAATAGATGTTCCTCAAAGATAGGCTGCTCCTTGTCATCTCCCCACCAACACCCCAGTCCTCACGTTCCTGTGTACCTGCTACCTCACCCCTGTGAGACACTGAAGAAGTCCAGAGTCCTGGAGCATCCCTGGAAGGTTCTGGGATAAAGCAGCATTCCTAGCTTTTTGCTTCTTGGTCACTGAATTTGGGAGTGGGACTTTGCACTCCTTGCTGTTGGGATGGGGTCGGGGTAGGGGAGGGAGGGACAGGTAGGCTGGGAAGGGCCTTTGACAGGAAGTTCTAGTGCACTAGTGACATGGTATCTGAGCATCAAAAGGCTGTGATCACTACCATTTCACACTCATTAGAATGGCTAAAATAAAAGACTGACAATAGCAAATGTTGGTGAGGAAGCAGAACAACGAATTCTCATACATTGTGGGTGGGAGTGTTAAATGGCACAAATACTTGGGAGAACTCTTTGCATTTGTTAGTTTCTTGTAGAAGTTAAACATAAATCTACCCCATGATCCAAGCAATTCTACTTCCAGGAACCCACCCAAGTGGAATGCCCACTAAATATTTGTATATGCATGTTAATAGTACTTATTCATTATAGCAAAAATTGGAATAATTAATGGGAGAATGGATAAATAACTTGTAGAATATTTATATGTTGGAATACTATATAATAATAAAAGCATAATATGCTAATTAGACTGGACATCCTTCTGGACGTCCTTCCTTCCGGACAAAGCCGCAGGGTGGCGGGGGGAGGGCGGGTGGTGGATGAGAAGGGCTGCAGAGGCTGGGGCCAAGGCCCTTGCATGAATTTCGTGCATCAGGCCTCTGGTTCAACAATAAAAAGAATAAACTACAGATTCACGTAACAACACAGATGAATCTCAAGAAACAAGATGTTGAAGAAAAGAAGTCAATTATAAAAGTATACACCATTCCACTTACATGAAGTCCAAGAAGAGGTGAAAGTTATCTATGGGAAGAGAAATCAGAATAGTGGTTGCCTCTGGAGTTGGGGGGGCGGGGAGATGGGATTGTCTGGGAAGAGGCAAGAAGGAACTCCAGGCTGAGGGCACGTTCTACAAGTTCAGTTACTTGGTTGAATATGATTGTTAAACTCATCTAACTGAATGTTTATGATCTGTGCACATTCTTGTATATAAGTTATGCCTCAATAACGTATTTGTTGAAAACATTTTAAAGGTTATGTTTAGCTTTCTGTTTCATAGTCCTAATTACTTGTATTCATCAAGGTTGTCATCTTTCCTGATGTGAGATGACATCACATCTTTACTGTACCTCAGGGATTCTTAACCTGAGGCCTATTGGTAGTTTTCAATGGATCCTGAACCCCGTGGAATTGAATGCACAATTATGCATGTCAGTGTGCAGGTATTTTTCTTTTCCCTTGAGGAGCGAGTTCATATTCTCAAAAGGGTCTGTGACCCAAACCTATTTAAGACAGAACCTCTGTGTTAGGTGGTTCATGCAGAACGTGTAAGAGACAGTATCAGTCATTAAAGATGAATGAATAAATGACAAAACTGTTCCCAGTTGTCGTTCAAAGAACCACGCTTCTATTAGTTTACTGATTAAAACTGGCAGATGTCAGTGGCCCCACTAAACTAGCAACCTCCTGACCTGAGAAATAGAATGAAGTCTTGATAAGGAGCCGGCAGGATAAATGGACCGGTGATGAGTTTCCACCTCCATTTATAGACAATGATGCCTGCTATTCAAAAGCATCATACACTGTGTCTATTTTAAATATTGAAATCAGGTAGATAAACATAATAGAGGTGACAGTTGTGATTCAACTGGAAAACATTATTTAATGCTTTCTCTTGACAGGAAAAAACAATTACCGTAGTGACCGCTAACAGAGCTGTATCAGGTTCAGCTTTGTCAGTGTTTAACAAAAGGGGACAGTTTTGACAGGCCTCAGTTATGGCGATTTTCATACACCGAGTTTTGAGAATTGGCTGTTCCTCCTCCTGATTGCAGGGAGAAGGTGCCGCATTAAGTTGATGGCACAGGGTAGTAAATGCTCTCTGAGGTGGAAACTCTCTCTGATCACATCTGAACACGGCCTTTCTTTTGTGTGGTTATTGACAGGTTTCTGTGGTCTGTTTTGTCCCATGTGTCTTGAGTGTGACATCGCCAGGCATTACGGAGAGTGCTTTTGTTGGCCGTTGTTACCTGGGTCCACCTTTGCACTGAGAGTTGGCACCAGAGAGAGACATAAAATATGGGTAAGTGTGTTTGAATGTATGTGCGAGCCTGGGTCTGTGTGGGAACCTGGATGCCTTTCCAACCCGTGCAGGGTATGTCCAAGGGGGACTTACTCTAATGCAGATTACTGATCAGTGGGCCAGTCCTGTTCCCCTCATTGCATCAGGGGAAGACTGCACGTAGAATTGCATCAGATTTGGTAGATAGATTAGGGCTGGTCTGACTTAAAATGTAGTCTGTGTGGCATATGCAGAATTCCCTTCCAGCGCAGTTGAGACTGAGTTACAGTGCGGGAGTGAGGACAGACAGCATACAGATTAAGGTGTGGATAGTTAAAAAAAGAGCGTCTCTTTATATGTTCATATGAAATTGTCTCTAAGAGATATTTTTAAGTGAAAAAGAGAGCACAGCATAGCAGTTTGCAACTATTTACATAAAATACTACATATGTATATACCGTGTAGACAGTATTCATTTGGGAGTGTAGGTAACAAACTCCAACACTGCTTGCCCTAGACAGGTAACTGAGTGTCTGGGGATACCTGTAGGAGGGGATTTACTTTTTACTTCCTACCCCTTCTTACTGTGGGAAGTTTGGACCATGTGGACTTATTACCCATCTCAAAGAAATAAATAAAATAATTATAAATGTTAAGTCCTAAGAGGAAGAAAAAGGATGCTGGCAGAGAAAGCAGTGGTTTCAAATATGAAGCCTGTATCGAAGCCCAAAGAGCAGGTGTTTGAATTGCAAGGACTGATTAGCAGTGAGCAGTTTGGGACTTGGGTAAGCCAGTGGAGCTGGGTCCCTGTGTGCTGCCTGGGGGCTTCGGTGGACCTTGGAAGCTGTGCGTGGGATGGGCCACCAGGTAGGATTGTAGAGGCCCTGGGTGATGACTGAGCCTGTGTGGTTGTACCAGGTAGCGCTGTAAGGTCCCTGGGTGATGACTGAGCCTGTGTGGTTACACCAGGTTGTGCTGTAGAGGCCCTGGGTGATGACTGAGCCTGTGTGGTTGCACCAGGTAGTACTATAGAGGCCCTGGGTGATGACTGAGCCTGTGTGGTTGCACCAGGTAGTACTATAGAGGCCCTGGGTGATGACTGAGCCTGTGTGGTTGCACCAGGTAGTACTATAGAGGCCCTGGGTGATGACTGAGCCTATGTGGTTGCACCAGGTAGTACTATAGAGGCCCTGGGTGATGACTGAGCCTGTGTGGTTGCACCAGGTAGTGCTGTAGAGGCCCTGGGTGATGACTGAGCCTGTGTGGTTGCACCAGGTAGTACTATAGAGGCCCTGGGTGATGACTGAGCCTGTGTGGTTGCACCAGGTAGTGCTGTAGAGGCCCTGGGTGATGACTGAGCCTGTGTGGTTGCACCAGGTAGCGCTGTAAGGTCCCTGGGTGATGACTGAGCCTGTGTGGTTGCACCAGGTAGTACTATAGAGGCCCTGGGTGATGACTGAGCCTGTGTGGTTGCACCAGGTAGTACTATAGAGGCCCTGGGTGATGACTGAGCCTATGTGGTTGCACCAGGTAGTACTATAGAGGCCCTGGGTGATGACTGAGCCTGTGTGGTTGCACCAGGTAGTACTATAGAGGCCCTGGGTGATGACTGAGCCTGTGTGGTTGCACCAGGTAGTACTATAGAGGCCCTGGGTGATGACTGAGCCTATGTGGTTGCACCAGGTAGTACTATAGAGGCCCTGGGTGATGACTGAGCCTGTGTGGTTGCACCAGGTAGTGCTGTAGAGGCCCTGGGTGATGACTGAGCCTGTGTGGTTGCACCAGGTAGCGCTGTAAGGTCCCTGGGTGATGACTGAGCCTGTGTGGTTGCACCAGGTAGTGCTGTAAGGTCCCTGGGTGATGACTGAGCCTGTGTGGTTGCACCAGGTAGTGCTATAGAGGCCCTGGGTGATGACTGAGCCTGTGTGGTTGCACCAGGTAGTACTATAGAGGCCCTGGGTGATGACTGAGCCTATGTGGTTGCACCAGGTAGTACTATAGAGGCCCTGGGTGATGACTGAGCCTGTGTGGTTGCACCAGGTAGTACTATAGAGGCCCTGGGTGATGACTGAGCCTGTGTGGTTGCACCAGGTAGTACTATAGAGGCCCTGGGTGATGACTGAGCCTATGTGGTTGCACCAGGTAGTACTATAGAGGCCCTGGGTGATGACTGAGCCTGTGTGGTTGCACCAGGTAGTGCTGTAGAGGCCCTGGGTGATGACTGAGCCTGTGTGGTTGCACCAGGTAGCGCTGTAAGGTCCCTGGGTGATGACTGAGCCTGTGTGGTTGCACCAGGTAGTACTATAGAGGCCCTGGGTGATGACTGAGCCTGTGTGGTTGCACCAGGTAGTGCTGTAGAGGCCCTGGGTGATGACTGAGCCTGTGTGGTTGCACCAGGTAGCGCTGTAAGGTCCCTGGGTGATGACTGAGCCTGTGTGGTTGCACCAGGTAGTACTATAGAGGCCCTGGGTGATGACTGAGCCTGTGTGGTTGCACCAGGTAGTACTATAGAGGCCCTGGGTGATGACTGAGCCTATGTGGTTGCACCAGGTAGTACTATAGAGGCCCTGGGTGATGACTGAGCCTGTGTGGTTGCACCAGGTAGTACTATAGAGGCCCTGGGTGATGACTGAGCCTGTGTGGTTGCACCAGGTAGTACTATAGAGGCCCTGGGTGATGACTGAGCCTATGTGGTTGCACCAGGTAGTACTATAGAGGCCCTGGGTGATGACTGAGCCTGTGTGGTTGCACCAGGTAGTACTATAGAGGCCCTGGGTGATGACTGAGCCTGTGTGGTTGCACCAGGTAGTGCTGTAGAGGCCCTGGGTGATGACTGAGCCTGTGTGGTTGCACCAGGTAGCGCTGTAAGGTCCCTGGGTGATGACTGAGCCTGTGTGGTTGCACCAGGTAGTACTATAGAGGCCCTGGGTGATGACTGAGCCTGTGTGGTTGCACCAGGTAGTGCTGTAGAGGCCCTGGGTGATGACTGAGCCTGTGTGGTTGCACCAGGTAGCGCTGTAAGGTCCCTGGGTGATGACTGAGCCTGTGTGGTTGCACCAGGTAGTACTATAGAGGCCCTGGGTGATGACTGAGCCTGTGTGGTTGCACCAGGTAGTGCTGTAGAGGCCCTGGGTGATGACTGAGCCTGTGTGATTGCACCAGGTAGCGCTGTAAGGTCCCTGGGTGATGACTGAGCCTGTGTGGTTGCACCAGGTAGTACTATAGAGGCCCTGGGTGATGACTGAGCCTGTGTGGTTGCACCAGGTAGTGCTATAGAGGCCCTCGGTGATGACTGAGCCTGTGTGGTTGCACCAGGTAGTGCTGTAAGGTCCCTGGGTGATGACTGAGCCTGTGTGGTTGCACCAGGTAGTGCTATAGAGGCCCTGGGTGATGACTGAGCCTGTGTGGTTGCACCAGGTAGTACTATAGAGGCCCTGGGTGATGACTGAGCCTATGTGGTTGCACCAGGTAGTACTATAGAGGCCCTGGGTGATGACTGAGCCTGTGTGGTTGCACCAGGTAGTGCTGTAGAGGCCCTGGGTGATGACTGAGCCTGTGTGGTTGCACCAGGTAGTACTATAGAGGCCCTGGGTGATGACTGAGCCTATGTGGTTGCACCAGGTAGTACTATAGAGGCCCTGGGTGATGACTGAGCCTGTGTGGTTGCACCAGGTAGTGCTGTAGAGGCCCTGGGTGATGACTGAGCCTGTGTGGTTGCACCAGGTAGCGCTGTAAGGTCCCTGGGTGATGACTGAGCCTGTGTGGTTGCACCAGGTAGTGCTGTAAGGTCCCTGGGTGATGACTGAGCCTGTGTGGTTGCACCAGGTAGTGCTATAGAGGCCCTGGGTGATGACTGAGCCTGTGTGGTTGCACCAGGTAGTACTATAGAGGCCCTGGGTGATGACTGAGCCTATGTGGTTGCACCAGGTAGTACTATAGAGGCCCTGGGTGATGACTGAGCCTGTGTGGTTGCACCAGGTAGTACTATAGAGGCCCTGGGTGATGACTGAGCCTGTGTGGTTGCACCAGGTAGTACTATAGAGGCCCTGGGTGATGACTGAGCCTATGTGGTTGCACCAGGTAGTACTATAGAGGCCCTGGGTGATGACTGAGCCTGTGTGGTTGCACCAGGTAGTGCTGTAGAGGCCCTGGGTGATGACTGAGCCTGTGTGGTTGCACCAGGTAGCGCTGTAAGGTCCCTGGGTGATGACTGAGCCTGTGTGGTTGCACCAGGTAGTACTATAGAGGCCCTGGGTGATGACTGAGCCTGTGTGGTTGCACCAGGTAGTGCTGTAGAGGCCCTGGGTGATGACTGAGCCTGTGTGGTTGCACCAGGTAGCGCTGTAAGGTCCCTGGGTGATGACTGAGCCTGTGTGGTTGCACCAGGTAGTACTATAGAGGCCCTGGGTGATGACTGAGCCTGTGTGGTTGCACCAGGTAGTACTATAGAGGCCCTGGGTGATGACTGAGCCTATGTGGTTGCACCAGGTAGTACTATAGAGGCCCTGGGTGATGACTGAGCCTGTGTGGTTGCACCAGGTAGTACTATAGAGGCCCTGGGTGATGACTGAGCCTGTGTGGTTGCACCAGGTAGTACTATAGAGGCCCTGGGTGATGACTGAGCCTATGTGGTTGCACCAGGTAGTACTATAGAGGCCCTGGGTGATGACTGAGCCTGTGTGGTTGCACCAGGTAGTACTATAGAGGCCCTGGGTGATGACTGAGCCTGTGTGGTTGCACCAGGTAGTGCTGTAGAGGCCCTGGGTGATGACTGAGCCTGTGTGGTTGCACCAGGTAGCGCTGTAAGGTCCCTGGGTGATGACTGAGCCTGTGTGGTTGCACCAGGTAGTACTATAGAGGCCCTGGGTGATGACTGAGCCTGTGTGGTTGCACCAGGTAGTGCTGTAGAGGCCCTGGGTGATGACTGAGCCTGTGTGGTTGCACCAGGTAGCGCTGTAAGGTCCCTGGGTGATGACTGAGCCTGTGTGGTTGCACCAGGTAGTACTATAGAGGCCCTGGGTGATGACTGAGCCTGTGTGGTTGCACCAGGTAGTGCTGTAGAGGCCCTGGGTGATGACTGAGCCTGTGTGATTGCACCAGGTAGCGCTGTAAGGTCCCTGGGTGATGACTGAGCCTGTGTGGTTGCACCAGGTAGTACTATAGAGGCCCTGGGTGATGACTGAGCCTGTGTGGTTGCACCAGGTAGTGCTATAGAGGCCCTCGGTGATGACTGAGCCTGTGTGGTTGCACCAGGTAGTGCTGTAAGGTCCCTGGGTGATGACTGAGCCTGTGTGGTTGCACCAGGTAGTGCTATAGAGGCCCTGGGTGATGACTGAGCCTGTGTGGTTGCACCAGGTAGTACTATAGAGGCCCTGGGTGATGACTGAGCCTATGTGGTTGCACCAGGTAGTACTATAGAGGCCCTGGGTGATGACTGAGCCTGTGTGGTTGCACCAGGTAGCGCTGTAGAGGCCCTGGGTGATGACTGAGCCTGTGTGGTTGCACCAGGTAGCGCTGTAGAGGCCCTGGGTGATGACTGAGCCTGTGTGCTTGCACCAGGTAGTGCTGTAGAGGCCCTGGGTGATGACTGAGCCTGTGTGGTTGCACCAGGTAGTGCTGTAGACGCCCTGGGTGATGACTGAGCCTGTGTGGTTGCACCAGGTAGCGCTGTAGAGGCCCTGGGTGATGACTGAGCCTGTGTGGTTGCACCAGGTAGTGATGTAAGGTCCCTGGGTGATGACTGAGCCTGTGTGGTTGCACCAGGTAGCGCTGTAAGGTCCCTGGGTGATGACTGAGCCTGTGTGGTTGCACCAGGTAGTACTATAGAGGCCCTGGGTGATGACTGAGCCTATGTGGTTGCACCAGGTAGTACTATAGAGGCCCTGGGTGATGACTGAGCCTGTGTGGTTGCACCAGGTAGCGCTGTAGAGGCCCTGGGTGATGACTGAGCCTGTGTGGTTGCACCAGGTAGCGCTGTAGAGGCCCTGGGTGATGACTGAGCCTGTGTGCTTGCACCAGGTAGTGCTGTAGAGGCCCTGGGTGATGACTGAGCCTGTGTGGTTGCACCAGGTAGTGCTGTAGACGCCCTGGGTGATGACTGAGCCTGTGTGGTTGCACCAGGTAGCGCTGTAGAGGCCCTGGGTGATGACTGAGCCTGTGTGGTTGCACCAGGTAGTGATGTAAGGTCCCTGGGTGATGACTGAGCCTGTGTGGTTGCACCAGGTAGCGCTGTAAGGTCCCTGGGTGATGACTGAGCCTGTGTGGTTGCACCAGGTAGTACTATAGAGGCCCTGGGTGATGACTGAGCCTATGTGGTTGCACCAGGTAGTACTATAGAGGCCCTGGGTGATGACTGAGCCTGTGTGGTTGCACCAGGTAGCGCTGTAGAGGCCCTGGGTGATGACTGAGCCTGTGTGGTTGCACCAGGTAGCGCTGTAGAGGCCCTGGGTGATGACTGAGCCTGTGTGCTTGCACCAGGTAGTGCTGTAGAGGCCCTGGGTGATGACTGAGCCTGTGTGGTTGCACCAGGTAGTGCTGTAGACGCCCTGGGTGATGACTGAGCCTGTGTGGTTGCACCAGGTAGCGCTGTAGAGGCCCTGGGTGATGACTGAGCCTGTGTGGTTGCACCAGGTAGTGATGTAAGGTCCCTGGGTGATGACTGAGCCTGTGTGGTTGCACCAGGTAGCGCTGTAAGGTCCCTGGGTGATGACTGAGCCTGTGTGGTTGCACTAGAACAGACACCAGGTCTCCCCGCAGGGCACGCTGTGTGAGGACTGGCTGGCCGTGCACTGCTGTTGGCCTTTGTCCATCTGTCAGCTGGCCCGGGAGCTCAAGATGAGGACCTCCCATCTCTATGAAATCTCAGCGGCCCCTTCAACGAAGGACACCTTTGTTTGACAAAGAAAGCAAGACACTCCTCCTCACTCCCCCTTGCCCTCCTCTCCAAACCCTCTTAGTAGAGAGATCATTCTTCTTGTTACGTTTTCACGGAAATAGATGAAAATAAACGATTCCCCCTCCCCAGCTGTCTTTACTGCTGCTCCTTCTTTCCGCATCCCCCCAGTGAAGACTGTTTGTCTGGACTTGCTGTGCCTGGAGTTTTGGAAGGCTGCATTTTTCACCATCTTCCTACTGCCCTTCTTTCCCGAGGATGTCTGGGAAGCGGGGAGAATTGCTATAGGCTTTCTTATGCCAAGCCCCCTTTCCCAAAGCACCAGTGCTGGGGCAGGAGGTGGTTAATTTTTGTTAGCACCTGGGCTGGGCACACAGTGTCATGGAAATACAGAAGCATTATCCCGACTCCTTCGGTCCGACTGCATTGTGGGGAAGCCTCCGGTTGTGGCTCATCCTGAACACCTCCCTGGAACTGGCAGGTCTTCAGCCCCAGGTGCACCCCTGGTTAGGCAACTGTTCTGGGTTGAGTTGAATTGTGTATCTTCCCCAAAGATACATTGACGTCAACTCCTAGTATCTGTGAATGGGACCTTATTTGGAAATAGGTAGGGTCTAGTAGATATAGTTAAGATGAGGTCATTAGGGTGGACCCTAATCCAATGTGATGCTGTCCTTACGAGAGGAGAAGAGAGACTTAGAGGCAGAGGGAATGCAGCCAGGACCCTGGGGCAGAGACTAGAGTGATGTAAGCTCTGCCTGGAGCTACCAGAAGCTGGAAGAGGCGGGGCTTCGGAGAGAACTCGCCCTGCCAACCTCTTGACTTTGGACTTCTGGCCCCAGACCCGGGAGAGAGTGTCTGCATTGTGGTACACGTTGCAGCAGCCCAGGAAGCTAATGCACCTGCCCTCTACCGTGAATATAGTGCTCTTGCTTTTGTTAGGCGGCTGCACAGAACCGTGCTGGGGAGCCTGGCTTCGGAGGCCTGAACTGGCTGCTTCCTATCCTAAGTGTGTCCCTGGAGGCAAATTTGCTCATCTCTTTGTGCCTCAGTTTCCTCATCGGTAAAGTGATGGTTCTAACCTCAGAGGCTAGGAGGGTCCTAAGAGTTAAGACTCAGCCCAGAGCCTGGCAAGCAGCAAGGACTCAGGGCGCGAGCTGATTCACGGCTGCTCCCTGTATTCCTGGCACATTCGACTGCTTTTCCATCTCCAGCGGCGATATGAAGTTTTAATTAAATTTTAAATTAAAATGGAGCCAATTAAAGAAAGGATATTAAGTAAATAATAATATAATACAGGATGTATTATAGAATTGTACACTTGAAACCTATATAATTTTATGACCCCATGTCACCGCCATAAATGTAATTAAAAACTTTTTTTAAAGTAAAAAAAAAAAAAAGGATGCTTGGTGGATATGGCAAATATTGTGGTGGTAAAACGCGAATGCTGCTGAGTACTTGCCAAGCACTGTGCGAAGCATTCTACTTGTCTTCAGACATTTATTCCCTCACGTCCCTCAGGTAGGTGCCATTATATCTTCATCCTCCGGAAGAGGAACCTGAACCCCAGGGAGGGTAGGTGACCGGCCCAAGGCCACACAGCTGCCCAGTGATAGGCAGCCAGGCTCTGGACGCGGCGCTCCTCACCTTTGCACCAAGCAAGCAGAGGCGGCTGGCCAGGAGGCCTGCTGGGCCCCTGTGGGCTTGCTCTACGCAGGTGACAGCCTGGTTAGAGGAAGTGCCTGTCCCTCCCCCTGCTCCCCGCCATCCCCACCGAAACGAAGCACTTCCCCTCCCACGGAGTGAGTCCTCTCCTCCCCGCCCTCCCTCCCGGAGGTCCAGAGCGGCTGCCAGGAAGCAGAGCCCTTTGGGAAAAGGAAATGCTCCGTGCTGGCGTTTACCCTGTGACGAAGCGCGCCCCTCTGCAAGCCAGCTCCTGAAAACACCGGGCCTGAAGTGAAAATAAACCTGTTTTATTGTTTCCTACGAAAGCACATACCGGCCTCACAAGCGTACAGCTGGGACCAACCTGCGTTTTTGGCAAAGGCGACTTGGGCAATGTCTCCGCTTGCACAGGACCGCGCCCTCCCGCGTGGGGAGCAGATGGCATTTCACGCGGCTTCGGGCCCACTCCCCTCGGCTGCTGTGGGAGGTGTGAGTGGAGCCCCCGCCGTCCCGCTTTCCTTCTTCAGATCGGCCTGGGTGGTAAGGGCAAACGTCACACTCCTGAGAGCCACAAACCCAAACAGCAGACACCCTGGGCTCTGGAAGCACTGAGTCGGTCCCCAAGTCACAGAGCACATGGATGTTCTTTAAAACCTGCTGCCGGAGCATAGGCCTGAAGCGGGGGTGCTGGGGGGGGGGGGGGTAGGGCCGACCTCTGGTTTCCTCCAGAACAGGCCAAGTCCAGGGGAAAAGGACCTAGCAAAGCATGTGGCTCCTTCCCGGGAGAAAGACGCCCCACCCCAGATACTGAAGCGCGAGACAAGGCTGATGTGACACCTCCCAATTCCTCAGACTGGCAGCAAGCTGTCAGGGGTCCGACTCGGAGAGTTACCCACCGGGAAGGCATGTTCTGTGGGTCTTTCTTCCCGCTAGAAAGTTCCGTGTGGTTTTCCAAGATGCAAAGTGTGGAACGGGTCTCTGGGGACTCCATGTGGGTGAACAACGCAGCAGACAGGGCACAGTCATCCGGCAAACGGCACATGACGAAACCAGAACCAAGCGCACCACCCCGCCCAACCTCTCGGCTGCCCAGCGGCTCCTACAGGAGCTAAGCCGCCAGCCCGGGGCTCTGTTTAGGACCAAGAGGTGACAAGTGGGAGTCCTTACGTGGCCACTACCCTACAAAATTATTTATATGTTTATTATTTTATTTATCTAAGGCTTATTTATACAATAGTCCACAATCACTAGCATATTATATACTCTTTTTATAAACATTATTCGCACGCGTATTTCCTCACAAAGGTTCTCTTTTGGTCTATTAAAAACACTGTACTTAAAAAAAGAAGCAGAGACATGAAGTCTATAGCTTTTCTGCTTATATTTCCATGGAGGAGCGAATTTTTATCCCTTTCCTTTTCCCCCCTAAACAACACCTTCTCCCCCCTGACCCAATGCATAGTAGTAAGAAGCAACAATTCCAAAAGACGAAACTCAGACTTCATGGTTAGCACACTATTCCGGGGTAAACTTCAGGGCTGACCTCATTCTATTTCTTAAATACGGTTTTATCAATTTTAGAAAGAATGGAAGGGAGAAGGAGAGAGAGAGAGAAACATCGATGTGAGGGAGTAACATTGATCAGCTGCCTTCCACACACACTCTGACCGGGGATCGAACCGGAAACCCGGGCATGTGCCCTGACCAACCAACTGAGCCACACCGGCCAGGGCACGGGCTGCCCTCCTTCTAATCTTGATAATGCATCCTTTTCTGCCGCCCCAGCACCCCCACCACCTTTTGACTCCTGACTATTGGGAAGCTATCATCCTGGAACTGACAGTCCGGAGGTGAAAACGTTAGGATATGGGGGAGCTTTTCTTAAGCTTCTGGGTTTGGCTGGGAAGAAATCAGAGTCTTCATTTTGTGTTTTGAAGAAAATAGTTGGTTGATTGATGACACAGGTGCAAGGGAAACTTTCCATCCTAAACTCTAGGAAGTTCCCAGAGACGTAACACCCAGCCAGTGTGAAAGGGAGAGGGGTGGTTCCAGTTGCTCTGAATAGGAGAGGGAGAAGCCACTGTGGGAGACAGCCTGCACCAAGGCCCGGGAGACAAGGCCGCATTAGCCAGCGTGGGCTAATGGCTTCTGGGGATTAGAAGTTACATGGTCTCCCTCGGGTTACAGAACTTGCTCATAGTTCCAGGTTTGATTCCGGTCAAGGGCATGTACCTTGGTTGCGGGCACATCCCCAGTAGGGGGTGTGCAAGAGGCAGCTGATCGATGTTTCTCTCTCATCGATGTTTCTAACTCTCTATCCCTCTCTGTAAAAAGTCAATAAAATATATTTTTTTAAAAAAAAAAGAACTTGCTCATGTGTGGGCAGCTTGCCTCTGCTTAACCTTTCCGCACATCATCCATCAAAGCAAAATTCCTTGCAACGCCGACGTTCTGGCTTTCCCCCGGAGAATGAAGTCGTGTGAAACCTGTTTCTAGGTAGGCTGCAAGGCCTTGCGGAAGAATCTGAAGGCAGCATCGCTGTACTCATTGCTGCTGAGCCTAGAAAGCCCGATTCACCCTGGAGGACATGGGACCGGCGTTTTAGTCCCAGGGGTTCAGAGAGAAGGGTTGGCTGACAGTTGGCAGTCCCATCATCGACCACATGTGAGATGTCATCACTGAGCCACCCTGTCTGCGGTCTCGTTACACCGCCTGCTTTCTCACTCACCGCCAGGCAGATAAAGCCAATCCTTTGGGGCTTCTTGTTGCCCCCAAGGTTAGCCGAGAGAAGGGTGTGGTTAAGTTCCTCATCCCGTGAGGGGATGGGTGCCAGCTTCACGCAGAAGAAAACGTTTCTGTAACCGCAAAATGCAATCCTTACTCTGCTCACGGCCGGGCTGCTGTTTGCTGCTGCTTACAAGCAGGCCTGCGTGGAAGGCAGGACGCTTCGGTGCCAAGTTACGATGCTGAACTTTAAAGCAGCCAACATATCCCAGTGATGCTGCCTTCCTGTCATGGTCTTTGGCAATCAGAGTACGTGCTTTTAAAAACGAAATTCTTATTGACGTCTTAAGGGAGAAGATGAAAGTGTATGGCTCAAAGAGTCCCGGGGTATTTGTGAGTTGCGTTTATCTGTGTTAGCACAGACAATTTGAAATTACAATTTTTGTTGTTGTTAATCCTCACCCAAGGATATTTTTCCCACTGATTTTTGGAGAAAGTGGAAGGGGGGAGTAAAGTGGGAGAAAGAGAGAGAGAGAGAGAGAGAGAGAGAGAGAGAGAGAGAGAGAGGAACACTGATGTGAGAGAGACACATCCATTGGTTGCCTCTACCGGGGCTGGGAATCAAACCAGGTACATGCCCTTGACCAGAAATCGAACACACAACCCTAGTGCAACACTCTAACTGCTGAGCCACACTGGCCAGGGCTATAATTACAATTATAAAACCAGGGGTAGACTATCTTCTAATGACTTGCCCTTTAAGGTGACTTACTTCTGAACCCAAAAGAATGCATTTCTATATCTTTAAACTTGAAATAGCCTCTGTGAGCATTGCAGTCTGTGGTGTCTCTCTCACAACATCATGGATTTTTCTTGTCTGAGATTCTTTAAGTGCCAAGTCCTGTTTCCTTGGTCCGGATGTTCAGTGTGTGTGTGTGTGTGTGTGTGTGTGTGTGTGTGTGTGTGTGTGTGTGAAGACAGGATGGAACTGGACTGGGAAGGATGGGGATGTGGCAGAGGGATGCAGGAGCTCGGGCGGAGCTGAGGGGTGAAGGACGGGAACACTGTAGAAGCATCGGCCTCTCCGGCCCGAACTCCCGCAAACAGGACATTATGTTCCCCCTGTGCTGCTCTAAATCCGCGCTGAGCCAGGCCAGCCACAGAGCTGAGGGCATTTCATTTGTCAGGTCGGGGCTGAGGTGAGACACTGGCAAGATCAAGTTTGGCTTTGACAACAGAACGAAGTAACAGGAGGGATGGGAGTCTGGTGTAACCTGAGACGGCACCCGACCTGCTTGCTTTTCTCTAGCCTGGCCCACCATTACCCTCTGTCCTGGAGGCCAGCCTATTGGTACTCCTGTACCATCCCCCAAGTCCAAGCAATATCACATGGTCCACAAACTCTCCATTGAGCAGCTTCCATCCAATCAGATCGTTGTTCTCGTCAGTGTCCCCGTTGTTGCTAGCTCCTCCGGGAAGATTACCAAGGCAGGGTCTGTGAAGGGGAAAAAGATTTCAGAATCACTTGTGTGCGCATGCATCCTGGGAAGACATAGTCCTTTAAAATTCTTATATGTCTATATAAGAGAGAGAGAAGCAAAACAGCAAAATGTTCACCTCTAGGGAATCTCGCTGAAGGGTATACGGGACTTCTTTGCACTAATTTTGATAAGTCTGAAATTCTTTCAAAAATAAAAAGTTAAAATCCAAAAGCCACCAGGACTTCTCTGAGTTCTCAAATATTCTATTCTGATGACCGAGCTCAACCTGCATCTCTAGCAACCCACATGTGTAACCAATGTCCTCCCCTCCCGCCCAGCCCTTGGCCCCTTTTCTCTCTCTCTTTTTTTTTTTTAAATATGTTTTATTGATTTTTTACAGAGAGGAAGGGAGAGGGATAGAGAGTTAGAAACATTGATCAGCTGCCTCCTGCACACCCCCTACTGGGGATGTGCCCGCAACCAAGGTACATGCCCTTGACCAGAATCGAACCTGGGACCCTTCAGTCCGCAGGCCAACGCTCTATCCACTGAGCCAAACCGGTTTCGGCCCCCTTTTCTCTTCCTGAGGCTGAGAATGGTCACCAGGAAGCGCAGCCAACACCTGGGGCCCCTGTCCAGGTGAGCGCAGGCGGTTTGAATGCGCACCACAGGAGTCGGCGGCTCCCTGTGACTCGGCTGCCAGTGCTGGGCTCTCCACCCTCTCCGTGCAGGTCAAGTCCCAGCTGACCAGCTGAAGGGGACAGGAGAAAGCTAAAAGGATGATGGGAAATTGGTCCAATAACACAAAGACTTGCCTTCTAAAGACCCAGCCTCAGAGTTTGTCCGCAAGGGAGTTCCCCTGAAAACCCAGCCAAACAGGAAACGAGTGGGAGAGGGAGTTTTCCATCTTCTGCCCAATTTCTTTCATCTGAAGCCTGATTTCTTTTCTCACCAAGGGCTCCTGCTGATCTAACAGGCCAGTTTTCTCCTTGGGGAAACTTTAATGACGATCACAGCCACATTCTTGGCGGGGTGGCGCGGGACAGTCAGATCTTGCCAACCAAGTTTATGGGAGCTGCCCATTTTGGGGAGTCTTACCCGAACTCCCACTCTCCAACAGCAGAGTTGTGTTCTGTGGGTCCAGAAACACGGTGCACTGAAGGGGCCCGAGCTTTCAAGCAGGCAGCCACATCTGGCTCAAAACTGAGCTCTCAGAGCCTCAAATGCCATGAGGCACGGACTCATCTGCTGCCATGCCCCCTTCAATGTCCCCCCACGCCAAGAAGTCACACATGATCTCACTCATTTATGGAATATAATGAACATAAACTGATGAACAAAAACAGATCCAGAGACAGAGAAACATCGATCAGATGCTCAAACCTCAGAGGGAAGGTAGGGGAGGGTAGGGGTAAGGGGGAGAGATCAACCAAAGGCCTTGTATGCATGCATATAAGCCTAACCAATGGACACAGACACCAGGGGAATGAGGGCATGAACGGGTTTGGGGTGGGGGGCAATGGGGGGGGGATAAGGACACACATGTAATACCTTAATCAATAAAGAAAAAAAAAAGGGGGAAACCAAGATGGCGGCATAGGTTAAACACCTAACCTACAGCCGGGCACAACAATATCAAAAACACAACTAAAAGTCAAAACGGACATCATCCAGAACCACAGGAAAGCTGGCTGACTGAAATGCGCACAATTAGAAGGAAAAAGAAAACCACAAGGAAAATCAGAGAAGCCGTAAAAGCTTGAGGTATGGAGACACGGGCGGAGACACGAGCCCGCGCGCGTGCGGGGAAGCCGGAGAGGAAGGGGCGGCTGGCCGCCTGGCTGGCGTTCTCTGGCGGGAAGGAGATAAAAGCGCCAGATTGTGCTGAACCCCAGCTCCGACTGCACTGAACCCCAGTGCCCGGCGAAACCCTGGGAAGCCGGGCTCATGCTGGGGGAGTCTGGGCTGTGGGGCGTAAGCACAGAGGAGCTGCGCCGGAGCCGCGCACGGGAATGTGCGCAGAGGAGGGACTGTTGCCTGTGCCGCTGGATTGCCCTAGCGGGAAGGAGACAAAAGCTCCGGACTGTGCTGAACCCCCAGTTCCAACTGCACTGAACCCCAGTTCCGGGAAAGACCCGGGGAAGCCATGCTCATACTGGGGAAAGCTGGGCTGTAAGGCAGAGTTGCAGAGAGGCGGCGAAGAGCAGAGCACCGGAGGCGCACACAGGATTGTGCGCGGAGGATGGGCTGTTGACTGTGCCGCTGAGTCGCCCTGGAGGGAAGGAGACAAAAGCGCCAGACTGAGGTGAGCCCCAATTCTGACTACACGGAAACCCAGTTCCGGGAGAGAATCTGGGAATCCAGATTCATTGGGGGAGAAACTAGACTGTTTGGCAGCGCGCGAAACTCCAGGGCGCTTTTCTCTCAGAGGTGTTTGCTGGGAGTACAGAGGGACACTGAGACACAGGAACCTCATAGGGCGGGGCTGACGGGAAGCCAAGGCGGTAGGCTCCGCCCTGTAACTCCGCCCCATCCAAGCTGAACACAGAGGCTTTTACAATTTTGCAAGTCTAGTTGAATGGGGCTGTCTCCCGGCATAGACACAGCTGATCCTCACAGCCAATTGGACTGGAGGTCACATCCTCCTAGTGTACCAACAGCAATCAAAGCTTAACAACACCAAGACTTTGCACTCAGCCCACAAAGGGGAGTATCAAGAGCGACCACCTAGGGAGATTGGGGAAGCTGAGCGATAGGGAGGCAGCCAAAAGGGGAAGACACCGAAACAGGTCACGAATATAAGGGATGCTGTAATTCCTGCTGAGGGGCCACAGGCAGTAGCTGACCTACACTCCATTGGAGACCCAGAAACGAAGGCATCTAGTGGTCGGTGTGAGATGACATCAGATTTCGACCACTCCCATAAGGGACACATTCAAGAGGCAGACGCAGTGAGCGCTGAAGCCTTGCTGCACCAAGACCCGGCACATAGGCGTGTCTCCCGCACAGCAACTCTTCCTTTATAGACACAGAGGGTCCGCACGGCCAATAGGCCTGGAGGACAATTCCTCCCAGTGACACCAACAACAATCAAGACTTAACTATACAAACAAGGACCAAGATGGAGGCATAGGGCAGAAGCCTGATTGCTGCCTACCACAACGGTTTTGAGACTACAACGGGAGAGCGGAGCGGACACCATCCAGAACCACCGGAGGGCTAACTGAGCGGATGCTATACAACTAGAATAAAAGAGAGGGGTACGCGGGATGAAGCTGATGCCGGTGACCCAAAGACCACACTTTAAAAACTACGGCTCAGGCGACACAATGGCGGCCTGGAACGTGCTCGGCGCAGTTCCCCCAGCGGTCTCCGGCTGAGGGGAAGGCTTCACTCGCTGCCGAGCACGGACAGACGAGCCCCTGGGAGACATGGGGCGGGAGACTACGCGCTTGCTGACCTCCGAGTCCTTCAAGAATCTCAACGCCCCGGAAGCGGCCAGGTGCGCACGCTCGGCGACCGGCCACCGCTGCAGACCCAAGGGCCGACGCAGCCACCCCGGAACAGCCCGCCGCCGCGCACCGGGCACACCGGAGCTTTGCCGAGCCCGCCGCCCAACGAGTTCTGCGGTGGCTGCCCTGGAACTCTGAGAAAATGGCCGAAGGAATTGCTGAGAGGGAATTGACCAACAGGAATTGGGATCAAGAAGACGAAACTCCGCTGGGTCCCGGATCCGGGTGAAGCCGCACGCCCCTGGGTCCGGGTGAGGCTGGGAACTGGGTCAGGGTGAGGCTGGGCCCCGGGTCCGGGTGAGGCCACGTGCCCCTGGGTCCGGGCGAGGCCATGCGCCCCTGGATCCGGGTGAGGCCACGTGCCCCTGGGTCCGGGCGAGGCCATGCGCCCCTGGATCCGGGTGAGCCTGGGTCCCGGGTCCGGGTGAGGCCGCGGGCCCCTGGATCCGGGTGAGCCTGGGCCCCGGGTCCGGGTGAGGCCGCGGGCCCCTGGAGCCGGGTGAGCCTGAGCCTGGGCCCCGGGTCCGGGTGAGGCCGCGGGCCCCTGGAGCCGGGTGAGCCTGGGCCTGGGCCCCGGGTCCGGGTGAGGCCGCGGGCCCCTGGAGCCGGGTGAGCCTGGGCCTGGGCCCCGGGTCCGGGTGAGGCCGCGGGCCCCTGGAGCCGGGTGAGCCTGGGCCCCGGGTCCGGGTGAGGCCGCGGGCCCCTGGAGCCGGGTGAGCCTGGGCCCCGGGTCCGGGTGGGGCCGCGGGCCCCTGGAGCCGGGTGAGCCTGGGCCTGGGCCCCGGGTCCGGGTGAGGCCGCGGGCCCCTGGAGCCGGGTGAGCCTGGGCCCCGGGTCCGGGTGAGGCCGCGGGCCCCTGGAGCCGGGTGAGCCTGGCCCCGGGTCCGGGTGAGGCCGCGGGCCCCTGGAGCCGGGTGAGCCTGGGCCTGGGCCCCGGGTCCGGGTGAGGCCGCGGGCCCCTGGAGCCGGGTGAGCCTGGGCCCCGGGTCCGGGTGAGGCCGCGGGCCCCTGGAGCCGGGTGAGCCTGGCCCCGGGTCCGGGTGAGGCCGCGGGCCCCTGGATCCGGGTGAGCCTGGGCCCCGGGTCCGGGTGAGGCCGCGGGCCCCTGGAGCCGGGTGAGCCTGGGCCCCGGGTCCGGGTGAGGCCGCGGGCCCCTGGAGCCGGGTGAGCCTGGCCCCGGGTCCGGGTGAGGCCGCGGGCCCCTGGAGCCGGGTGAGCCTGGGCCCCGGGTCCGGGTGGGGCCGCGGGCCCCTGGATCCGGGTGGGCCTGGCCCCGGGTCCGGGGGGGCCGCGGGCCCCTGGATCCGGGTGGGCCTGGCCCCGGGTCCGGGGGGGCCGCGGGCCCCTGGATCCGGGTGGGCCTGGCCCCGGGTCCGGGTGAGGCCGTGGGCCCCTGGATCCGGGTGGGCCTGGCCCCAGGTCCGGGTGAGGCCGTGGGCCCCTGGATCCGGGTGAATCAGTGCCCCTGGGTCCGGCCGAGACCAAACCAGAGGGAGTCGGACCTGCATTACCACCAATTGTCCACCATCCAGAGCTGAGGGGTCAGTGCCGACATGTACTCATAGGGAACTGGTGGACATTGATATTGGGTCTCAAAAGAACTGTTGGTCCAGAAAGAAACTCACTACAGACTGATTCATTTGCCTGTCAGCATAACTATTATTGCTCGTCGCACATTCAATTCTTATAAGTATATCTCTAGTGACACATGATTTCGCTCATCTAGGGGAAATGATGAACAACATAGACTGATGAACAAGAACAGAACCAGAAACAAGGAGGCATCGATCGGACTATCGGGCCTCAGAGGGAGGATAGGGGAGGGAGGGGGGAGAGATCAACCAAAGGTCTTGTGTGCATGCATATGAGCCTAACCAATGCTTAAGTTCAACAGAGGGTTGGGGCATCCAAGGGGAGGGGTGTGGGATGGGAATGGGGGGATGAGGACAAATATGTGACACCTTAATCAATAAAGAAATTAAAATAAAAAAAAAAGAAAAAAAAAAAAAGAAAAGAAAAAAAAAAGAAGTCACACAGATCTGGAGCTATGCTGTCCTCCCCGTGCACCCCCAAACGCGGGCAGGAGTTCCATCCTGCTATTCACGCCTTTCAGTCCTTACAGGGGAAGGCGCTGTGTGAGACAGACGTAGCCTGCTTCTCTCCCCTGTGCCTAAGCGGGTGGTGCCGGGCAGCTGCCTCTGGACATGGCTCAGCCTGTTAATACCGCAGTGGGCCCAGGGACGGCCGCTTTGATCTGCGGATCAGGCGTGGCATCTGCAGCCGGGATACCGTCCCTCCGAGCCGGAAGGCCAGGTTTTTCGAGGTCACTGCACCTGGATCCCTGGGGGGAGGGGGTGGTTTGTCCGCTCTTTTAACTACATTTATTGTGATGTAGCATTTCCGAGCGAGTGCAGGGGCAGGGAAGTAATAAGGAAGTAACTGCCAAGGGAAGGCTGGCTGCACATTGATTTGACCTTCCAGGTTGTGCTAAATGATGTAGAAAGAACTTCAACTCCAAGATCGACTGACATTTTAATAGGCACCGAAAACCCCATCAGTGGGGAGGCGGAAGTCACCTATAGCTGGCATTGCGCAGGGCTGGGTAGCAGCCCTTGTTAGTGCTGTGTCTACAGGCGGGGTTTTGGGATTAGGCAGGTAATAATTCTTTGTTTATTGGGCACGCAGAGGACAAGTAGAAAACTTGGAGTAGAAAACTCTGATGTCAGCAAGAAAGCTTGCTCCCAGCTTGAATGAGGTGGCAAGCAGTTAGCAGCGCAGACCCGAGCCAGATTACCTTGGTTTTATTCCCAAAGTCTAATGCCTAGCTGCGTGACCCTGTGGAAATTATTTAATCGCTCTAGGTCTTAGTTTCCCTATTGGTAATCTGGGGATAGTAACAATGTTTACTTTGTACCGTTGTGGTGAGATTTTTTTAATCAGTCAATGTAAGGAAAGCAATAGAACAGTGTGTGGCCCATAGCTGGGGTCTATAATTGCTGGCTCACAAGTATTATTATAAATGAAGAGACATCTTGAAGGCTATTTATTATGATCCTGCTTCTTGATTATCTCAATGGGAAACCCTTCAGGTGGATACAGATCATCCAACTGACACATTGCCACACTCATTGCTCATTTCTTTTGGCTTAAAAATCGAAGTCTCAGTTTTCTGAATTGAGTTCTTAAAATCTTACATCCTAACCTAAACGTGAGGATAATGATAGCTCAGTACAGTATTTATTTATGTAGTTGTTGTGGGATGGACTTTATTTTTTAATCCCAATTTATAGTTGAAAAAAATTTAGACTCAGAGAGGTGAGGTGACTTTCCCAAAGTCACACAGCAAGTCACACTTGAAGTACAACTGAAGTGTTCCAATTCTATGGCCTGGGATCTTAACTGCTGGGCCAGAGAGAAAGGCAGGGAGAGAAGGAGGAGGAAAAGGAGAAGGAGGGAGGGAGGGACAGGGAGAGAGACAATAACTGATAAGTCGAATGAATAATGGGCATGGAAATTCAATAAATATATCCTAATAATAACAAATGAGATGACATTTCATGTCTTGTCTACACAATTCCAAACAACCATTTTGACTGCTTAGAAAAAAAGAAAAAAAGACACACCGCTTCTGACTGGCTGTGCAGTCATTGTTTTAAAGTGCCGGGAGGGCCAATTCCTTCGGGAGAAGGTGCGTTCTTAAGCTCCTGCAGCCCCGATGCCGGTGCCTGAGCCAGACCCCTTGTTTCAGAGCTGGGGGTGGGGCTGGAGAAAATGCTGTGCCGTCACCCCCAGGTCCATCCTCCTTACGAAGGCCCTTCTGGCAGGAGAAAGCGGACTCCTCCATCGTCCACTTGGTCGTTCAACACATATTTATTGTTTGATCAAAAATGTCTGATTAATGAATGAATTTCCTCAACATGTTGAGCTCAGTCCTGTTTGCCTCACCACACTGTTTGTCTAGTTCCCTCTTAGCTTTCAAATCTCAGCTCAAAGGTCACCTCCTGGCCACCCTACCTAATAGCTCATACCCCTCAGCCATTCTCTGTCCCATCGTCTCGTTTCCTTGATAACATGTCACACAGAAATAATTCTGTGTGTTTGCTCATCATTCACCCCCCTTCATGGAGGCAGGGACCTTACTTGCATTGTTCACTGCGGTATCCCAACTGTATGGAACAAAACCTGGTCCACAGTAGATGGTCAATCAATATTAGTGTAATGAAAACGAATGAGGCGACATTGATTTCTATGCAGGAGGAAGAGTCTGTGACTTTAAATGGAGATGGAGTGAGAGGTAGCATGTGGGCCTAAGCCCCTTGGTCATGGTGACATGCCCGGCAGGGGTCTGAGGAACCAGCACGTGCACTTTCTGAATTACAAAGCGTGCCGGGGACATTTAATGTCTGTTAATTGGCACCAAGGAGCAGGGTTGTTATCGAACTCTCAGCCAGCTGGAAGCCTGTCTGTGTCAGACCTGTTTGCAAATCAGAATGGACGCTTCATAAGCCCAGTCACCCTTGTGAAGCTGTAAGTCCCCAGAGGGCAGCGCCCATGTGCTCATGGTGGCACCCAGGGGCACGGACAACCCTAAACGTTCCATCTTCAGCCGCTGAGGGGGCGAGGTCACGGCGGGGTCAGCCAGAAGGGAAAAGACACGTGAGGGTTTGGCATAAGACACATTTAAAAATAGTTGTCATGTTGCCGCAGCCCCGGTACCAGCTTATCTGAAAGTGGAGGAGCCTGAAGAAGCTGCGATTTCAGCGCTGCCCCACGGCTTCCTCACTGCGGCCTCAGGCAGGCGGTTTGGTCTCGGAGCCCCAGCTGCTTGATCTATAAATAGGGGGCGACGACACTTAACTCGTGGGGTTGTTGTGAGGATCAAAGGAGGAAATGTGCATGTAAATAATAATGATAACTGGAGGTACAGAGTGTTTTCTGTGTGCTGGGCGCTGTGCTAATGACTTCACGCACGTGGTCTCACTTGACCCCCACCCAGCCCTCAGGGAAAGCACAGTTAGTACCTGAATTTTACAAGCGAGGGAACTACAGCTTGGGGAGGTTACATGACTTGCCTTGGTCACCTGACTCGCAGTGCTCTTGTAACTCCCCTCTACTTGGCACTTAGTACACATCTAATGAATGGCAGCTCTCAACATTCTGTCCCTGGAGTTAGCATTTCTCTTGCTCGCCTGCTTTCAAGCCTTTGTCACACTCTTCCTCCAGCAGCCACCACTTCTAGGGCCCCTCTTGTTCACCGGCATCTGGCCTACCTATCTCCCTTCATCTTCCCAACCCCTATGAAGTGCCGATCATTGTTTCCACTCTGCAGGTGAGGAAAGAAAGTCTCAGAGAGGTTAGTTAACTTGCTCCAAAGTCACACAGCCAATAAGTGGTGGGGCCAGGATTTGAACTCAGGGACATGTGGTTCCAGAACCCCACATAACATTCCTCCATGCCACCGACCATCTTTCAGAACCCGTTTCTCCTCAATGAAGCTCTCCTGGCAACGGAAACCTCCTCGTTGCTCCCCTCTCTCACTTCCGCCTGCACGGTGCAGCCTAGCTCTATTTTTGAATTGTGCCTCCATATCCATTTATTGGTGGTAGCTGCCATTCATTGGACACTCCAATGTACCCAATGCCACGATCAGGTCTGTACATGCATGATCTCCTTTAACCCTCCCGGGAACCCAATGAGGTAGAGATTCTAATCCCCATGTTACATAAAACAGATTCAGAGAGGTATGGTAACTTCCAAGTTTCTTTAGTGATTTGCCAAAGGAAATGTAACTAGTGACAAAGCTGGGACAAAACCCCCAAATGATTTGGTTCCAAAACCCAGTCTCCTAGCTATCTATAATAATAAAAGCGTAATATGCTAATTAGACCAGACAGCCGAACGACCTTCTGGACATCCTTCCGGACAAAGCTGGGGCTGCAAGGGTTGAGCCCCTTGCACGAATTTCATGCATCGGGCCTCTAGTCTATATATATAAAAGCCTAAGCGACTGGTTGACCGGTTGACCAGTCGTTATGATGCGCACTGACCACCAGGGGGCAGATGCTCAATGCAGGAGTTGCCCCCTGGTGGTCAGTGTGCTCCCATAGCAGGAGCGCCAGTCAGCTGACCCATGGGCATCAGAGGCTGGGCACATGGCTGGTGAGCGCAGCTGCGGCAGTGCCTGCAGCAGAATGGCAGTGAGCCTACCGAGCGGTGGCTACAGGCACAGCAGGGCTGGGATGAGTGCGAGCAGCACGGTGCCTGTCTTGGGCTTGGACTCCTCCTTGGCCGCCTGCCACTTTGCGCACTACTACATCCCTCAGGGGATGTTGGACTGCCGGTTTCGGCTGATCCCCGCAGGCCATGCCAAGGGATCCCACAGTGCACGAATTCGTGCATAGGTGGGGTTCCTTGGCCTCGTGGTGATTGGGGCTGATTGGGGCCATCTCACCCAGTTCCAATCAAGGCCATTGCGGCCAGCTGACCAGGAGGAGGGACCATGGGAGGTTGGCCGGACAGGGGGAGGGGCCGTGGGAGGTTGGCTGGCATGGGGGAGGGGCCGCAGGAGATTGGCCAGCTGGCCCCGATCAATTGGGGCTGATGGGGGCCAGCCGGCTGGGGGGTGGAGCCCCGGGAGGTTGGCCAGCCAGCTGCAGGAGGTTGGCCAGCCAGGGGAGGTTGGCTGTGGGAGCGCACTGACCACCAGGGGCAGGTCCTACATTGAGCGTCTGTCCCCTGTTGGTCAGTGGGTGTCATAGCAACCAGTCGACCGGTCGTTCGGTTGTTCGGTCGCTTAGGCTTTTACTAGTATATATATAGATTGCTTCTCCCTATCTTTTAAAGTTCCAGTGGATTGGGAATTGAGCTACCCCCTCCTGGTATAGCTATCCCCCAAATCCTTGTTGACTGATACTTTAAAATCTAGTCCTCTTTTGGAAGTCTCCATGATGAAGGTCTAAGCCAGGCGTTCTCAAACTGCGGCCTGTGGGCCACATGCGGGTGTTTTTGCCGTTTTGTTTTTTTACTTCAAAATAAGATATGTGCAGTGTGCATAGGAATTTGTTCATAGTTATTTTTAAACTATAGTCCGGCCCTCCAACGGTCTGAGGGACAGTGAATTGGCCCCCTGTTTAAAAAGTTTGAGGACCCCTGGTCTAAGCTCTCAAATTTGCCAATATCTAAAAACAACTTGAGCTTATAAAAGAATTCCGCTCATAAATAGAATGTGCAAATGGAGTTTTTGGAACTGTGGTTCTGATATCTAAAATTAGCCTTCCCTTCCAAACAGTATGGCCCCTCTGACTGATGGCTCTGCTCCTTGTCCTGGAGGCTGCTGCCAGCGCTCTTGAGCTGTGACTGACATGTCCTGTTCATGCAGTGCAATCTCTGGCTCTCCCAGACAGCGATGGAAACTTCTCTCCCCAAGGAACTGGGGGGTGGGGTGAGGGGGAGCAGGAGGGGCAGGAATCTGGGTATAGCTCTTTGAAGTTGATATTTATTTGACTTCCTCTTTAGTCCTCCAGGCATTTTCACTGTCTCCTTACAGTTTGATTCAAGCTTGCTTTTGCTTAATGTGAGGGTCTCCTGAATGGAAATGGCTCTCACTATCCTCTTGATGGCCCAGGGAGTCGCTGTTTTCATGGGAACAACGTGAGGATGGCTCTGGCCTCCAGGACACAGACTCTACAGCAGTCAAACTCTGACATTGCAAATGGCCTTCACCAAGTCAGTGGGTCACGCTAGCACTTACTCCAACAGCATTAGCTGAGGATACACAAAATGGCCTTTGCAAATGCCTTTTGCTATTGTCCCTGGGTCTTGGCTGGCATCCTTTTAGTCCTTACCAGGCTGCCATTCCTATCCATCCAGTAGTGACCTTATTTGCATAATTAGCTTGCATCTGTGGGCATGTGTTTACCCCCAAAGGCAATTGCCTTTGAACTCTGGATAAATACCAGCACTGGACAATGTCAGCTCTTGAGCCCTCTTGCTCCCACAGAGAAGATGAAAGTGGGGGTCACTTTGGAAATCATATCCCGTTCTGCTCTGTATCATTTCCAGTGAGGACAGGCAAAACCAGAAATGAACTCATGAAGAGGGAGAGGCCTAGGGAATGCACAATGATCATCGCATTTTGATGTCAATGATCCAGAACCACATTGTAAGCCTTGGTTCTTTTTCAATTTGCACGGCTGTGTCTGGCTGCCCTTGCAGCAGGGGTAGGTTTGCTTTTTTTGGTTTCTCTGCATAGAGCACTCTGTTACCTTCCTTCCCAACCCTGCTTCTTGGATGACAAGACCCTTGTAGCTTTTCTGGAGGGCCTGACCCTCTGAGTTAAACCTCCTACTCCATCCCCGTCTCCATCTTCATGCCTGTGATCTCAGCATTACACTCCCGCTTGTCTATCCTCTCCCAACTCAACTTTGTTGTGTGTTGGGTGCCATGGAACAAAAAGCACGTGGTAAGATAACATTACAGTTGGGCGTAGAGTCCAGGGTTCTAGTCTTTGTTGCCTTGGACAGGTCACTTGAGCTCTGAGCCTTAATTTTAACTCTACAATGGGATAACAGCGGAACCTCCCCTCATTGGGTTGGGTAGGATTTGATGGCATAATGCCTGTAAAGTGCTTGGCACGTAATAGGTGCTCAGTAAGTAGTGGCAATCATTGCTGAATGGTTAGAGAAACTTTTTTTTTAAAAGTCTCCCTTCCATCTCAAACTACTATGTGACTTTAAGCAAGGCATTGGAACATTTTGAGTCTCAGTTTTTTGATCTGTAGTCTGGGGACAGAAAGAGATTTTCCCTGCATCCTTCACAAGGCTCCTAGGAGAATTTTTTAGTAGTAGTAGCAGCAGCAGCAAGATCTGTTCTAGTTTCAGATTCTGAGGAGCAGTCAGCTCCCCAGAGGTGCCAGGCAAAGCCCTGAGGAAAGCTGCCCGGAGAGCCCTGTACTCAAGCCATTTGGGCACAGCTCCAACCCACACCTTCTTTATTCAGGAGCAGCAAGATCTCCCCAAACAGCTGTGCTTGGGAGAATTCTTGTACAAATCCCTCTAGACTAGAACTTCTCAAAACCAGACATGCCTGTGTATCAAAATCTCAACTCCCAGCAATGAATCAAAGGCTCAGACGCCCAGTGATGGAAGCCAGATGGGCGTCCGGACACTCAGGTGGGGCATATAAGGCCTCAAATGGCAACATTTGCTTTGACTAGTGTTTACTGAGTACCACTGTGAATTGCACTGAGGATCCCATATGGTACACATGTGGGGAATTTACAAGAGAATGATAGGCATGGAGTTTAGGACAGTGGCTGGGAGCAAAGTGGGAAGGAGGGGAGGAAAGGATGAGGGGTACAGGAGGTATTATTTTTTTAAAAGCTAGGTGGTAGGTGTATGGTTGTTTGTTTTATGATCCTATATCATTATATAAATATGTATAATAGTTCATTTAAAAAGGGAGAAAAGCAGAAAGGGATCCCAAGTCCAGAAAAAAGTAATGAGAATCCACTCTCTTTGAGGGCCATGTGTATTTTACCTATCCTGTTAACCACTGTATCCCCCTGGCTCCCACAGAGCCTGGTCCAGCGTGGGTGATGGATACCTGCTATGGAATGAATGGATGGATGGATGCATGGGTGAATCTGTAATACTCCTTCATGTCCCCCAACCCCGTCACCTTGATCCCACCTCGGCTACATTCTATTTGTCCAAGTGTAGGCCAGGAGGCAGAAGGGCTTCCTAGGACATTTTGTTTCTGTTCTGGTCTAGGACACAACACGATGACCTGGCAAACAGATGGCTTGATCATTTAACATTGTTCTATTTCAAGCAAAACGTCCTGGCGAGATTGATGCTCAGTGACTCCAACCTGCTACAAGGATCTTTGGAATTAACTCCTCTGGGTTTGGTCCTGCCTGCCAAACACATTCCCCAAGTGACTGTCTTTCCTGGCCCCCCGAGAGGCTGCTGCAAGTGCAAACACTCGCTCCTCTTGGCCAAAGGAGAACTGGGGTCTTTACTCTCAAGGCGTAAACAGGAGAAGCATCAGTGGCAGTGGCTGCTGGCCCGGGAGGGCCCGGCTTGCTAAGCACTTGCTCCCACCTGGAGAGCCTTGCTGGGACTTTGCCACCCTGCCCGCCACAGCTGCTCTCTCCCTGGGAAGGGGGCCAGAGGCTGTGGGGCTGGCCTGTGTGGACAGAGGCCGGTGAGATGATGAGGATGGGGATGCCTGCTCATTGCATTGAAACAAATGACTCCTATGCCGCCAAACGGATGCCAGAGGGGCTGGGAAGCTAAGGACTTTGCTTTTGCCTGTGAAAGTACCCGCTGAGACACGTAGACTGGCGAGCAGGGGGCCTGATGGTGACTGTCAAGGGCTGGACCGTGGCAGGGGTGGGGGTCGGGAAGAGTGCTGGGCTCCACAGCAGCTTCTCAGCCCCTGAGTGACTCTCTGGGCCTTATTTTTTACAACAGGGTGACAGTCAAGATATTGAACCCGTGTGGATAGGCACTAGCCAATCAGAACGAAGGAGGGTTTCATTGTCTCAGCTGCACCTGGCCTTAATCCCTTCGCTGCTGGAAGGTAAGAGTGATGGGGAGGACCTGGAGGAGGGGCGAGGGTGCAGGAGTGGGAGAGGCCGTGGGGAGCTCAGAGCAGCCAGGTTTTCCCATCAGTACAGGCCCCTTTCAGTGTTAACAGCCAGTGTGGCCACACTCCTGCTGTCAGCTCTGCTAGAAAACACGAGAAAGGCGGGCTCAGGTCTCACACTCTGTGCACAAGAATCACTGGGGAGCCTGTTGACAACACAGATGCCGGTTCCCACCTCGAAACGACCAAGGCGTGCTCTCCAGGGCCCACGTGCAGCCCATTACGCTCCCTCCCGAGGCCACGTGCCCTGGACCAGCTGCTCTCTAAGGATCCAGCTCTGACTCTCAGGGGTTTGTGAGGACTTGGAGGTGAAGCCAGGCACACGGTGTCTAGGGGAACGTGCCCAGGTCGGGGGCAGGTCACGTGCCCACGCCAGCCCGGGCAGGTCCATTTGGCTGAAGCAGCCTTGGGCCTGGCCCAGGCCCCGGATTGCTGCCGCTCAGGAGGGCGGGCCCGGTGTGAACCTGAATTTTCAAGAGACGTTGGAAGTCAGTGAGCCACGTCTTGTGTCTCAGCGTCACAGGTAGGGCATTGTTTTTCGGGCTCCAGAAGCCCTGTTTGCGGGCCAGTGGCGGGCAGAGGGTTGTGGCTGGTCCCACCAGAGGAGGGAGGTGAGACCAGCCCTAAGTGCGGGTGTGGATGCCCCTTAAGGAATCCATGTCCTCAAGTACGGACTTCAGAGCCTGCCCTCGGCAGCTTGCCTGGCACAGAGGTGCCAGGTCCGTCACAGGGCGAGGGGCGCCCTTGCTAGGAACATAGAGTTTAGCGGGGGGAGGGGGGGCGGGGGGATAGAACTGTCACAGGAGGAAATGTTTGGCTCAGACACGAGGTGCTGGGGTCCTGCCATGATCCCTGGAATGTTCCACCGAGGGGTGGATTCTCTAAGTATAAGAGAACGTGCCTGGATCGCTCCATTTAAACTCAATCGCCAGGTGCTTCCTCCCCTGCCTGGGACCCCCTTCCTCCCACCCCTTTCTCCATCTGACTCTTACTCCTCCTCCAAGACCCAGCTTAGATTGTGCTATAACCCCCATGACTAGGCCACGCTGGTCTTTTAACACCACAGTCCTGAGCGCGCCCTTATCTTAGACTTCCTCACCTGACGTTTCAATGGCTTGCTTCCTCAAAAACATTCATGTCTAACATTTGTTAGGCGTTTGCTCTGTGCCAGCACGGCTTAAGTCACTTCATAGTATCATCTCAGTTAACCCTCACAACAGCCCAATGAAGTCGCACTGTTATCCTCTCTATGTAAGCAAGCAAGGCCCAGAGAAGTTAAGTGACTTGCCCAACATCACACAGCCAGGAGGTGGTATATGTGGACTTGAACCCAGTCTGTGTGCAACACCTGCAACCACAGCAGCCTGCCGCCTCCCGCAGTCTGCCGCCAGCATCCTGGGTTCATGCAGCAGAGTCCCAAGTGGGATGTGAAGGGAGGTAGCTTGAACTCGGGGGTGTGGGCAGCTATCAGTCTGGCTCTGCCACTGCCTGTGGGTACTCTCCAGCCTCGGTGTCCTCGACTCGATAGGGGGGAAGTTATACCTGCCTTATAAGGTGGTTGGAAATCATTGCTGTGCCGGGCACATCGGCAATGTCTGAAACGTGTTGATGGGATAAATGATTGGAGGCGCCAGCGAGTTAAACTTTTACTTGGAAATAACACCCTCCTGCCCCTTTCAAATCCCCATTAGACTCCACAGAGATGGGATTTGGTTTGATGCTGGACATGGGCGAAGAGGGTGGGTGGAGTGGGGATGGCCAACCTTTAGAGTTGTTTAGTTTTCAGAGAGGTAACCCTATAGAGAGAGTGGACAATGGGAAGAATATGGTTTCATTTGGAAAGCATGAATTGCATCTCTATTACATCCAAACAACCTGCTCGTCAGCCCCAACGGTTAAAAATGAACCGGATCCATTGCTACTGAGTTGGCTGGTCATGCCCTATACCTGCCACTCTGGGTGTAGACTAGATTGCTAAACTTCTCCAGGTGATTTTTTTTTTTTTTTTGGATAAAGATGAGGTGTAGGAACTCATATCATCCCATGTCTCCCTGTCCTTGTGTCTTTCTCCCATTTCTTCACGTGGGTCATTCAGTGAAGCATGGGATTGGGATGCTGGTTCTGTGGGGTAGACATGGGTCTGACCCAGGTCTGACATACGTGCATGATTCCTCGATAGGATTATGGTTTTGTTTTTGTCTTATTAGGAGCTGGAAAAGTCTGTGGACGGTTCAGTTTGTCAAGTGTGTGGGTGGGTATGTAAAGTATGTGTTTTTATACCAGGACCTTGAAGAACTGGGAATTCTTCAAGAAGGGGAATGTTGTAAACAGACCTGCCTTTTTTTTTAAGGGCACCCGGCATTAGCAGCGAATGGCATTTGTGCATTGAAGTGCCCGCATTGATGGGCATGCAGTGAATGTGAATGAGAATGGACGGGGCCTGACAGCTCTGCCTTAGCTCTCTGGACGCCCTCCTGCCGTTTACAAGGCTGCCTGGGTGTCCCGCTCACTTCAGCCCCTTCCTAGTGGGGTCACCTAGTTGTGCAGACTCGTCCTCCTTTCCCCGCTTGTCTGGAATGCCAAGGCCAACCTCTCCTCTTTGAAATTCTTTCTTGATGCTTTTCCCTAATCTTCTCTTTCTTTCTCTCTCTCATCAGCTCCCTGCTGTCTCTCTCTCCAGGATTTTCCTCCCCCTCCTCCTTCTCCTCCTTTTCCTCTCCAACATCCTTTGTCTAGTTCAGGGGTAGGAGACCTTTTTTTCTGCCAAGAGCCATTTGGATATTTATAACATCATTTGAGGGTCATACAAAATTATTAACTTAAAAATCAGCCTTCCATATTTGGTCAAACATTTAATTAACTCACCCCTACTGCCACGGCAGGGCCTGACCAAACGATTTCTCGGGCCTTAAACCGCCCTCGGGCCAGACGTTCCCCACCCTTGGCGTAGTCCCTTTGATAGTGGCTTTCCTCTAAGAAGTGCCCCCACCCGAGCCGTGGGCTGGCATCTTCCCATGAACACGGATGCCTTATCCTTCAACATGTGAGACAGCTCGTCTTCCCCGAAGGAGAAGGAATTAGAGAAGCTAAAGAACGTTGCAACGCAAACAGAGTATCTGCCTAAACCCAAAGCCCTCCGCCTACAAGTGATTTGGAAGCTCGCTGTGCTTTCCTGGGGAGGTCAGCCTACGGCTGGATGGCTTGTCCATAGCACCACACAGCACCACACCCACAGCTGCCTGCTCCCCGCTGCTCTCTCGTGTAAGATGGAACGTGGGAAGTGGATTGAAAACCTTGCAGCAGGGTAAGCGTTTGATACTAGGTCAAAGAAGCAATGCCAACACTCCCACCACTGGACACCACACGGATTCCACGCAGAACACAGGGCAAGAGCGCACACAGGCCAGGCTGGGAACGGGGCGGGCGGGATGGTCTCCCACTCTTTGGTCTGAGCAGTGGGCCTTGCTGTGTAGGGTCATTCTTTTAGAAGGCCCAGTCTCTCCTCCCACCCAGGACAGGAGTCCCTGTTCCCACCTTTCCCAGAGATAAAATGGGCAGAACAAGGACCCAGGCTCGAGCACCCAAAGAATGGCAGGACACCCTCAGTGGAGGCAGACTGTATTTAAATGCAATTCACCTCTTTGGGGTCTAGGAAAAGCCACCCGTAGATTCATTTGCTGGGAAACATGGTCTGTGTGGCGGAGGCGGTGGACACTGGGGTCACGGTCTTGCTGAAAGCCGACTTCCTCCGGGGGTCTGTCTGCTGTCCGGAATGGCAGCCGCTGCGGTGGGCGAATAGGATGGTCATCTCCGGGCCCAAGGGGGCGGCTTCAGGCTGGGACCCCTTAGGGGTGGCGGGATGTTCAGGCTTCCCGGCGGTGCTGTGTTTGGTGGGAGGAGGGCTGTAATTCTGAAATCTCACGGTCTTGACTTGCTGTGAGAGGAAGAAGAACAAAGGGACCCAGGTGAGGTGGGAGGCATGCTGTTATCCCTGGGACCGGGTTCATGCTGTTTCTCCACACTGGCCCCGCCTCAAAGCCTCATTTACTGTTCATTCAGGAACGGCGTGCATCTATCACGCATCGCGCACTCTGTTAGTTGCTGGGAACCCAAGAGTGAACACAGTTGTCCTCGACAAAAAGACAATTATAACCTCAAGCACCAGGATGGGGGACGTATAGATGCTCAATGCAGACGAGTATGAAACTAAAGCTGGAAGGCGGGTGTTCAGGGAAGGCTTCCTAGAGGCAGAGCTAGTTCAATTGAGAACTGAAGGCCCATTAGGAATCATCTAGAAGAAATCTGGTAGGCCTGCCTGAGAAAGGGCCCGAGGCCAGAGGTCTGGTCTATTCTAGAAAGTGTCAGTTCACCTTCCCTCTCTCCTCTCCGCCTACCATGGAGGCCTAACTCAAGGGGCTCCCCCCTTCCTGAGGCCTCCCTGCTGGTTCCAGCTAGAGAGCCCCCTAGGCTGAGAAGTCCTCAGAGCCGTTTGCAAACTGGACACCTGCGGGCTGAGTTTAGCCTGCAGAACGTTTGAGAGCTGTAGGAAGCCGGGAGATCGCATATGGAAATCAGTCTTTCGTACGTCTCTTTAAAAATCAGAGATCCGCACGCTGGGCCTGAGCCCCATTTTGGCAACAACCGATTGGCAGTCTCTCTCCATAGGGAGGTATGTCTCCTGCTTGCACAAGCCTCGCCTTCCTTCCTTCCATCTCGCCTGGCCTGTTACCCACCTGCCTGGTGCCCACAGGTATTAGCTTTGGTCGGTCCCACTCTCGGGGCTTAATAACGTGTTCTGCGTACTGCTTGGGAATGATTTCTTTTTTACAGGAAATTCGATCCTAGTGTCCCCCACCGAGAATCCAGGTTTCTCCACACTAGACCGTGACTGTATCTAGCAGACGTCTGGGCAGTTGCTGGACGCTTGCAGTTTGAAGGCTGTATCTAACAGCTTGGGGGGATGGGCAGCTGGGGCCTGGAAGATTTTGACTTACTTGAAAACTAGAATTCAGGAAAAACCCCCCACCTCCTGACATTTCCATCAGTCAGCACTAACTTTTTCCAAACGCCTTTCCCTACAAGCTTAGCGTCAGGAGCACGGGTTTCTGTATTAGGTCCGGTTTCCACTGCAGACACTTGTGCGTCCGCTGTGTGCCTTTGGGTAATGTACTCCAACTCCTTTAGCCTCCACGTCCTCATTTTAAAACGAGGATGCCAGTGATAACACTGCTTCTTCAGAGGGCTGTTGTGAGGATGAAATGAGCTAGAACATGTGAAGCAATTAGCACGGTACCTGCCAGGCCGTTAGCGGGCAGTAAGTGTGTGACGAGAAGGAGCCACACCACCTTCCCAGGTCCGGGGGAATGGGTGGTGGCGGTGATGCTATGATGGTCAAGAAACTAAAAAGTAATAAGCATTGCCTAACTTCTTAATGTCCACCTCCTCCGTCCTCCATCCCTCCTGCTTCAAGGATGTTAACAACATCTCTTACGTCTTCTAGTGGGAAAAGCCCTGAAGTAGAAAGGAACAGGTTTGATCTCTGCCACAGAGGTAACCGTGACAGTTGTCATAATTCGGTGTGACCTTCTTCTATGCCGTGAACAATTCTGCGTCAAGCCCTCTGTAAGCGCTGTACACATCTTGACTCACTCAATCTCCACCCCAATCCTATGAGGCTGTTACTAGTATTCTTACCGCCACCATTCTACAGATTAGAGGAAAAAAAGTCTCAGAAAGGGGAAGTGTTTGGCCAAAGTCACCAGCTAGCAAGAGGCAGAGCTGGAATTCAAACCCAGATTTCTCTGATGCCGAAGCCATGTTTGTCCCCAAGCCACCTTGTGCCTTGAAAGAAGTGTTTGAAATATTCAGAGAGGATGTGAGGATGTGAGGATGCAGAGGGGGCTGCGTGGAAGGGCTCTTCAGAGGATGTCATTTTGATTTCTCATCCACTAAGACTAAAATCTCAGGAGCTGGGACCCTGAGCCATGCTGGGGGTCTGAAGGGTCATGCCCCCAAGGTCAGCTCACTCCTACCTTTTCGCTGCTGTTTCTGGAGTTTTCTGGCTTCACCAGGATGGATGGTGGGGCAGATGCAGGCGGTTTGAGTGGAGGCTCGCTCTTGATGGGGATTTCCTTGCCTTCCATGATGATGGAGCTGGCGGCTGAGTGGATCCTGGTCTCACTGCCTCTGCTGATGCACGTGAGGGCAGGCTCCCCCGTGGGAGCCGGCTTGGGTCCCATCTCCGCCACCACCATCAAGGGTGAGGAGGGGACCGCCTGTGGCTGGTGGAACTGGAACTGCTGAGGCCGGACGACCATGGTGGGGCTGCGTCTGAGGGAGCCCACCACAAGGGTGGGGATCCCTGACGGGATGGGTCTCTGCAGGGATCCATCTGGGGAGTCACATGACAGAGATATCAGCAATGGGGTTGGGGGGGGGGGGGGGAGGAGGGACGGGGTCGGGGGTGGGGCAGCAGGCTGGGTTGGGGCTGGTTGAGCAGTGTGTCCTGATATCCCAGAATAGTTAAGTGCTTTCTCAATCTGACCGCACGCACATTCTCTCAGGGTCTTTCAAAGGTGACCTTATTCTTTTTTTAGTGCTGTTTGCTGATGCTGGCAGCAAATAACCGGCTAGCTGAATGTTGGGGGCGGGTATATGAAGGTATGTTACTCCTCTCTCTCGCTTTCTCTCTCTCTCTCTCTCTCTCTCTCTCTCTCTCTCTCTCTCTCTCCCCCCCCTCATACACACACACACACACACACACACACACACACACACACACACACACTCACTCCTACTCTCTCCCTCCAGACCTTTAAGATGGAAAGTGAAGAAGGTAGACCTAGAGACAGCTTCACAGTGAGAAGCAAACAGGCGTGCAGACCAAAGAGGAAACAAAAGCCAGAGAACGAGAGAAACCGAGAAACACAAGAGTCAGCTGAGAGGGAGGAAGAGGGGGAGGAGAGGAGGGGAGAGGACTCCGGCCAGCTACTTGCAGAACATGCTAACAAAAGCTTTAGCTCGATGGTGGTGGGATCGCTTTTAGCTGGGCTTCAGGGAGGGTGGGGGGATACTGAGAGAGGGTGTGCAGGCGGATGTGGCACCAGATGGAAGCAAATCTGGAAAGGTGACTCCAGAGGGAGGTGTGTGTGGATGAGCCTCACAGAGCCCCTGACACTGGAATCAGATCTACTCTCAGGGAGCCTGGGACAGGTCAGTCCCCTCAGGCCCCTCATTTGTAAACTGGAGCTAATAGCAGCGCCCCATAGGGCTGGCGCGAAGATTGCATTTTATGATGTATGCAAAGTATTAGGGCTGGGCCTGGGACCTAATAAATGGCCCATGTTTGTTAGACATCATTTGTGGGCAAAGGATAGCGAGGTTTGCCGGTGTGACTTAGTGTTTGAATGTTGACCTATGAAGCAGGAGGTTGCAGTTCGATTCCCGGTCAGGGCACACGCCTGGGTTGCTGGCTGATTCCCAAGTGTGGGGCATGCAGGAGGCAGCCGATCAATGAGTCTCTCTCATCATTGATGGTTCTGTCTCTCTCCCTTCCTCTCAGAAGATAATAATAATAAAAAAAATGCAAGGTCCAGGAGTTTGGTTTTGCCCCTTCCCTAAGCTCTTGTTCTCTTTGTTAACAGAGATGATCCCCTCTCATTAAACAGCTGTTCCGCTCACATCCCCTCGAGACAGGAGATCCTCACCCTTGGGAATACGTCCTGTAGGTTGTTGGGGAATAATCAGGAGCTCACGGCACTTGGGGGGCAGGTGGGAGAGACACCCCTGAGAAGCACTGTGGCCATTTCTCCATAAGGGTCTCCAGCACTGAGAGGCACAGGTGGCGTGGGTCAGCCATTTGTGTCCCGCACAGGGGCCCGCACCAAGGCCTTGTTCTGTGCTGGACTCTTCGTCAAGCCGGATGTGAATGTGAAAAGCAGAATGCCTGCCACTCACATTCGGCCTTCTCAGCCGCTGCGAGCAAGCCAGTCACCATTCACAAGTCTGACCTTTCCACAGAGACATTTATTTTGCCACGGTCAGCCCTGGGAGGTCATTTCTGCTGTCATTTCTCTTCGCTTCGGGGAGACTGAGAGCTTGACCAGCCTCACCTCCAGAAGGGGAGAGAGAGAGAAAGCCTCCCGGATCTGGAAAAGTCAGAGCGGCACTGGGCAGACGTGGCCTCGGGCTCCCGGAAACGTGTGAAAAATTGGTTTTAGGTTTTACCTATTTATTTTGTTGGTTCCTAACTTCCAAGAGAGCTAATACTTTCTCATTGCACGTGCGTACAATGCAAACAGTCAAAACTCTGAGTTAATCAAGATGTGCGCAAAGGCAGGGAGCGAGCCCATGAAAGGAGTGTGAGCCGGTGGGATGCACTGCCCGGCTTCTGTAAGTGATCCAGGCTGAGACTCCGTGAGCGCAGGCTCCGGATGGAGCAGAGATGCTCTGCTTAGTGGCAGTAGCAGTGATGAGACAGATAAAATAATCCTATATAATAAAAGCCTAATATGCAAATCAACTGAATGGCAGAATGACCAGCAGAACGACTGGTCACTATGATGCGCACTGACCACCAGGGGGCAGACGCTCAATGCAGGAGCTGCCCCCAGCCTTGCAGGCCCCAGGCCAGCCAAGGCGGGTGCCAGTGGGGGCCCCCCCGATTGCCCCACCGGTTACCCCACAGATCGGCCCTGATCACTGGCCAGGCTTAGGGACCCTATCCTTGCATGAATTTTGTGCACCAGGCCTCTAGTAATACTATAAAAGAGTATTTCTCGAGAGCTTATTACGGGCCAGGCACTGTGCCATCCGTCTTATGTGGATTATTTTATTAAATCCATATAATAACCCTGATAAGGTTGGTACTGTTTTTATTTCCATTTCCCCCATTTATTTCCATTTTACAAATGAGAGAACTGAAGACTGAAGAGGTCAGTAACTGGCCCAAGGCTGTTATGGTGGGATCCATTATTGTGTGTGTGTGTGCGTGTGTGTGTGTGTGTGTATGTGTGTGTGTGTGGAAGGGTGGGGATAAGGTGGAGGTACTGGAGGGAGAAGCAGGGAGGACAGTCAGTGGAACTGAGAGGCAGGCGGTGGCACTGAGGTCCAGCAGGTGACCAGATGAAAGCCCTGGGAGTCGGGGGAGCTAAGATATGAATTTTCTGGGACATTTCCCTGTCTGGCATGTTGTCTCACTGTTTTGTTCTGACTAGTCAGTCTTATTGCATCTTCACATTGAATCATTTTTTTTTTTAAAGATAGCAGAGTCCAGCTCAAATCAGAGGATGCAGAATGAAACAAGTTTACTTTGTTTGGCTCATTGTCTCCTTCTAGGAAGGTGTATAAATAAATAACAGAATCTTGCTGTTTTGTAGGACAATGGGTTTCAAACACTTTATAAAATCCCTGAAAAGGAGGCCTTATGTAGAAGGTCAATGTGTTAGGAGATAAAAACATGGCTTTTAAGAGGACAGCTCTATATCACTGCTATGTGTGCAGGTGGCTGTTATATGGGTGAAAATAAAAGCAAGGTGCAGGACAGTGCAGTGAGTATGATGACAAAGTACAGAAGTAATGGAAGAGAACTTGAGACTGGAAGTTAAGGATATGAAGGAGACTTACTTTTGTACAATATAATTCTCTTTTTCTTTAACCTCGTGCATATATTAGTTAAATAACAAAATGGGATTCAGGGGCTCTTAGCATTGCCTTCTTAACTTTCTTTTCCTTCTGACACCCCTGAGGGGTTCCCTGGAACATAATTTGAGAAGCACTGCTCCAGCAAGTGCTTTGGATGTTCCCTCTTAATGAAAGCCAGCATCCACCTTGGCTGTGTTCTAATTACAGGTTGGCACTCAGGGCTGCCATCATCCCCAGTCAGTCAACATGCATGTATGAAGTGACCGGAGGGCAGTGACCTTGAGTGATCAGTCTTCATCCAATAGAACAGCTCAGTATTTGGGAATCACAAAAAAACCCTCCACAGAGGCTTGTTTTAAAGCCAAGATCCTTGTGTTTCCAGGAAGCACTCTGTCCACCTTGGTTAATACCCCACCCCGCCAGTCACTTAGCTCTAGGCACGTACCTCTCTGCCACCACTTACTCTTTCTCATACTGCTCCGCCCTTTCCGGAGAGTGCTCTGTCCCGAAGTGCCCAGGCTGGCTGTGCTCCGCACGGGGTTGACTATGGCCGTGGGCACAAAGACGGACTTGAAGGGGCGGCTTTGTCGGGGATCACCTTCTGAAATGCTGCCTTGGGAGGACACAGAGGAGGTCGACAATGTCCATGTGGCGTAGAGACCAGGGCTCCGGGAGTCTGGAAAACTAGATGTCTTTCTGGGTGTGGGAATTGTTTTCAAAAGAAACAGAGAAAGCAAATGGTCAGTCAGGAGTCCTATTTTAAAAACCTACCAGCTCCCCTGATGTGGCTCTTCCTCGCCCTCTTTCTACCCATAAATGCGCTTTTTGTCAACGACGTGGGCTTAACTACGTAGCCTCATCCTACACTTGCTGACTGTGGTGCTGAGGGAGGCAGGGGCTCTCATAAGGGTCCTTTACGTGTTCACCTGGCTTTGTCCATTCAGGGACTTTTCCAATCGATTCTAAACTCTCTGAAGGCAGAGATTGTATATGACTTACGTGTCCTGCAGACCTTAATTATGAATAAACTAGTAGCCCTGCACACGAATCCGTGCACCAGTAGCTCGCTGCCACCCTCCAGTAGCTCTCCGCCCGCTGTCCCGCCCTCCTATAGCTCCCCCCGCCCTCCACCCCCTCTCATAGCTTGCTGCCCTGCCCCCTCCTGTAGCTCTCCGCCTCCCACTTGTAGCTCACTGCCCCACCCTCCTGTTGATCCGTGATCCTGTCGTTAAGTGGTCGGTTGTTACGCTTCATGGCATAACGACCATTTGCATATTACATCTTTATTATATAGGATGTTTGCTGAATGGCTGCCATGATGCTTTTAGCCCTGATGTCTGTCATTCTGGCTAACACATATTGAGCTCTTACTGTATACCAGGCAATAGCCAAGTGCTTTGCCCACATGATCTCATGGATTCTTCACAAGAGCCCTTTGAGGCAGGTTATTATGAGTGCTGCTATTTTATAGATGAAAAAAAAAAAAGGAGATTTGGAGGTACTTGCCCAAGCAACTACTACTCTACCACTGAGCGACATCACCTGCACTCTCACCACTGCATACGCTACCTTGGGGCTAGTTAGAGCATTCATCATTTGGTAGCAAGGAAAACCTGCATCCTGCTTGAAAGAAACTAAGTAAAGCAGTGGGTAGTGCCACCATAAGACACTAATTCTTCAGCCTTGGGGTCTGATTTTTAATGCTAGTATTCAAATTTTGTAAAACAGCAAACAACTCCTCCTCCATTGTTCCCAGACCACAAGTCCCTGAACCCCGTGGGGAATGGCTGTCAATCTACATGCCCTTCTTGCCCTTGCACCAATCCTCCCCCAACATCACAGCCTCTCCTAAGCAGCCCATCCATCACCTTGTCACTCTGTTGATGAAATAACCTCGGCTAATTACCTGGGAATAACCAACTTGACCATGGCCCCCGGCACAGAGATGCCCTCCTCCCTCCTAGTTTCCTGCCTGTCAATGCCTCCAGGTTTCTCTTTGGGTAATTTCCTCCTTTTCTCTCCTTTTGCTTAAAAGTGATATGTAGTTTAATAATGTACAAAGATGAATAAGGCATCCTTTAATGTAGCCAATCCTGCCCAAGACACACATGCAGCTCGATGCACCAGGAGCTGATGCCTGCAGCCAGGGGACTTTGTCCATAGCCATCAACCTGCCTCTGGTCCCTGGTGATGCGATCAGTGCAGGGGAGTGGGCTGCCCACCAGGAAGAGCCCACACTACATTGGAGGTGATGGCTGCTGGCGGAGAGAGACCCCCAGCACTAGCTCCCATGACATAGTCTGCATCTGCCTGTCTTTTTTTTTTTTAAATAGTCACAGGCTATTTTTAGAGAGAGAGAGGAAGGGAAAAGAGAGAAACATCGATGTGAGAGTGTAACATTGATCAACTGCCTCCTGCACACACTCCCATAGAGATCATGCCCACAACCTGGGCACGTGCTCTGACTGGGAATCGAATCAGCAGTGCCTTGGTGCATGGGACAACGCCTAACCAACTGAGCCACACTGGCCAGGGCATGCATCTGCCTGTCTTTTGAATCAAAGCTTTAAGGTGCTAGATGCTGCAAAATGGATTGAAAACAGGAAAGAATGCTTCCAGAACTGTTTCCAGCAGCAGCAGCAGCAAGGAATTAGGCCCCAGCCAGCTTTCTTCCACCAGTCCCGTCTTTAAACAGACTGACATTCGACCTCCTTTTCCTAGCCCAGCACTAGGCTGAATCCAGAAACTCCTAAGTCCCAAGTCCTTCATTTAAAATGGGGCCCCTCTGTGTCTTAGCTCAGCACTTCCCTAGCACTTTCTTCTGACATCAGAGCACTTTGCACACACATATCAATCAATCCCCATGACACCCCAGGCCTGCAGACATCATGATGCTTGTGTTCTAGCTGGAGAGACTGAGGGACATTGGGGCGCGAGGGCAAGGAGCACGTGTTGCCTCTGGTTTGCTCCATTGTGCTGCTTTGAATGTGCAGGTCCTGTGTCCTCTCTTCTATCCGTGACATGAGCCCTTAAGAACTTGCTGAATATTTGAAAGGGACATGGATCTTGATAATTTTTATGTAGTTCTGTGTAGAAAGTTAAAGGGAAATGAGTGCTGGCCCATGAGTCACTGGGAGGGCACATGTATTGGGCGAAGTTTGCAAGAAAAAGAAATATCCTGGCTAACTGGACAGAAGGGAATTTATGGGGAGGCTGGGAGGGTGTGGAAAAGGCTTGGAAACAGGTCTAAGGGAGGTGGCTGAGGAATCGGAGGTGGGAAGGGTCTGATCAGACGCTACTGTTTATGTTTTCGCCATGAGTGGCCTTCAGCTTTGCCCACATTATTTCCTCCGTTGTCCAGGTTTCCAAGTCCCAAGAGAAAGTATCAGGTTGGCTGAGCCTGTGCCTTCGCTGTGGTGATGGGTTGAGGAAGGGGAGGAGGAGGGAGTTGTTAATTTCTTCAGTCTCTGAAAAGGGAGGAAACTTCTGCCTCCCATCAGACTGTGCAGGAAGGAGGAAACTCAAAGGAGTGTTGGTGCTATTGAGAAGGGGTTTGTGTGAAAATGAGACAAATGCTCTGAACCACCTGAGCCAATGCTGCCTCCAGGAACTGGGAAGCACCTCATGGTGGCAGAGCTTAGTTGTGCTCAACTCAGGGCAGGCCGGACACCTCCTCGCACAGAGGGCTGGAGCTCTGCGTGGCACAGCAGCCTTTCCCTCTCTTGGTAATGAAGGCTCACTTGGTGAATCTTCAACCAAAAACCTGGCATTTTGGTCAACTCTGGTCTATGCATAGTTGGTCCCGAAACTGGCTGGCTCAGTCCATTAGGGGGTGGTGCTAATGAGAGCAATGGTTCAAATGGTCAGGGCGCACCTCACACCTTCGAGCCCTGACTATTGGTGAAAGGGGGCACCAACCAGCAAGGGGGCTGGTGCCTGCGCAGAGCCACCACTGCAAACAGAAAACAATGGGGGTGAGGGAACTTCACACACACAGAACCAAAGAGCAGAAACACAAGTGTCCAACCCACTCAGTTCCAACACAACCTGTTTAAAGTAGCAGAAACCCAGCTGACAAAGAACAGCATCATTCAGCCCTAAGGAGGGGGAGGAGCTAAACTTCCCACAGTGGAAAGGGTGGTTAGGAATAAGGGTGAGTTGCCCCAAAATAGACAAATTGGGCAAATGTCATCCACGTCCAAGATGAGCGGGGATGGGAATGTTCTCTGTGTCAGGGAGGCCATAGGAAAACGTGTCCACACAGAGAGCATTGACCCTCTGTCACCTCACAGCCCTCAGGAGGATGTACTGTGGCAGGGACTTGTTCGTCTAGGAAATGCTGGTTCTCTAGAAGCAAAACCACCCATCAACATATGTAGCACCTCAGTCTAGGAGAACGTTCAGATGTCTGTGAGCTGGGTGGGGAGATGGACTGGGTGACAGTCTAGTGTTGAGACTCTATCCATGTCTGACATGCAGCCAGATTGAAGGGCATGAGTCTTGATGTGCCCAAGGCCACACAGGAGAACAGCCAGGGAGGAGAGAAGGGAAGCTGAAGCTCTGAAACACACTGGAATGGAATTCTATGTGTGTTCGAGTTAGGGTGACCACATGTCCATTTTTTCCAGGAGAGTCTCTTTACACCTGCTGTAGTAAGAGTGTCACTCTCTCGGAAGAAGAAGAAAAATATAAAAAATAGGAACCATAAAATAGCAGTAAATACATATCAACAAATGAATCTAAAAATAAATGAATAAGAAATCTAATGAACAGAATAAACTGGTGAATAAAATAGAATCAGAGGCATGGAAATGGAACAGGCTGATGATTCTCAGAGGGAAAGGGGGTGGGGGACCAGGAAGAGATTAAACAAAGATCTTATATGCATGTATGCATTACCTATGGACACAGACAATAGGGTAGCGAAGGCCTGGGGAGGGGAGGGGACCAGGTGAAGGAGGACAATGGGGGGAATAAAGAGGGACATCTATAATACTCTCAACAATAAAGATTTAAAAAAAAGAGTGTCCCTCTCTTCTCTTAAAAGTGTCCTATTTTGGATGATAAATTATATGGTCACTTTATTTTTTAAAGTATGTTTTTTTAAATTGATTTCAGAGAGGAAGGGAGAGGGAGAAACATTAACGATGAGAGAAAAATCATTGATCAGCTGCCAACTGCACGGCCCCTACTGGGGATCGAGTATGAAACCCAGGCATGTGCCCTGACGGGAATCAAACTATGACCTCCTGGTTCATGGGTCGAAGCTCAACCACTGAGCCACACTGACCGGGCATGGTCATTCTTATTCTATCAGTTCTTCCATGGCATAACCAAGACTTTGGGCTAAGGCCTGGTGCATAAGCAAATGCCCTAGTAGTACACACATGGCCCTAGAGAATTCATGTTAGATCCCACGGAAGAAACTGTTCATGAGTTGGGTAGGTGTCCTCCTAGCTCCTCATTGTCACTTCTCGACCATTCTCCCACCCTCCTCTGTATCTCCGAGCTCTGACATATTATCGGACCCTCCCATCTTGTTGCGGTCGTCATTTCTCCTCATTCCTGGAAGGTCTCTTCTCTCATTCCTGGAAGATTTCAGTTCCAGGATCCCTGCCCTTCTCTCCACTATACCTGATCCTACCAGGGTGATTTCATCTAGAGTTAGGGCTTTAAATGCCATCTCAAGCCTGGGCTTCTTCCTTAAATGCTAGACTTTGCATACGTAACCACATCTTTCTGAGGATTACTAACAGACATCGGGACTTAATCTGCTGCAAACAAAGCTTTCGCTTCCCTCCGTCCCCCAAAACCTGCTCCTGTTTTGGTTTTCACCTCCACAGCAATAAAAGGCAACTCCATCCTACAGTGACTCCAGGCACAGAACTTGGAGACTCACCTCAAATCCTCTATTCTTTCACACCCGATACTGGATCTGTCAGAAAATCTGGGGTATAGCCAAAATCTGATCACATCTCCCTCCCTCCACGGCTCACACCCTGGTTCAATTCACCATCACTCTCCCCTGGATTATGATAATATTCCCTTAGTCTCTCTGCTTCGAACTTTTTGTCTCAACAGTTTATTCTAAAGCCAGCAACTAGAGGAATCCCAGTTCAAACTTAGGTTAGATCATGTCATTCTTCTGCTCAAAACCCTGCAATAGGGTTAAAGTCAAATTCATTATGACCTAGGAAATGCTCTATGATCTGACCCCCTGTTACCATTCTGACCTCATCTCCTACGAACCTACCCCTCACTGGATTTAATCCAGGCCTGTTGGCCTTCATGTCAGATACATTCCTCCCCTAGGGCCTTTGTTCAGGAATTTGCTGCTCCTTTGGCCTGGAATACACTTCCTTTGGCGATCCACATGGCTTCCCTCCTCATTTCCTCATTCCTCCTTCTTCTCAGTAAGGCCATCCCTGACCAACCTGTTAGAACCTTAATCACCCCCACACGAATTCTATTCCCCTTTCCTGATTTATTTTTCTTCTTAGCCCTTAGCATTAACATACCATACATATTACTTATACATCTTGTTTTTTGGTCTGTCTGTTCCACTAGTATGTAATCTCCTGTGGGCAGGGATTTGGGGTATTTTGTTCACTGGTGTTTCTCCAGTGTCTAGAAAGGTGACCAACACATGTCAGTGGTCAGTGCTCAATAAATATTGGTTGAATAAATGAATTAAAGCATCAGTTATAGACACCCTTAGTTTGCTTTTGGAGATTTTGCCACTTTCTAACAAATTCCAAGAACCTTCCTTTGAAGGATAACTAGGATCTTCTGCCCCAACTTTCTGCCAATCTTCTTACACAAGCCTGGACCTATGGGAACCCAGACTTCGCCTGCACTCTTCCTAGAAAGGGGGTCCGCCACCCCACCTGCTAGCCTGATAGGCAGCCTTTCGTTGAACCACAACCTCCCACTGGTTCACTGCCCCCTCGTGGAATAAGCCTGTTTCCTGGTGGACACAGTCTATGATGGTCCCTCTGACCCTTCTTTGTACATTTACACAACAGCCCTTGCTTATCGGTTTCTTCTCTGACGTGGTTTTGTCTGCTTACCATCCCTGCTGCCCTCCTCCAGACTCAGTGCCTCGCCTACATGAAGGTCCCCCCCGAACTGAACCTATGACTCCAGGAGTGAGCCCCAGAGCGTACCATGAGATCATCACTTTCCTTGGGATTATGACTCTCTGGCATGTCATAAAGACAGCACTTGGTGTGGTGATGGCCTCACTGCCTTGGCTTTGCCCAAGCTGGTGGGGGTACAGGTAGGAGGAGGCATGGGTAGTTTGGGAGTTTGTGTGCATTGTGGTTGTGGTGGGAGGTGGCTAGACAAACTGTGAGCCAGGGAAATCAACAGGTATGGCAGAGATGACAAAGGTTGAAACAAGTTATTTTGGAAGAAGACCTGCAGGGTAACCAACATGTGACCTGGGGCGTGGATGGACAGGGAGTAGTCTGAATTCACAGAAACTCTGCTCATGGCCCAACTTCTGGGAAGGTTCCTGAGGTCCTCTGGGTGGTCATCCTACCATCGCATTTCCCCATTCTGCCACTAGATGGAGTGTTGAGGTGGAGGATGTGAAGTGGGATTTTTGGCATTTGTACAGAAAACCTGAAATCTAGATCCTGGGCAGGTTGCTTAACTCTGTACATCAGTTTCCTCATTTGTAAAAGAATATATACCTTAAAGGGTTCCTGGGCATAGCTAATGAGTTAAAAAATGCGAAAGTGCTTGTAAACTGTGGAGAACTATAAAAAAGGACAACTATTGCCCAGCCGGTGTGGCTCAATGGTTGAGCGTCGACCTATGAATCAGGTCACGGTTTGATTCTCGGTCAGTGCACATGCCCAGGTTCGATCCCCAGTGTGGGGCATGCAGGAGGAAGCTGATCAATGATTCTCTCTCATCATTGATGTTTCTATCTCTCTCACCCTCTCTCTTCCTCTCTGAAATCAATAACAATATGCTTAAAAATAAAAATAAAAAAGACAACTATTTTAACTATATACATGTTTTTAAAATTAAAGTGTTAGGAGGGTAAAAGCTGTTTCTTGTGTTTCTCAGCCCGCACTCAGTAAGAGCATCGAGTTGTTCAACAATTCAACCATCCCCAGATGGCCCCGGTCTAGAAGACCCCTCCCCCGGGTGCCTGGGATTGGAGGGGACGCACCTGAAAATGGGGATGACGTAGTTGTTGGGGAAGATGCCCACTCGCCCGGTGACCAAGGAGACGCCCTTGAGCCAGCCGTCCTGGTACTTCCCCAGGACCCTGATGCCTTCTCCCCTCTGCAGGTCCAGCTCATCGGGTCCGTGGGCGGAGTAGGAGTGCAGGGCTACAAACCTGGGGGACACAGGGCACTGGTGAAGGACAAAGGGGTACACCTCTGGGGAGGGCAGGGGAGCGGCAAAGGGTGAAGGGAGATGGAACCGTCAGCCCAGTGGTTAGCGATAACAACCTTGCAAAACTGAAGCCTCAATATGTAAGGCAGATAAAGATGGCAGAGAACCTGGTCGAAACAGGCCAGGGGGCCCGATCCCTGCCCTCTCTATGTCCCCCCACCTCCGCAGAATGTCACACAACTGCTAGTCACTAGTTTAGGCTGCACCAGCATGTTGACAATGGGACACTGGCCTACAGTGGAGAAAGGAGCTGGTGACCAGAAATTAGTGGCAGCGGGTCTCAGCCCCAGACGTGATGGCTCTACCGAGGCTGCTTTCTCACTCTGCTTAGAGGGTTGCCGGAGAACACACGTGCAGCCAGCAGCCTCAGGGAAATGAGAGGTCAGCTGGAAGCCTCCATCCACTCCCTCTCCTGAGAGTAGAAACCTGTTTGCTCCCAGGAGCTAGCTTAACGTAGGCAGGGAAGTGGGCACTGGGCTGGGGGTGGGGCAGGGTTCGATCTAGTTCTTTGGCGCAGCGGAATGCTGGCTGCACAGTGGGATGGAGGGGAATGGGCTTAGTATGGTGAAAATGCCCTCGGGTTAGAGCAGCGATTTTTCCACTGTGAAGTCCACACAGGGGTCGGGTAGGTCACACCCAGGTATGAGTCGGGGATGAAGACACTGGGGAATAGTGAGGCTGTGGAATGAGAATACCTGCTGACTAAAGGCATTAGAAAATAGCCCACTTGGCATGCCAGCTTCAGGGGCTACCGGTGTATGGCCCTCAGGCTAGACCTTAGCAAGTCCTTGTAGATTCTAAGGACTGTGAGACACTGGGAGGTTTTATCAAATGGCCTGGGGGTGGAGTGTTCTCATTTGCAAGTTCTTCCCCCTAGAAAATGCTACATTTTTTTTTTTTTTTTTTTACTGATTGCTAAAGCAACATCTATTTATAACCCAATATGAATCTAAAGGAAGACAATAGAAATTGCTCAATACACAATTTCCCAGCATTGTTCTGGTATATAACCTTCTAGTCTCTTTCTACTTTGTGAAATAATGAGCTAGGATGATGTGCTTTGCTAATTTGTACTTTTCACCATTATTTCCATTGGCGATTTTAAAGGGAGGGGAGCCATTGTCTCTCTGGATGGGAAGGCTCAGTGGCAGAGGAATGGCTAAGATGACCCCTCTGCACCAGGACCGGGGGGAGGGCTGAGCTTTTTACTCACATGTTAGCTGAGAGGTGTTGCTGGGAGCCAGGCAGACTGACGATGGCCATGGAATGTCCTGGGGAGGCAGGTGTGGCGTGATACATGCTGACCTACACAGACAGAAAAGACAGCCATGCTGAGTCAGCGAGTGACACAAGCCAGGCCCACAGCAGAGCTGCTACAGAAAGGCCTGATGCAGCTGGAAACCAAGAGTCGTGCCCAGCGCTACCCATCATGGGCCATGTCTGTGGTTTGTGGGAAGAGCAGGGCGGGAATACATCGGTTTATGTCCTGGGGAGGTGGGGGGATGGGGAGGTGGCTTGCCAAGGCTGCATTCCAAGATTACTCAGGTAAGACCGAGAAAGAAGACCAGTTGGATTGACAGTCAACAGGGCACCGCCAGACTCCTGGATCCGTCCCCGCTGGCCCCTCCCCACCCATCTCCCAGTGCATGCACTTCCCTCTCTCTATGAAAACCTGCTCTCAGAATATGACACAATGGCTAATATTGATTGAGAACTTAACACTTGCCAGGCACTTTGAAGTGCTCTACAAGCAAAGGTCATCTTTATTAAAGGTACTGTTATCCCCATTTTTGGATGAGGAACTGAGAGAAGGAAAGGTCACCCAACTAGTATGAAACAAAATGTAAAACCAGGTTGCCTAGGTCCGCCCTCCTCATCCCCACCTCCCAGCTTATCTAGTGACTTATGGAAGATGAATCTGAACCCTTTTCACATTGTTTTTCCAGGACAAAAGAGGGAGCAACAAAGGTATAAGCTCCTGGAAACTGTCTACTCTCTTGGGACCTTGCTTGTTATCTAACCGACTACCTTTCCTAGTTCCTTCTTGGCACGTATCACAGACTGTGATTGTTTCCTTATTTACTAACCATCCCTCCACTAGACTCTAAATTCCATGAGGCAAGGACTGCATCTTGTTCATCACTATATTTCTTGTGTGCTCAATATATTGTTGTGGCTTAAAGAACAAGTGAATGAAGAAGTTTTCCTACCAAGGACTAATGAAACCTCGCCCATCTCCATGCCATCCAGAGTAAATACATTCAATCTGTCCCAGTTACCCACCCATAAATGATGGTAACTATGTATGTGTGCCTTTTTAGGACTCTGGTTTTGAAGGCTACTGTTGAGTCTGAGTATTTGGGCAGGTGTGAATGCCTCACTGAGTGCATCTGTCTCTGGCTCTCTGTGCAAGTGTGTATGTTTGTTCAGAATCCATGACAGTTGTATGTGGATGTGTGATGACATTGGTCTATTGTATGTCTGATTATGTTCATATATGTGGTCTATAAGTTGATATGCACATATGCCATGTGTGATTATATGTATGTATGGTTGTATATATGACTGTAAATGTCTATCTGGGATTCTGTGTGCTTGTGTATGAACTTCAGAGGTGTGTGCAGGCATGTATAACTCTAGTTTTGTGTGTGTTGATGGTTGTATAAATGTATGTGATTGTGACATTATTAAAATCCAGTTATAAGATCGGAAACCATTCTAGTTGGTGGTAATGGAGAGAAACTGAAACTCTTATACAGTGCTGATGGGAATGTTAAAGTCTGGCAGTTCCTCAAATGATTAAACATAGAATTACCATATTACCCAGTAAGTCCACTCCCAGTACATACCCAAGGTCACACAAAAATTTGTACACAGATGTTACAGCAGCATTATTCATAATAGTCAAAAGGTGGCAATAACCCAAATGTCCATAGACTGACGAATAGATATACAAAATGTGGTATATCCATGCAATGAAATATTACTCAAACATAAAAATAAAGTATTCACACAGGCTAGTACATGGCTAAATCCTGAAAACATTTTGCTAAAAGAAGCCAGATGCAAAAATACTACATTACATGATTCTATTTACATGAAATGTCCAGAATAGGCAAGTCAATGGAACTAGAAAGTAGATTAAAGGTTTTTAGGGGCTGAGGGACAGAGGTAGATATGGGGGTGATAGTTAATGGGTGTGAGAGTTAAAGGGTACAAGGTTTCTCTTTGCAGTGATGAGATGTAAAATTGCAGTAGTAATGGTTGCAAATATCTGTGGATATATATAAAAGCCACTGAATTGTATATCTTAGAAAGGTGGATTGTGAGGTATGTGAATTCTATCTCAATAAAAGTCTTAAAAAATAAAAGTGTTCCATGGTCACACATCTGAGGCTAACACTTCGTCAAGTATTCTGATCTTGGCAATAAAATATTGTCATACTGGTTCCCTCAAACAGAGATGAAAAGGAGCTGGCTCTGGGCTGGGCAGGTCCTTTCCTGTGGCTGGGCAAGGTAAATCCCTGCCGGGCTTGGGAGCCGTGCCAGGGCGAGCCTTGTTATGCGAATAACTAATCTTATGTTTGTAGAGACTGTCGAAGCACTGATTAAGCAGCATGAACTTAGCACCCACGACTTTCCAATGTTATGTTTGCATAAAAAGTCCTTCCATCCATAAACACTATTAATCTTTAGGGAGGAGGGAGTTGCCAGAATGCAAAGCCACCCCCTCCACTGCACCGGACTCTCTCTCTTTTCTTCTCTAGGCCTTCCTGGAGAGGGGGTATTTCCTCCTATTTGGTACATGGTACCAGGCCAGGACTGAAATTGGTGGGCTTGTGATGGAATTCTTTCTAATATGGAACAGTAAGGGAGGTCAGAGTCTCAGGTTTTGAGGTGTTTTGGAGGGGAAGGGAGAACATGAGTGGAGGAAGTGGAGGAAGAGGAGGGAGAGAGGGGGAAATAGTGGATGACTCTGAGAGTGGGGAAGAGAGAAAGTGAGACAGAGGCACAGACAGAGGCTCAATGGGAGAAAGAGAAGGGTTTAGAGGAATAGAAGGGAGAAGAAAGGGAAATTTTGAAAAAGATGAGAAAATTTCTGACAACTCATTAAAAAAAAAGACAACACAATAAGAAAAGAGCAAAAACAAGATATATTGAGTGGCCAATAAGTACATAAGAAGATTATCAACATCAACAATTATACAAAAATGCAAGTTAAAACCACTATGTGATACCACTATAAACCTAAGAGATTGGCTAAGATGATACTGATGGACCATACCAAGTGTTGGTGAGCATGTGGAGCAACTAGAACTCATATACTGCTTGTAGGAATGTAAAATGGTGCCACCACACTGGAAAACAGGTTGGCCATTTAAAAAAATAAAGTTTAATATACATTTATCATGCTACTCAGCAATCCTACTCACGAGTCTTTATCAAAGAGAAATGAAATCATGTCCATACAAGGACTTGTACATGAATGTTCACAGCAGCTCTATTCATTTCAGACAGAAACTGGAAACAACCCAAATGCCAAGCAACTGGTGAATGAATAAACAATTGTAGTTTAACGACAGTGGCATATGCCTCAGCAATACATGCAATGACATACATGAATCTTAACACCATCCTAAGTGAAAGAAGCAGGACATCCAGGACTACATGTTCTATAATGCCATTTATATGACATTCCTAAAAAGCCGAAACTATAGTGACAGAAAACAGATGAAAGATTGCCAAGAGCCAGGGGTGGTGAAAAAGGATTGCAAAGGCAGAGCCAAAACTGAATACACGAATGAATGGATGAATGTCTGACTGCAGTGATAGGAAAAGAGAGGAAGATAGACAAAGGCAGGGAAAGAGGAAGACAGAAGCCGACAGAAATGAAGGCCCTGTTCGGGACATGAAGACAACCGCATAGGTCGATGGCCAGCTTCTGAGGAGGCAGGTCTGTTCCTGCCCCTGGCATCGAAGATGGAGGCCCAGCCCTCCTGAGTGAAAGAGCCCAGTGAGTGGTTCCCTGGGGTCAACTGTGACCTCAGGTCCCGGGGCCCTAGAGGTCTGAGGCCAGATGTGAGGTCCTCCAGCAACGTGTACTCCCTGGCACAGGGTTTGGGGACCTGAGCAAGATTAGAGAGTGGGTGTAGATTTGAGGGTGAGGATTTCTGCTACAATCTAAAAACATTTTTCTTCCTTTTGAAGGAAATGACTCATTTCAAAAAGTCTTTATCAGAAACAGAAGCATCCACAGCTGTGTGGCCTCTGGGTGTTTTCAGGTCTTGAGGTGTTAAATGAGGGAGGAAGGTGGCATGGAGCCTGGCACAGCATTGTTACAACATTCCGCTGGCCCCAGCGCCTTTCCCAGCAGCCATGCAGGCGTAGAGAATGCGGCTCCCTCTCTGGACCTGGACAGGAGATCTAGCTTCATGCTCAGGCACGTGGCTCTAGTGTTTACCAGGATGTGTGATCTTGGGCAAGTGATGGCATTCTGGGGCTCTTCCATTTCCTCACCTGTACAATGGGGCAATAATGGCATCTCTCTCATAGAGGTGTTATCTGGATGAAACAGCACAACCCATGTAAGTAAGTTTAGCACATGTAAGTGCTCAATGAACATGACTTATTTGGATCTGCAAAGAGATTAGCTGCTGCATATAGTGTGCAGATGGTGTGGATGGAGCACTTTTTTTTATGCAGCCGCTCTGCAAGGCCTTGGACTGAGAGCAGGATCCAAGAGTGTAATGGGGGATGGGAACAAGCAACCCTACCCCTCTCTTCTGGAGGAAAATGTCCTCAGATTTTCAAAATGTGAGTTTGCTGTCCCCCTCCCAGCCCTACTGTGGCACGCAGCTATTTCCTCCAGGGCTCACGCCTTGGTGGGCATGGGGTGACTGTTTCCTCAGTAGAGTGTGGTCCATTCCAGAGGGGCCCATTGTAGTCCTGCATCTCAGGAGTCCCAGGCGCTAACAGGGGCCTTAACCTACATAGTGTTCCTTCAGGGTTGGGAGACGAGTTGCATTTTAGAGATTAGGCATTATTTGGTAGCTTCTGTACCCACCACTGTGGATAATCTGGAGTTGAACATCTGTCTTTATAAAATTAAAAACTCTTTCCTCTATAGATCAAGAGACTTAAGAGCCACCTGCAGGAATTGCAATGTGTGAACCTTATTTGGCCCTAAGCACTGGGGTTAATGCAATGAGCAAAACACACAAGGCTCCTCCTCCTTCCCCATGCGGTACTCACCAAGTGCATGGGGGGAGGCGATTAAACCCATAATTATATAAGCGCAGTGCATGTTGGGCGGGGGAAGTTCAAGGTGCTCTGGGCACCATCATGCCAGGAGACACTTGCCTTGGTTGTTAAGAGGAATTTCACTCTTAGACTCTACAATTCTAAAGCTAACTTACTGTACCCCGGCCTCATTGTCATTATCCCCACTTTTACAGGTGAGGAAACTGGGATAAAAAGGTTACATGATTTTCTGGAGGTAGCTAGCAAATGGGTGGTCAAGTTGACACCAGAAGCAAGGAACGTAGGCTTGGAACGCTTTCCGTAGGAAGCCACGGTCAACGCTTATCATTTCCAGACCTCAATGTGGCTAAGAGGTTATATGTATGAGGCATGTTTGTACATCCCAGGAAAACAAAGCATCCAGCCAAATTCAGTGTTCTGTTTTTATGCTCTGGATACACTGTGTTCATGATGACCACTGTCCCTGTCAAGTGTCCCTTGTAATACGAAATAGATCTGATAACAGGTGGAATGTTAAGTTGTTTTTCTGTTCCCTTCCCTGGCAGAACAGAGGTCCCAAGAGTAGACAATGTCCCTGAGAGCAGACACTGTCTGAGCTGTGAAGACGACTAAATTTATATCTGCCAGGTAGTCCTCAAAGCTTAGACTATTCTCTGTGACCTGGCTCCTGCTTTCCTCTCCAGACTTATCTTTCTCCTCTTCCCAGTCACTCCTGGCCTTTGCACACCTCCCAGCCGCCACCCTGCTCTGTGACTTCCTTTGTAATTAAAAATGTTAAATGATAAATACATTATGCATCCACATAAATGTATACCACTTTATGTATCATTTAAAGAGTAACAAAACTAACACCTGTATACATACCATTCAACTTAAGAAGTAGAGGGAACATAGGATTGGAATGTTGTCCTTAGAGCTCCTCTGCACATTCCTCTACAATCAGATCCCCTCTTCACCCCCACCCCCTACCCCAGGGTAAGTGTAATACTGAAATTTGTGGTAATCATTCCAATGCTTTTCTGGGTAATTAAAAAATGTTTTTATTGATTTTAGAGAGGAAGAGGGAGAGGGAGAGAGAGAGAGAGGAGAGAGAGAAAAACATGGATGTGAGAGAGAAACATCAATTGGCTTGTGGCCCCCACCAGGGATCAAGTTGGCAACCCCGGCATGTGCCTTGACCGGGAATTGAACCAGCGAACTTTCAGTGCATAGAACTATGCTTAACCACTGAGCAACGCGGCCAGGGCTTTTCTATGTAAATTTTACCACTTTGGAATACATCCCCAAACAACGTTGTTTAGGTTTGCTAGTTTTAAAATAGACTTTTAAAAAATTGTTATTATTTTTAATTGATTTTTAGAGAGAGAGGAAGGGAGAAGGAGAAACCCTGATCAGCTGCTACCAGAGATCAATCCTGCTACCAAGTGTGTGCCCTGACCTGGAATCGAACCAGCAACCATTCAGTGTACAGGACGACACTCAACCAACTGAGCCACACCAGCCAGACCAGGTTTGCTAGTTTTTAAACACATTATGAACAGATTCATATTGTGTATATTCTTCTGTAACTTGCATCTTTTGCTCAACACTAAGTTTTTGTGGCTAATTTTCACTGCGGTCTCATATTTCATCATATGCATATGCCATAATTTAACCATTCTATCATTTGCATGTCATTTGGGCAATGTTTGGTTTGGGGGTGCTATGAATGATGTTGCTATGAACATTCTTGTGTATGTCCCCTGTGCACATGTACAAGACTTTTACCCCAGGATATACAGCTACAGGTGGAATTGATGGGCCACAGGGTATGAGCCTGCTCAGTTTTATTAGGTAATAACAAACTTTCCCCAGCGTGGCTGAAACAATTTACACATCTGCCAACAGCAAATGACAATTCCCATTACCCCACAACCTTCCCAGCATGTGGTAATGCCTAGCTTTCTAATACTTGCCTATGGTGGGTGTAAAATTATATCTTATTGTGGTTTCAAAAGAATTTATCTGGGTATTAATGAGCTTGAGTTCCTTTTCAAATGTTTATGAGTCATTCCTGTTTCTTTTTTTAAAAATTAAATTTATTGAGGTGACTTTGGTTAATAAAATTATAAAGGTTTCAAGTGTATAATTCTATGATACATCATCTGTATATTGCATTGTGTGCCCACCACCCAAAGTCAAATCTTCTGTCATCATAGATTTGGCTCCCTGTTTCTTATATGAAATGCCTATTCATGTTCTTTGTCTATTTTTCCCTTCTCCTGGGTTATTTATTATTTTCTTATTAAGTTATGGAATCTAATTTTTTAGTTCTAATATTTTGAATATGAATTATTTGTCACTTGCATTTTTACTATGTGGTGTCCTTTGATGAACAGAAGTTCTTTTTAATAGTAAAATTTACAATATATTCCCTTGCAGGAATCTTGAACATAATTTTTTTTTATCTCAAGGTCATAAAGATGTACTTCTACACTGTCTTCTAAAAGCTTTATAGTTTTGCCTTTCACATTTAAGTGTTTGATGCAGCTAGCATTGATTTTTGACAAGGGGAATCCAATTTCATCTTTTTTGCACATGGATACACAGTTAGCCCAGCACAATAGTTCATCCTTCCTTCTGATCTGCAAAGCTCACTCTGTCATGAATCAAGTCTCCAGGCTGTGTCTATTTCTGGGTTCTCCAGTATGTTCCATTGGTTTAATAGAAGCCATATGCTAAATCCATGCCCTCTTAATACTATATCTTTATAAATAAAACCTGATATCTGATAGGGCAGATCCCACTCCTCACCCCAGCCAAATTCTATAATCTTCTTCTTTAGAAATATCTTGGCTGTTGGCTTTTTGATCTTCCATTTAAAATTTTGAAGCACCTTTTGACTTACAAACAAACAACCCACTGGTATTTGATTTTATAGATAAATTTGGGGAGAATCAATATCTTTAAAAGTCTTCCAATCCAAGAGCATGACATAATTCTTCATGTATTTTAGGTTTTTTAAAATGTCGTTAAACAAGGTTTTGCAAATGTTCTCCATAAAAGACTTACATGTCTTTTGCTGAATTTATTTTAAGGGACTTAAAGAACTTAGTTGCTGTTGTAAATGGTATTTTAAAAAATATTTTTCTAATTATTATACAATTCGCTTTCCTGTATTGATTTGTGTCCAGTAACCATGCTAAGCTCATAGTTATTCCTAATACACTTTTCTAGTTCTTTTGAGTTCCTTATTGAGAGAATAATATCATCTGCAAATAATGGCAGCTATGTTTCTTTCTTTCAAATACTTGACCTTTTATTTATTTTGCCTGCTCTACAGTACTGGCCAGGCACTCCGGGAGGGACAGTGTTGGGCAGAAACACACAGGCATTCTGTTCTTTTTGTTAATCTTAAAGGTAATGACTTCAACATTTCATCATTAAGTATGATGTTTGCTGTCGATTTTATATAGATTTCATTTATTGCGTTAAGGAAGTTCTCTCTTATTTCTAGTTTGCTAAGCTTTTAAGAAATATAATGAATGGCTATAGAATTTTATCATTTTTCTGTATCTATTGAAAAGATCACTTGGTTTTTCTCCTTTAATCTATTAATATAATAAATTACACCAATCAATTTTGTAATATTAAACCAACTTTTCTTGGGAAAACACCAACTTAATGTATTTTATTTCCATATATTCCTGGGTTTGGTTTGCCAATAGACACAGAAGGTTTTTTGCAGCTGTTTACGAGTGAGGTAGAACTGAAATTTTTCTTATGTTACTGTTTTCCTGGATTTGATATTAATAATACTTTAGCCTCATGAATAAATTGGGGAATGTTTTCTTTTCCCCCCCATTCTTTGGAAGCGCTTGTAAAGAGTGAAAGTATCCCCTTCCTGAAAGTGTGAAAAAACTCACCTGTGTAACTGTCTGGATCTGGGGTTTTCTGTGTGGGAAGATCTTATATTACTGATTCAATTTCTTTAATGGTATAATACTATTCTGAAAGGTTGTCAAGACCTATTTACCAGATATAAAATGTTTCTTTTTTATAAACCCTGTTTGCTGAACACAGATTCCTGATTTATTTATTTGCCTTTTGGCCTCTGTTGGAGAGAAAAGGTGGTGCTTGGAACATCCGCATAGAGGCTTGGAAAACCCTAGCCGGCGTGGGTCCCCATACTGTCAGTTCAGGTCCTTTGAGAACCCCATGGGGACACTCACTGATCAGGTGGATTTCTGTACCTCCTTGAGACTCTCTGCAGCCATTGCTAACAGAATGGATGTTGGGGGCCGTCTGAACTGGGTTTGAGTTTTGACACTGAAACCTACTGGCTGTGTGAGTCTCAGACTTAATTCCTCTGAGCTTTAGTGTCCTCATCTATAAAAGGGGGCAGTAATAGTAGCTACCTCATAGGATTTTTGTGAGAATTCAATCTGAACATGCATGCAAAGTACTTTGCACGATGTCTGCCTCTATGAAGTACCAATAAACAGTCACCATTGTTACTGCTGTGAGGTGGGAGACATACAAGGCAGATGGGTGAGGAGACGAGGCAGATTCCCTTTGGGTAGGGCCCGTGATGGGTGGTTGACCCTATGTGTGGGAGACATGTATTCAGGAATCTTTTTCCTGACACTGGACGGGGATATTCTCATGCACCCTGAAGTTTCCAGTGAAGGAAGGGTGAGGGCTGGCACTGGCTTTTTGGGAAAAAGGCCAAAAATGCAACCTTCTCAAACCACAATGACAAAATCCTGCTCCCTGCAAAACCTTGGGTCCTTGGGTTGGTGGGTAGAGTGTCCTCAGCCCTGTCAACCCTGTTCTGTTTTCTACCTCATGCTTTCCTGAGCCCAAAGGCCTGCTGCCTTCGAGGCAGGATTTTAGCACCAAAGCAGAGTCTGAAGGGGTGAGGCTTATTAGTGGTTTTTGCAACACCAAAACCTTAATTATAACCCTTGTCCTCCTCGCCATAACAGTCCACTCGGAGAAGTAACTGCTTGGCCACAACGATAATTAAATCCTCTCACCATGCTTCATTAAAGGCCATAACATTTAAACAAGCAAAGTTCCTGTTAAGTCTGCTGTGGGTCCCTCATTGGCATTTATTCAGAGAAGATGCTTGTTGCACATCTGCTAGGTCCTGGCACCTGGCGAGGTCCTGGGGGTTGGTGACAAAGGCCACTGCTCACTGGGACAGTGCAGGTGGTGTGAGAAACCTGCCATCCATCCTACACTGGGGTCCTTCCCTCACAGTGTCCAGATAGGAGCACCCCAAAGATGAGCAGTCTCTGAACCTCTAGAAATTCCCATGTTCTACCCATCTCTGATAGAGACCACAGGACCTACATCCTTGGAAAGCAGCTTGTCATGGGGGAGAGAGGGCGACTGGCGGTTATTTCCTGAACTAAGAAGCATGGATGTGCAGACAGAGTTGGATGGGTTTTGCAGGAGTCCCTGAGGGCTGGACCCCTCAGACAGGCCCTCTCTAGCTCATGTGCTGGACTTAGTCAGGAGGAGTTTGCCCAGTTTCTGGGAACCCTGCAGAGATGTCTGAGAAGGGATTTACTTCCCAGTCATTTCCATCATGGGGGTGTTATGGCACACCTTTATGGCTTTCCTAAGGCGTAGGCAGCAGGGTGGGCATTGACTCTGAGCAAGGTTTGGCAAAGCCTGAGGGAGAGGTATGGCAGCATTTGCATAGTCACACATGATGCTCAGGTGGCCGTTAGTCAGAACAGAAATGTCACCACGCCCAGCATCACTTCACCCTGGCACAGGCCAGATTAAATGGCTGTCTCCGTGAAATACCCAGGGACTCAGGTTCGGGTTCACTATATGAATCTAGAAAAACTTGAAGCCCCTTCCCTTGGCTTTAGAACCCTAGAAGGAGAGAGCTGGAAAGGACCTTGAAGATAGCCTCATCGAATCCTCCGAGCTCCCAGGAGGGGAAATGTGGGCTCTGGTGGCTGAGTCAGGTCAGGCCCACCGTTGGGGGAGGGAATCATGTCTTGGAAGCTAGTTCAAGCATTTGGTTTTCATGACTTGTTTTCCGGACTATGTTTCACTCATTTTTAACAAATATTTATTGAGATTTCCATGTGCCTGGCTCTGTCCTCATGGAGCTTATATCCTAGTGAGCAGGCAAAACAACAATCACACACAAACCTGAAAGCAAGGAAACAGAGTAGCTGGAGTGACCTGCGGTAGATAGGATGTGACCTGTGGTAGATAGGATGTTGTTGATTCTCGCTAGGATGACCTTGGCCACAAACTTCATCCAAAACCAACCTGTTCCCCACCCCTTGCGCCTGGAAAGATGCCTTTGTGGGGCACTCAGCTTTAGAAATAGGTCCTATGCACCTATAGCGCAGGGACGGCATGGGGCTGAGGACATCAGCTGAAGGCACACTTTTTCCATATATGGGAGGCCAGTCTCGGAGGCAGGGCTGCCTGGCATCCAGCCCAGGGCACAGGTGTTTTTGTCCTTCTGACAGAAGCCCCAGATGCTAAAGCCTGAACGCATGGGCACACCCTCAGCAAGGGAGGGCATTGATTAAGCTCAAAATCCCCACGGCTGGCAGGACATGAGCAAGCAAGGCAAAATGATGAGGTTAGCAGAGCATGGCAGTGACGCCCTTTATCTCTGTTATGTGACATTTGTAGAGACCCCACTCTGTCGATCACATACGTTCTTATTTCTTTATTCCTCACCCTTATAAGAATTCCCTCATTCATACTCATTTATGTCTTCTTTCGTTCATCAAACCTTTCAATTACTTAACTCACATATTATTCAGCCTGTTGTTTATGTTTATTGACGCATGTACACTTACACCTACATTCACTGGGGTTTACTCGCTTCTTCACTCACACATTCAGCTAACTGTTCCTAAACATTCCTCCATGTCAGGCTCAGCTGGGATTAACCCTGGAGGGACCAGGGGGCACCAGGTACTCTATCCTTAAAGGGTCAGTTAGTAAATATTTGTAGGGACTCAGTAAATCATTGTTGAATGAATGGAAGACGGGCACGTGGTAGGCGCATGGTACTTGCAAACAGGCCCAGGAAGGCAGCGGCCAAGGCCAAGGCAGCAGATAAAGGTGCAAGAGCTCGCCGAAACCGGTTTGGCTCAGTGGATAGAGCGTCGGCCTGGGGACTCAAGGGTCCCAGGTTCGATTCTGGTCAAGGGCATGTAACTTGGTTGCGGGCACATCCCCAGTAGGGGGTGTGCAAGAGGCAGCTGATCGATGTTTCTCTCATCTATGTTTCTAACTCTCTATCCCTCTCTCTTCCTCTCTGTAAAAAATCAATAAAATATATATATATATATATATATATATATATATATATATATATATATATATATGGTGCAAGAGCTCAGTGCGGCCTTTTCAGCTGAGCCCAAGGGGTGGGAATGCTTTGTTCGAGTTTCTGACTCTGCCCTCTGTGTCCTCAGAGCTGACACCCCCGCCCCCCGCCGCCCGTCTCAGCCGTGAGAAAGCATGCCTTCCCTAGCTAAGTGTCTGGAAACAGACACACCGGTGTTTGCAATATTCTTTGCATATGTGAGCAGGTTTTGTTATGCATTTCGTTGTGCAATTTCCCACCAGGGCTTGATTGTTTGGAGTGGGAAGAGAAGGAGAAGGCTGGATATTGTATCTCCCGAAGCCTGTGCTTTGATCTACGATAAACATTCTTTTCCTACGAAAAAAACTGGTCCATTTCCTTAAAAACTTCTCTTTCCTTTTCTTCTTGAAGAACATTGTTACTCACCCAAAATAAAATTCCTGAAGCATTAACGAAGGGCTGTGCTAGGGGCCCGCGTTCCACGGGAACAGTCTGTTAAGAACATGCCCGTTTTGTGCCCTCTGTAGAAGCCCCCGTGGAGAAAGCCTGTGGAGACGACTTGTTCAGCTCATGCCCTAAGAAGGCGTATGGCACACACAGTAGCTTATTTGCTGAACAAACCCAGGTACATCCCTAGCCCAGTATAGTGCCAGCTAAGATGACAGAGAATCGTTGCATCTTGGATTCTGTCCAGATGCAGTTGCCCCATTTTAAGATGAGGAAACTGAGGCCTTGCAAGATTGAGCCACAGGGCCATGTTCCCTGTGCCATTAAGGAATGTCCATGCCCCCGTGTTTCTCTACACTACCCTCCTTGTCCCCAACGGCTGCCCTGTACACACCTCTTTTCTTGCCCTCCTCGTTTATTTTGCTTCTCTTGTTTTTCCTTCTTGCTGAATTCTGTGAGAGAGAGTTTTGCAGGCCCCAGTGGCCTTGGATATCAATTACCCCTGCTTCTGGCTCCCAGAGCTATAAAGTCTGAGCTCAAGTGTTTGAGGTTCAGGCTAGGCCGCTCCCTCTCTCACCCGGGCAGGGCTGGGTCTCCGGAGCAAGCTCACCTGCCAGGATTAATTGGGCAAAATGATGATGTAAAGCCTAACCTCTCTTTGGAGAAATGCTGAATCAAGGAAGCACGCTGAACAGCAGGGCTAATTACCGAATCTGCTTCGGTCACCAGAAATCAGAAAGGCTGTGCCCCAGAGGACCCCAGGAGCTTGGGCAGGGCCGGGGAGCAGGCACAGCAGGCGTCACAGGCACAGGAGGACTGGCGTTTTCTGGTGTGACTTTGGAACAAAGGGAACCGGGGCTGAGGAGAGGTGCATGCAGGGCCTCACTCATCTCCTTCGTCACCTGGCTGATTTCTATTATCCGTCAGGTCTCCATCTGAAGACCACTTCCTCCAGACAGGCTGCCCTGACCTCTCAGACGAGGTGGGCCCTCCCTCCCAGACTCCATTCCCCGTCCTTAAACCTCACAGCTCTCTGCACACTCAGAATCTTCTCCTCAAGTATTTATAACACGTTGTTTAATATTAATCTTCCCTGCTGGCCTGGACGGCCCATGAGCGTAGGGAGCATGCGTGTCTTGTGCACTGTCTTACCTGTGCCTGGTGCAGGGGGACACCCAGCAATCCTTTGTTGGCAGCTTCACTGAGGGGCTTGGGCAGCCAGGACCCACCCACCATTCCAGGCGAGGATGGGCTCACAGAAAAAGCCGAAAGGTGCAGAACATGGTGGACAGAGGGCCTTGCCTCCTCCTTTGTCCAAAGCCCTTTCTCCTGCGCTTATTCTTGGCTTCCCTCCCATGGGTTCCCCTGGGGATTACAGCTCAGGGTCTGAGCTGAGTAAGAGCAGGTGCCCCAAGGCCCCCTAGATACAAGCTAAAAGCCTCCCTCCTTTCTTCCTTTCAGAATTCACTGCCTATCTTGGAAGCCTTGGACTGAAAGGCAGGCTCCCACACATCATCCATCTGAAGTGAGGGGCAGGTGAATGTCATTCTCAGCAAGGCCTGTTTGCACATGCCAGCCCTGGGGCGGTGGGGCCGGGGGATAGTTACAGCTTTCTGATTTGGCCCAACGTTAATGACAGAGTGAACGGCTATTGAGCTACTTACTACTGCCAAACCCTGGCTATGATCTCATGTCCGAGCTTTGCCTTGTTTTATCCTCACAGCAATCTTATGAAGTTAAAGTAATTGTCATCATCAGCTCCATTTTACAGATGGAAAACTGAGGCCCAGAGAGATGATGTAACTTGCCCAATGTTATACTTACTGCTCAGCAAGAGGCAGGGGGAGAGTTCCATCTCAGAGGTGGCCGACCCCAAATCTCATATTTTCTCACTATACTGCCTGTGCTGAGAAATTCTGCTGAAAAGCTCTCTGCCTCAGAGAACTCTGACACCTGCTGGGGCTGAGGGAGCTTGGCAGTAGACAAAGGAAACAGGTCCCTCGTGGGAATGTGTGCTTGAGCAGAAGGAGGCATCTCTACAATGACCAGGATTAACCAAATAATAGGAATGGCTCTTCCTGCTGTTCTTTATCTTCAGAGTGTGCTGTTAACAAATTAAGCAGCAGGATACTCTGCCCGCTCAATTTATCATTCCACCTGGAAAACCAGGCAACGGGGGCCTGGAGAGGCGTAATGCAGTTAGCGGGTGGGAGGCGGATCAGATTCTCTAGGCCTAACCTGCGACTTGATGGAACCTCAGGTGGTGATGGCTCCAGTCTTGTGCTAATAATGGCTATCGCGACTGGGACTACATGGCTCCAGGGTGAGGCATTACATGACATAGGGACATTTAGTTCTATCTGACATTGTAACTAGTTCATTTATTTTTTTGGGGAAGACCTTGAGTCTGTTATGGAAATAGCTTTTCATGTCAGTTTTTTTTCCATATAAAATGAGACAAGATAACCTTCATATCTGCTAGTAGTTTGTGAAAAATACACCTTAGGGGATTCAGATAGGAAGGGTCCTCTAGATTTTGGGAGATGCTTGGCTCATTCCCTGCCCTAAGTCAGGGATTCCCTTCAGTCACACTCACGATGAAACACTCCGAAGGCTCTGCTTGGAGGAAGGGAGGTCCGAGCGATGGCTGCTTCCTGGGTCGTGGCTCACCCTTGCAAAGGCCCTGCACGGAAGGACCTACTCATGTGGCAGATGAGAACACCGAGGCTCAATGTCAGTAATTAGTTGGCAAAACCATGGCAAGAAGCTTTGCCTGACGCAAAGCCTTTTATTTATACTAAGCTGCCGTTCTCTATGGGGAAAAGCAAAAAACAAAGCAAAACCCAACCAGAAGAGTATCCTATAGGCTCCTTCAGCACTTTCAGTATTTGGTTTCTAAGAATCTATGTGCTAGGAGAGATTTCTCCTTGCGCCTCATGAAATCCTCCATGTTGTGGTTTATGCCCCCTTTCTCTTCTGGACACCAGAACACAAAACCAGTATATAAACCCAAGTTTGGAAAAATAAAGCCATTACCCATCCCCGCATGAACCCTGAAGCCCTTTCTTCTCCAGGCTGGACAAACCCCAGTCTTTTCTCCTGGCCGGAGCCCAGGTGTGGGAACCAGACCTCTCAGGCGGGGCGGGAGAGTGAACACATGGCCAAAGGGGCCAGGACGCCAAGGCCAGCCTGAGGGCAGTGATAAGGATGTAAACAAGGAGACTGGCACAGGCAGGCAGGGAAAGATTAGCCCAGCTGGCAGTGGCCGGTGGAAAAATGGGTAGCAGTTCAGTGATGTCAAACATGGCAGGCGAGAAGGTGGTGAGAAATGAGCCCCGTCTCTGAGCTCTGGGAACGCCCAGGAGCAAACAAGAGGGAGAATGAGAGAGAGAGAGAGAGAGAGAGAGAGAGAGAGAGAGAGAGAGAGAGAGAGAGAGAGAGAGAGAATATAGTGGTTGAGGCATGAACTTTGGTTACCCAGTATGTGATGAGGGCCTATGATGTGCATGCTTTGAGATCATTATGAAATAATTTAGGTAAAACTCACAGGATAGCATCTTACACATAATCAGCTCTCAAAAAGTAGTAGTCAATCTCATAGAAGAATTGCAGGAAGAATGATAGATTTAGAATGTCACCATTTTCAATCCCAAATGAAATATGTTCATGAATAAAACCTCAAATCATTAGGTGAAATGCTGATGGGGAGCCTTATAATGGATGGAGAAGGCTGACAACACCTGGATCTGAAACAATTTTAATGCAAAACGAGAGGCATTCTTTTACCTATGAATGAAGGTATGTGGACCCCCTACCTCATGACATATGCAAAAATTAACTCCAACTGCATCATACAACTAAATGTGTTAGAACTATAAAACTCTTACTGGAAACACAAGCAACAACAACAACAAAAGAGTAGGTAAATTGGACATCATCGTAGTTAAAACATTTTGGGCTTCAAAGGACACCACCAAGAAAGTGAAAAGGCAATCCACAGACTGAGAGGAAATTTTCACATTATGTATCTGATTAGAGATTTGCAGGTAGAATGCATAAAGAACACTTACGACTCAAGAAGAAGAAGGTAACTAACCCAACTAAGAAATGGGCGAAGGATATTAATAGACAGTTCTCCAAAGAACACATGTCCAATAAACACAGGAATAGCTCCTTAACGTCATTGCCCTCAAGGAAATGAAAACCAACACCACAATGGATACCACTTCATACCCACTAGGATGCCTATCATAAAAAGGCAGGTAAAAAATGTTGGTGAAGATGTGGAGAAACTGGAACCCTCACACACTGCTGACAGGAATGCAACATGGTGCAATCACTTTGGAAACTAGTTGGCAGTTCCTGAAACAGTTAACTATAGAGTTACCATATGATCTAATAATTCCACTTCTTGGTATAAATTTATTTTTGTAAATTACCTTAGAAGGAGGATTAGCTAAACATCTTAACCATAAATTAGACTGTGAGTGTGTCCAAGGGAAAAAATTATCTTAATACGAAGTAGAAACCATCTCTCATGGCGCTCTTGAGTACTGTAAAGTTGGGTTGGGGGACTCCTCTGAAAAATGAAGACAAAGGGACACTCTGGGACAGGATCTGGGCTTAATGGTTCAAGCTCCTTGAACTCGAATAAAGTGAATAAAGAAATCACTTTATTCAGAATATTTCAAATATAGGATCGAAAGCAGTCAGCTGTATAGACCTCAGAATTCCCCAAGGTGCATGCCAGCTCATCCTCCCAGGAGCCCAGGGGAGATGCTGGGGGACTTGTCATTAGCATCCTGGAATGGGACAGAGGAGGGGCAGAGGTGGGGAGTGGCAGGGAATTGTATTCCTTACACTGACTTCTGCAACCTTTCCTCTCTGTCTTAGCTCTCATTTTCTGGATAATTATAAGAGAGGAAAGGGATTGGTAATTGTTTAAGTAAGTCATAGGCTGCTGCTTTGGTTTTTGATTCTTGAGGCAAAATATGTTATTGGAAACCTTTACTGGGGCTTCGGAAAGTCAACAGCAAGGTAAATGAATAAAACACCATCCTTGCCCTTAAGTTTTCAATCTAGTGAGCAAGGTGGTAAGATTATACATGGTATTTATAGTACCAAGAACCAGAGTGTGAGCCATGCACTGTGGCCACAGGGGAGCGAGATTAATTCTGCCGGGGAGGGGAAGGCAGAGCTGCCATGAAGAACTGGTAGGCATACAGGGCTTTGGGGTATGCAGAGGATCGTGACGGGCAAATGCATCAAAAATAAATTCCTGGAGGAACAGCACTTATTTATTCCACAAACCTTTGTTCATGATAACACCTGGGCAAAAATGTAGGAATACTTATAATCCACAGCCTTCTGAATAAAAACCAAACTAACTATTAATACTGTTCAGTGGTTCCCTGGGAATAGTATATGCATATGCCACGTTTTGGAATTCGGACTGTTTGTGAAAACTAGGAAGAAATACTTGTTTTGAATTCCATTAGGATTCTCCACTCCTGTCCAACCTCTCTGTAGATGAGGTAAATGAGCAGGAAGAAGAATTAAAATGACACATGGAAAGTGATTTGGCTAAATCTTTTGAGAAGCCAACTTACAGCTGAATCAGCTAGCTGAATCCACTGAATGTGGGCTGTACTTTATATATCTGTCTATATATAAAGAATAGTTTCAGGAAAATTTGTCACTCTTCGGCTTAATTTGAGTCAACAGGCCCCCATTTGTGCGTGTGCGTGTGCGTGTGCGTGTGCGTGTGCATGTGTGTGTGTGTGTGTGTGTGTGTGTGTGTGTATTGGAGGGAGAAGAACTTTGGGCACAAAGCGTGTATGTACTTGTAACAATGTGTGTGGAATGTGTGTGTAGAATGGGAACCTTATGTTTTTTTAGTTGGTGGAGAGTGTATATGGAGGTGTGTGTGTGTGTGTGTGTGTGTTCAGGTGGTGGACAGAGGTACAGGGACAGCCAGCCTCTTGGTGATCCAGACAGAGGTGTAAGATGTGAAGTGTTATAAAAGGTGATTGTTTTCCTTTTAGACCAGCACACAGGTCTTTCAGGAGTCCTTGACTTTCTCCTCCTCCCTGTCTTGTTAAAAAGGGATTAGAGTCCAATTAAGCCATTTAATCCCAAGGTAGAGATTCATGTTTAAAAACAAGATTTACAGCTTTAAAAAATGCATCATGCAAGTTGAGGTTTGTCCTCTCAAGTTGCCACCTGCATGGTTCCAAAGAGTGTTTTCAGCAGAATACCCAACATGCAGTTCTTAATTACGTTGCCTCATACCTCCAGTCCTTCATGTGCTAAAGTACCCTTCAACCTGAAGAGCCACATGCTGTTAGAAGTACTTCTGCTCTGGAGTGCCACAGTCGCCCTGGTTTCTTCCCCTTCAGCTGGCAACTCAGTGGCCAGGCTTCTTAAGAACAGTATTAAGAGCCAATGCTTATTGGGTGCTTAGTATGTGCCCGGCATTGTGCTAAGCACCTTACATACCGTATCTCATTAGATGCTCCATATGAAAACACCCAGGCCTGGCTTCAGGGGTGCGGAACATGTGTAGTCACACAAGGCTCAGTGCTCAGAAGGGCCCTCCACTTGTTTAACACTCTGCTGTTGCCATCTTGAAATTCGTAATCATTTCCGTGCAAGGGAGCTGCATTAGCATTTTTCACTGGGCCCTGTAAATTATGTAGCCAGCCCCCCAAACACCCAATTACTCGTAAATTCTTTTTCTTCTTTTCCACATGATGCCCAGTACCTTGCTGGAGGATGGGTCAGTAAATTTCAAATTGTGATGCCAGGACCCCCTCTGAACAATGGGTGCCCTTTTCTCCTTGAAGGGAAGTTCTCTAGGGGAAAGGGATCATGTCAAGGTTCTTAGCATGGGAAAGCAAAGCATCTGTGAGAATTTGACAAATCATTAAACTCCTCTAAGCCTCGGTCTTCTCACATGTAAAGTGGGGATAACACTAATCATACCTAATTCACAGGCTGTTTTCAAGGATGAGATAGATCACAGCTCTGACACACAAAACAGATGGCGCTTATTATTATGCATTATGGGTGCTTAGCAGGTACTAAACATCCAATTTTGCTTGTGACATGGTCTGAATCACTTGACCAACCCCAAGGTGCCCTTATCCCAGGGGTCTGTTTCCTACCTGTCCCAAAGAACTGGGAAGAACATCTGCTTTCTCCATGTGCTGGCTGATCACAGAGGGGTTGCTAGAGCTGATAAGCACTGGGGTGCTGATCTCCACCATATGGCGCCCCGAGGGAGAATGGACCATCCTGTTGAGGGTGTTCAAGGCTGTCGTGATGGAGAGCTGCCCGGGCCCCTTCCTCCTGGACCCAGGGCCCCTTCGGAGGCTGGGCGTGTTGGGGGCTTTGCCTCTGGAGGAGGAGGACACCAGGGACAGGCTTTTTGTGCGTGACGGCTGGCGGCCTTTGTTCTTCTCTAGCAGGTGTCTTGCGGTGAGGTTTGGCTGAGAAGACAAAAAGGTTTGGTGAGAAGTTAGTCTTCCTGGTCTAATATGAGCAACTAAGTCTTACCCAGGCAAGTCTGAAGCCAGTTCAGATGCCAACACCTCACTCGCCATCCCCGATTTGTAGAGTCTACCAATTTCTGTGGTGTAAATATCTACCAATGGTTCAACAGCTGGCTAGCAAAATTCCTGAAAATATAACAACGAGCTCTTGCAGTCTAGTACCAACTAGTTCTAGCACAACCACTGACTGCATTACATTTTGAGTACCCTGCCCACCAAAGGCCCACATAATTCATTTCCTCCAGCAACCTGAAATTCACTGACAAAATGGTGGTCTGTGTGAATAAAATTTTCCAGGACAAGTACTTAAATATGCATCATTATGACGGTCACAGGTTGCCCTCTGAAAGAAACTACATCTGGTCCGTCTCATTATAATTTAGGAATTCAACTATAGAGGTAAAAGGGAATATGCCCACTTAAGAACTTTTCAGTGACAATGGGCAGGTGATTAAAATAATCAAGAGAGAAAAGTTTAAAGCAGATGTAGTTTATGGCTCAAGAAGCTTGTAATATTGTGAGAGAAAGAATCAAGTAGGGGAGGAAGTATAGTGTCCACTTTAAAGATAAGAAAGCTGAGGCCCAGAATGGGTGACTTACAAATGGCAAAGCCAGCATGAAACAAGCAAACGAGAAAATGTCTGATAGTAATAATGTTCTGCTGTGATAGTGACTGCGGGAGGTGGCTCCTTTAGATTGGGGGATCCAGGAAAACCTGCTGAGAAGGGGACATTTAAGCAAAGACACAGATGGCAAGAACGAACCAGCCATGTGAAGACGGGGGTAGGAACAGGCCAGGCAGAGGGATTATAAATTAGCAGAAAGGTCTTGAAAAGGTGGTAGGGGGGCGGGGGAGGGAGGAGGAAGAGGGAGGTGTGGTGGGAGGGTGGTGGCAAGCTCAGCCTGTTTGAGAACAAGACAAGAAAGAAAGAGAGAAGGCTGGAACAGAGTAAGTGAGAAGCAGGTGGTGGAGGAGACCACAGAGACAGGCAGGGGCTGGATCTCAAAGGGCCTGGGAAACTTCCTGTTTGTTTTACGTGTAAGGAAGCCTTTGAAAGAATTTAGGTAAAGGAGTGACATGATCTGATTTATGCTTTTGGAAGTTCCTGCTATACTTTGAGAGTTTCTTATGAAGTTAAACACATACTTAGCATCCAACCCAGCAATCCCACTCCTAGATAATTACCAGAGAGAAATGAAAACTTATGCTCACTCTAAAAATGATATGCAAATGTTTGTAGCAGCTTTAATCACAGTTGCCAACCAAGGGAAACAACCACAATGTCTTTCAACTGGTGGATGAATAAACAAACTCTGGCACATCCATCCAATGGAATATGATTCAGTAATGAAAAGGGATGAACTACTTGCTACATGCAAACTCCATGGATGAATCTCAAATGCATTGTGCTAAGTGAAAGAAGCCAGACTCAAAAGGCCACGTTCTGTTTGATTCCATTTCTATGACGTTCTGGGAAAAGAAAACTATAGGAACAGAAAACAGAGCAGTGTTTGCCAGGGTGTGGGAATCAGGGAAGGAGCTGACTACAAAGGGGCAGCATCACCTCCTATTTTGGGGAGCGTTGAAACTACTCTATATCTTGATGATGGTGTGGTTATTCTGAATACATTTACCTAAACATGTAGAACTGGACACCAAAAAGCGTAAATTTTATTGTGTGTAAATAAAATAAATCCATAAAAAGGTATTATTCCAGACTAGAAGGAGGGAGACCATTTAGGAATTTACTGAATCTGTTTAGGCAAGTTCTGACAGCCTTCTGGATTAGGGACAATGTCCTTCATTCCCCAGAGCACCTATCCCTCCATTGTTCATCCAGAAAGAGGACAATATACACTCTTTGAGTTGAATGAGTAAACTTCTTCAGGGTCATTCACAGCTACAATGAAGTTAATGTTTTCCTGCTTCCACCTAATTGTTCTGTCCCCAGATGAGCAACACCATCAGCAGCACTGAGAAAGGGCCTCTGTGACTCTTGGTTTGCCCTGTTCTCTGCCAACGTGATTAATGGCTCAGCTGGGGAAGGACTGCACATCTCTTAAATTTGCATGCACTCATTTGAAACAACATCCTTGAGGTTCATTGAGCTGAGCAAGATTCACATAACCCAGGCAGGCCCTGTTGGAGAAGTTCTGACAAGAATGGGTGTGAGCTCAGTATTTGTTTTGCCACCATTTTATCCAGGTGCAACTCAATAAATCCAATGCTACATTAACAAGAAAAATCCTGTTTATGCAAAAAAACAAGAACAACAACAAAACACACACACACCTCATGTCACTCTCATAAGAAAGCGTTCCTTCCTTCCAACTGCTTTGTGTGGCACTGGAAATGCAGAACTTACTTAAAGAGTCCTCAGCAAGTGCTAGTCTTAATGAAACGACGGAAGTCAGAATCTAAGGGCTGCTTTAGAAAGCTCAATGTAGGTTTCAAGCCATTTTTGAGAACCAGGTTCCCAGAGCAGAGCAACCACTTGATTATCTTATTCCCCTCCTAGCAATTAGAACAAAGGAAGCAATGGCTAGCTTGATGACAATCTTGAGGATTCTTGTAATCACCAATTTTAGAGGTGAAGTGGTGGGAGAGTATCCAAATGAATAATCATTAAATGTAGAAGTTTCTTTGGGGGGGCGGGGAAGGGTATCAGAAGTGGGAAATATTGGTGCCTCTCTCCCAGCCCCAGCTATGAAGAAGCTTCTTGAGATAAAGCAGGGGACCATGCAGCTCGCATCTGCAAAAACTTCAGCACTGCCTATGTGTACAGCTAGACATTAGTTGTAGCTCACCTCTGTCCCTAGAATCTCAACCACTGTCTCCCAATCAACATAACTGTTCCTCTTCAGCAAACGCTGCTTGACCAAGCAAATGGCTCCACCACCAACCTAGGCACACAAATCAGAAAGGGGGCATGATCCTTAACCACTTCCTCTCCCCTGCTCCTTACTTCTGTCAACCTCCTAATCCAGTGGATCTACCTTCCAAAAGGTCCTGGAACCTACCACTTGTTCCAATCTATTGGTCAGAACTAGAGTCACCTTCTAACTGAGCCATGCAGTAGCTCCTAACTGCTCTTTCTATTCCCCCCCTTCTTTAAATGATTTTTACCACTGCAGCCATAGCTGTCTTAAAATATGTATTGATTTCAGAGAGGAAAGGAGAGGAAGAGAGAAACATCAATGATCAGAGAGAATCATTGATCGGCTGCCTCCTGCATGACCCCCAATGGGGATCAAGCCCACAACCCAGGCATGTGCCCTGACAAGGAATCAAACTGTGACCTCCTGGTTCATAGGTTGACACTCAACCACTGAGCCACACTGGCCGGGCCAGAGCAGTCTTTAAGAAACCCAAGTCTTGTGGAATCATTGTCCCTCTAAAGATTTTTCAGTAGCTTCTATTGACTTCTGGATCAAGTCCAGACTTCGATGATCTGGCAGAGACAACAGTACTCACCAAATATTCTATGTGCTCCCCTGTACTTGGAGCTGGCTTAAAGACAGGCAGGGCTATGTGACTGGTTCAGGACAGTGGACTATGAGTGGGAGTGACAAGAGTCACTTCTAAAGCTGGGGCATTGCTGATATATAACTCACTCTTCCTCACTCTTCTGCTGCCACGAAAACTAGGAAGTCCATGTGTTCCAGATGGTGCCACTACAAGATGGCCCAGCCTATTAGTCTGGGTTCCTGCATGACATGTGAGCAGAGCATATAATTGGGTGAGAAAGAACTTTTTCTTTGTTAAGCTGAAATTTTGGAGCTGTTTATTATCATAGCTCATCCTCATTAATGGTTTACAAAGCTCTTTGAACCTGTCTCCCATTTATTTCCCTGGCTTCATTTTTTTGGACACTCTCTAAGCTCCAGCTCTAGTATTCTTTCAGTCCATTGGATATAACACACTTCCTCATCCTGCAGGACTTTTGCAAATGTTACTTCCATGCCCTAGAACCCTCTTCCCTCCGTGCTTACCTACATAACTTCTCTTCATCTGTCAGATCTTGGCTTAGGAGGCATTTGCTGAACCCAACCCAGATAACTTGAGCATCATATTCTCCCTCCCCACAAAGTTCCCTCTACTTTACTCTTTGAGTCATTCATCACACTTATAATTGCTTGATTAATGTCTGACTTTACATTCTGAAAGTAGGGACCCATGTCTGTCTTGTATCTTTAGAACTTCGCACAGGACCTGATATAACAGGCACTCAGTGAAAAATTAGTTGAATGATTGAATATTAGGATGGAGTCACACTGAAAGGTTTGTTCTCTAGTTTTTTTTGTTGTTTTTTTTTCGGTTACTCTGACAACCTCCTGAATTCTTTCCCATTCACTCACTTGTTATGCAATTTTTTTTTTTTAAATGGAGGACTTGTTCTGTCTTAGGCTGGCCTGTGAAGTACAAGCAATATATCCATTAGTGTTCAAAGAAGAGATAAATGAGTGTTCAACTAGTTGCTGAAATTTTATGGAGAAAGTGGGTTTCTAACTGAGTCTTGTAAAATGAGTGAAATGTAAACAAGTAGAGAGAATAACTGGGTGGGTGTACCTGGTAGGGGCCTCAGCAGGGGAAAAAGCGTTGGGAATGAGACTTTATTAGAGATAGAAGCCCAGCCTGTCTGGACCCTTCTTCCATCCCTCCTTTCCACTTTTCATCCCTTCAACACTGACACAGTAGAGGGGGTGCAGAGAACCCTGAGACCTGTGCCGTATTCTGGACACACCATTTATTTCAGAACCTGCTTTGACTCTTATGAATGAAAGAATTGGTTCTTCTCTCCAGTTACGCCTCTGTTCTGTCTTTATCCCACTCTCCTAGAAGTCAGGGAGCGTGCCTTACTTCTTTCATAGCTGCCCACTGCTGACGTTTACTGCTGTATTTTACTTCATTTTATTTTATTTTTGGTTAATCCTCACCTGAGGATCTTTTTTATTTTATTTTATTGATTAAGGTATTACATATGTGTTCTTACCCCCCCACCCCCCCACCCCCCACTTTCATGCCCTCACCCCCCTGGTGTCTGTGTTCATTGGTTATGCTTATATGCATGCATACAAGTCTTTTGGTTGATCTCTCCCCCTTACCCCCACCCGCCCCTACCTTCCCTCTGAGGTTTGAGCATCTGATCCATTGATTTTTAGACAGAGAAGAAGAGAGAAGGGAGGGAGGGAGGGAGGGAGGGAGGGAAGGGAGAGAGAGAGAGAGAGAGAGAGAGAGAGAGAGAGAGAGAGAGAGAGAGAGAAACATTGATGTGAGAGAGACACATCGATTGGTTGCCTCCCACACTCACTCCAATTGGGGCCAAGGATCAAACTTGCAACCCTTCGGTACAAGGGCCAACATTCTAACCACTGAGCATACCGGCCAGGGCACTTTTACTGCTTTATGCCGGGTAAGCATCCAATTGCAGTTAATTAATGGATCTTCTCCTTTAAATTTGCAATGACCTGCTTCAAGCTCAGGTGAGGCTGAGACTCCAAGTTATATTAGGTAAATATCCTAGCTTGTGTTCTTTCCTCTTTAAAAAACAAAGAAGTAATATGTACTCATTTCAGAAGATTTACAAAATACAAGCCAGCAGAAAAAAATTGAAATAATCTAGAATCTCACCATTTGATGATATTATGGTACATTTCCTTTTAGTTCTTTATCCATTAATATATACACATATATTTGTAAAGCTAGTTTTATATAGTTCAATTTGTTTCTTTTTATTGGCAGGAAACATAACATCAAATTTATCAGATGAACCATTTCTAAGTGTACAGTTCAGTAGTGTAAATATATGGTTGTGAAATTGATCTCCAGAACACTATACCCATTAAACTTCATTTTACTTAACAATAAATCATAAACATCTCCCCATAATTCTGAGTACTCCATGATACTTAATATGCTTCTCTAATATTATTTTTAATAAGTATATATTTTCATCACCATTATTTTTAAACAAAATTCTAATTGTTTCTTTTTAGATTATTATGTTTTTAGATTATTTCTGTGTGTTTTTTACTATTATATACAATACTATGGTGAACACTTTTGCATATTTTATACATATATCTCTGCATACTTATTTTAATATTACCTTACCATAAACTCTCTGATGTGAAATTGCTGATTCAAAGGAGATGTACATTTTTAACATTCTTGATATGAGTTAGAGTTTGAATATGAGAGATGACACCAATTTACATTCCTATCAGCAGAATAAAAAGGCCTATTGCCCCTTCCTCTTGCCAGAACTGGATATTATCATCTGGCATCTTTTCTTAGAGACTGTAGTTAGTTCTGTATACGCCTCAGATCAAATGGAAATTGCTCTCAGGAATCACTGTGCTACATGCATCTTTCTGGTAAGCTTAATCAGATGTACACTTGTTGCTCACATACCTCAACAAACAAGATTGGGAAGATGCCGATTTTGTCTCCTAACTTCCCTTCTGCCCAGTTCTCATCCACTCGGCTGATCACAGTGATGATATCATCCTGAAAGAGAAAACGGCTCATGGTCAGCGTCCTGTTTTCAGGTGGTGAAAGCTCTCAGTGGACATCAGCTTGGAGCCCCAGATGGTGTGAGGTACAAGACATGGAGTTCTTTCATGATTTGTTTACAAAATTTTCCTGCTAGATGATCTTTTTCCATAAAGGGCCGGATTTGGATCACCAAGCCACAGAGAAATAGAAATAATTTGGAGGATCAGTGGACTCCAATAGGAAAACTTAGAAATGTTTCTGATTTTAAATCACCAGCAGAATCTGGCCTTTTCATTTAAATTAATCTGATGAGGAAATCAAGATGAAAGCCATAGGGAGACAGACGATCTTAACAAAAGGAAGAATGAATTTCATTCCGATTTTGAAGACTTTTCAGAACCTATCAGTATTCAATGTATCAAATGTAAAGTGATTTTTAACTCAATTTTTTCTTACTATAAAAGTTCATATGTAGACTTATTATAAAAGGTTATACGTAGAAACATCTGAAAATATAGATAAGCAAAATAAAGAAAAAAATTCTATCACAATATAGGTATGACCACTGTTAGCACCTTAGTTAACACCCTTTTTTCCAGATTCTTTTCTATGAAGAGAACACATATATACATGTACATATAAACATACTAATTTTTAGGCCAGCCTGTGTGGCTCAGAGGTTGAACGTCGACCTGTGAACCAGGAGATCATGGTTTGATTCCCTGCTGGGGCACATCCCCAGGTTATGGGCTCGATCCTCAGTAGGGGCATGAGGGAGGCAGCCGATCAATGATTCTCTCTCATCATTGATGTTTCTATCTCACTCTCCCTCTCCCTTCCTCTCTGAAGTCAATAAAAATATATTTTAAAAAGCACACTAATTCTTAAAATCTGTTCCAAAAACATACACAAATTAATATAATAAAGTACATAAATTTTATATGTAAAGCTTGATGAGTTTTTACATTAACTATATCCATGGAACACCATCCAGATCAAGAGTTATAAACATGGCCAATATCTAGAAGATTCCTTTGTACCCTTCCTATCACCTAGCAAGAGGTAACCACTCTTCTGACTCCTAGCATGCCTATTCATTCTGCCTCTTTTTGCACTTCATACAAACGTAGGACACATTGATTTTTTACTTAATACCATATCAGTGACATCTTTCCACATCCATACCTGTTCATCAATCTACACCTGAATAGTCACTCGCTGATCTCTTTGACCTTCTGACCCATGCCCCTGGGTAATTTAAATGAAACGAAATCTAAATTAATTTACTGCATTATATCTTTTCTTAACTTTTCTGTCCTTATTACACTTTGCAATTACATATTTAGAGGTTAGTATTTCTTTAATGCTTATCTACCCCATCAGAACATAAACTCTATGTGCGCAGGGCCTGGGTCTGTTTTGTTCATTTCCATGTCCCCAGAACCTAATACAGTGGCCTCCCTTTAGGAGTCATCCAATAAGTATTTCCTTGTTTTTTTTGTTTTTTTTGTTAATCCTCACCAGAGGATATTTTTTTCTATTGATTTTTGAGTGGAAGGTGATGGGAGGAAAGGGGAGAGAGAGAAACATTGATGTGAGAGAGACATCGATTGGTTGTCTCCTGAACATGCCCTGACCAGGGCAGGAGATCAAACCTGCAACCCAGGCAGGCACGTGTCCTTGACTGGAATTGAACCTGTGACCCTTTGGTGCGTGGCTCAACACACTAACCACTGAGCAGCACTGGCCAGAGGGGAAATATTTCTTGAATGAATGCATGTATGAATAAATGAATGTGTGAAAAAATTGTACAATTTAATGAGATAGAAAGCACTAGGCAAAGATAATGCTGAGTTCATGTTTAATTTGGATATACTGAGTTCAGAAAGAACATGCGATTTCCTAGTGCAGTTTCAGCCTCCCATACCCTTCCAGAATGAATCAAATTTTTTTCTTTTGGTTCCTTGTCATAATTTACCATTTATGTGTCTGTTTCTTCACTAGTCTGCTGGGTCTGTGATGGTAGGAACAGTGACTCATCACTTTGTTCTCAGTGGACAGTTTGGCACATGGATGGGCCTACTGAATGAATGAGCTGGTAGATTAAGTGTCCCAGAGAGGGGCAAAAACAAATCCCCAAAAACCCCAAACAGAGGATGCTCCCTGCCTATGTCTTCCTCCAGCTGCGTCCCCAGAGCGCAGTGTCTAATGCCTGGCACAGAGTGAACACTGAGTAAAGGCCTGTGGAATTGAACTGTCCTTCCTCTGACTGCAGTTGAAATATGGCCTGTGCAGTTTGGGCTACAGAATGACCTTCCTTAGGGGACTCGCTTGGAGGTGCCAAGACAAGAATGATCAGTATTTCAAAATGTGGAGGGCAGTGAGGTTATCTAGTAGGAGGGAATCGGAAGTAAATCTCGTCTCTGGCAGTGGTGGAATAAAAATGTCCTACAAAGCAGACCTTTCCTGAGCCAGTGTGACAGTGCCACTTCTTGTATGTGATTTATCATAAGCAGCAAAGAATAAAAACCATCCCAACTATGGTTTCTATGAGGAAATTTGAATGTTGAAGGAATAATGAATACTGAACACAGAGAATTAAAGTAATCTAGACTTTAGTAGAAGAATGCAGGCAAAACATTTTTAGGGTGATTAATGTCCTTGGAAAGTATATCTTGTAAGAGTTTTGTTTTTTAATGATAGACACATACTTTTAAAAATATATATATTTTTATAGATTTCAGAGAGGAAGGGAGAGGGAGGAAGACAGATAGAAACATCATCGATAAGAAAGAATCATGGATCGGCCACCTCCTGCACGCCCCCTAGAGGGAATCGAGCCTGTGACCCAGGCATGTGCCCTTGACAGGAATGGAACCCGAGACCCTTCGGTCCGCAGGCCGACGCTTTATCCACTGAGTCAAATGGCCAGGGCTTATAAGAGGTTTGTTATGTTTAAAGGTATAATTATGCTATGGTGTGTGTTTGGAGTGTCTTGAATGTAACGTTTACAACAAAATAGATGGTTGTAAATGAGAAGAATTAGGTGATGAGAACTTGGTCGGTAAGAATAGCCTTAGAGATACATGATAAAGAGGTAAGAACTGTAGTTTTGCAAGCACGCTATCAAATTGTATTTGTAATTTTCTGTCCACATGTCTGTTCCTCCCACTACTCTGTCTGAGGTCAGGGATTGGGACTTGTTCATGCTGTATCCTCAGTGCCTGCAAAGAATAGGTGCTCACATGCTGGGATTGTGAGCTGGATCCCCAGTAGGGGGTGTGCAGGAGGCAGCCAATCCATGATTCTTGTCATTGATGTTTCTATCTCCCTCCCCCTTCCTCTCTCTGAAATCAGTAAAAATATATATTTCTAAAAAGTGGGAAAAAAAATAGGTGCTCAAAGTGATTGTAGAATGAATGAATGAATGTGTAAATGCTTATTCTCATAATTACAATAGAAAAGGCTTAAGGATTTCTATCAAACTGATATTAATATATTTCTCTAGTGACTTCATGTCTATGTAGTTTGAATTATACACACACATTGCATATACAAGCACATATGTGTGTATACATACATATATACATAGATATACACACTTAATATAATTTAAAAATATAAACAAATATTAAGCAAACAACTCCAGGTTCTGCACAGTCTCTCCATGGTCACTAGTGACATTGGTGGCTGCCCAGAATCTTACCTTGAGGAAGGTCAGGCAGTCCTGGTTGTCACTCTTGTCCTTATTTCGTAGGTCGAAGTTGTAGAGGGCCCGGCAAAGTGGGGGTGGCTGGGGCAGCTGCTTGATGACCTCCACAGAGCTGGCCGGGAAGAACCCACTGACTCCATTGATCTCCCCCTGGTACCAGTTCTCGTCCAGCTGTCTCCGAAGGAGGATGACATCTCCCTTATTAAACCTCAGGTCACCGGGATTCTGCCCTCGGTAGTTGCATAAGGCCTTTGCTCGAGGCACCTGCCAATAAAACATGTACTTGGCTTAGAGGCTGGAGGAACAGAATGAATCATATTAATAATTAACTACTGAACCCTCCCAATGTACTAAGTGCTAAATGCAGATCATCTTGTGGATCTGTAAACACTGAATGCAATGTTTACCACAAAGTAGGTTGTTATGAATGAGTAGAATTAGGTGGTGAATTATATGTAGAATTACTAGTATATAGTAGAATTAGATGGCCTGTGGACCATATCTTTGAGATGGACACTCTAATCATGCCCATTTCTAAGTAGGGTGACTGAGGCGCAGAGTGGTTGAATAACTTGCCTGGGGTGACACAGTCTGGAAATGGCAGATATGGGATCTGAACTCGGGCCACCTGAGTTTAGAGCTCCTGTTCTTAACCACTATGTAGGGACAGGGTTTTGGATTTAACTCCACAGCTACATGCACTTGAGTGAGTCAGCGACTCCGGGGGCCTGGACATGGACTGTGAAATCTGGCTCCACCTCTTTTCCCTAGTGTGACCATGCTCAAGCTATTTACTCTTTCTTAAACCACATTCATTTATAAAAAGAGGTAATAGTAGGACACCCACCTCATTAGGGAGTTGTGAGGAATAAGTGATATACATAATAGTTTTAGCTTATGGCTTTATACATAGTATGTGCTCAATAAATGATCTCCCTTATTATCATCACCTATAATGGAGGGCTGATGATATCAGTTCTACATATCCCTCAGTATCGATGGGAAGAAAACTGGGCTGAAAACCCCCGAAGACAGAAAGTGTTACAGCGGGGTGATACAGCAGAACTTGTCTTCAGCCTTCTCTAGAAGCTGTAAACCTCACCAGTGTTTGCATCTCTAGGAAGTGCAACTGACACATCATTAGTCAGAAATCAATCATCAATATTTAAAATTTACCTAGAGAATCATCATTTGTTAAATCTGTTGTCTGTCTAAATCATTATTTCAGTCAAATGCCTTTCTTTTTTTCCTAATCGAAACGGTTTCTCCACACAGAAATGACTTCACTCTGGTCTCCTGGAAGCCAGTTTGACAAACTGAAAGTTCTAATCACATAGGTTTAAGGGAAAGCCCGTCATTGTCACCTGGGATTGTGCTTTACTTTGTGCTTTGTCAGCACTGGGGCGAACACTCCTGGGGGCAGCCTTGCTTTTGTAAGGAGGTGTAAGAAAACATTCATTCTGTTCTTCAAGGGCCTTCCGGTCTGCAATGTTAATTTGAAAAGGAACTTCAAGCAGGTTAGGGGTAGAGCCAGGACCGGAGCAGCAGCATCTTGCTGATGGATGGTAGAGTATGCTTTCCTGCTGGTCCCCGGGTACAGTAAGAGGAACCCAAAGGGGTAGGAAACCACAGGAACACAGCTCATCCTCAGCAAACCAGCGAGCAAAGATGTGCGTACTAGGAGGTTTACAGGGCCGAGGATAAATGGAATTGACTGAATAAATTATGATGCACCCATACAATGGAATACCCTACAGTTATTAAAATTGATGATGTTGATCTATAATTAATAGCATTGAGTTACTCAGAATATACTGTTAAGTATAATAGAAGAGGTTAAAACAGTTCTGTAGACTAAACATTTATTATAAATACATATATATCATTTTTTACCTGGGAAAAATGCTAAATGCTAGATGGCTATCCACCAACATTTTAAGAGGGGTTATTTCTAAGTGGTGAGACTTTTGAATACTGAAAAAATTATTTCCCTAAGTGCTTAGCTGTGTTTTCTAACTTTTCTACAATAAATTGATTGTATTGCCTATTATAATTGGATAATAAAAAATAAAATAAATAAAATTGAGGGATGAGAAGTAAAAGACATGGGAGAGGAATTTGGGAAGGAAATAAGCCAAGCTGAGTAGGATTGGCAAACCACGCAACCAACCTTTTGGACACGTTCTTACCTGAAAAATAAGCAGGTAGATAGATGCTGGATGAGAGCAAAAGATGTGTGTGTGTGTGTGTGTGTGTGTGTGTGTGTGTGTGTGATCTAAACGGCTACACTCCCAGGGTTGGCTGTATCAGGGACAAAGTTATCCCTCCATACTCCTTCTTTCCAATTTTCCATTGAAATAAATCACTTTTTTTTTTTCTGGTTACATGACTACCTAGAACAGTAGTCACGTTTTCCAGCTTCTCTGGCAGCTACGTTCTGGCCAAAGGGGCCTAAGTAACTTATAGGAAGTGTTTTTACTGAACGAGACCAATTTTCTCTTTTCTTTCCTCCATTTCGCTATGTAGAATGGAGATGTGATGGCTAGAGCTCTAGCTGCCATCCTGAACAGGGAGGAGGAAGGTCACACCTACAGAGGAAAGGAAGTAGTCTGGGTTGCAGAGTCACTACTGAAGTCCTGAACTACTTTACTGCCAGACTTTGGTCTAAAAGTTAAACTTCCATCTTGTTTAAGGCACTGTTATTTTGGATTTGAAAAGGAAAGGAAAAGAAAGGAAGAATTTTAAAATTAAGAAAAAACATTAAAGCCCCTTTGACTTTGTATAATAATAACATCAATAGCTAATATTTATTGAGTATTTTATCTTATGTGCCAGGCACTGTGTTAAACATTCCACAAGATATTTATTTAATTTTCATAACAAGCCGTGATTAGAAAACTGGGTATCAGAGAGCCTAAGAAGTTGCCCAAGTTCATAAAGCTAGAAAGCGGTAGATTTAGAATTTGAGCTGAGGTCTGTCTGTCCCCAAGCCAAGCTCTTAACTAGTCAGCCAGTGTTTCTCAAAACGAAGTTTGTGGTTCACCTGAATCAGAATCTTGACAGATGTTAAAAATGCAGATTCCTGGACCCCAGCACTGACCTATTTGACCAGAATCTCAAGTGCGATTCAAGTATCTGCATTTTTATCAAGCTCCCCCAGCACCCAAGTTCAATGCTCTCTCCCCCACCCCACCCGCATCTGAGTTATATCTTTTTCTAATTAAAATGGGAGCAGCCCAGCCAGTGTAGCTCAGTGATTGAGCATCAACCCACCAACCAAGACGTCACTGGTTCAGTTCCAGGTCAGGGCACATGCCTGGGTTGTGGGTTCAATCCCCAGTTGGGGGCATGCAGGAGGCACCCAATCAATGATGTTTCTCATCGATGTTTCTCTCTATCCCCCTCCCTTTCTCTCTCTCTAAAAATCAATAGAAACATGTATATTTTTTTAGAAAATGGGAGTAATAAAGTTTTGGTGTGGTTTTGTAAATGACTAAGCTGCTCCTCTTCTCTTCTCTTCTCTTCTCTTCTCTTCTCTTCTCTTCTCTTCTCTTCTCTTCTCTTCTCTTCTCTTCTCTTCTCCTCTCCTCTCTTCTCCTCTCCTCTCCTCTCCTCTCCTCTCCTCTCCTCTCCTCTCCCCTCCCCTCCCCTCCCCTTTTCTTTTCTTTTCTTTTCTTTTCTTTTCTTTTCTTTTTTTCTTTTCTTTTCTTTCCTTTTCTTTTCTTTTCTGGAAGACAGCCAATGCAAGTGGCTTCCATATTTTAATGACTACTGAGCATGTATATAAAATTAAAATTGCACTAAACGTTTAAACCTCTTTGAAGATGCATTGACTCTGAAACCCTGAGATAGTGCCAATGGTTTTGTTGACCATAAATGACCCTAGGACACTGGTGGACTGTCCAGTGGGAGTTGGAGAGAGCACATAGCATTACAACACATGTTGTCAAACACACTTAATCTCTAGTTTTCTGACACCAAGTGCCAACTGTGGTACTTTCTTCGCTTAGGATGTTAATTCATAATTGTTTCTTTTTGTTGATGGTTGATACCTTTTCCATTGATTTAAACTTATACATTATTTTTGCTCCACATGGCCAGTAGTAGTCATATATTCCCAAGCCACTGGACCACTTGAGTGCATAAATGCCCCGGTTTAATGAAATACATATATTCAGGCCTGTAAAACCTCACAGTATGAACTTGGGGTACTTCCTGCAAATGATTCTGACTTCTGTGTATTTACATGGGCCATGGTGATATCCAAAAGAAAAATGCTCTTTTACTTATAGATTATCTCACTGAACTTTGTAAAATGGCTATCATTAGTGTATTTACTCTGCCCTCCCAAACTCATCATCTTTTCTCTACATCCCCTCAGTATAGGTAAGTATTGTGAAAGTGAATTGTAAGTTCTATTTTTAACACAAAGACTCTTTTCATCTTCTTTCTCTTCATTCTGGACAACCCCTCCCCTTGTATTCTCAGTTCTACATTCATACCCATAGGACACATTGCTTCCACGCTGTAAAGGAGGAGGAAGGGAAGGGGAGGGAGAGAATCTGAAAAGGGGAAGGACATGAACAATTATTGTTGTTCTGGCGAGCCACAGAAAAATTTCTGGCATTTGCCCAATTGCACTTTCCATGTATTATCTCAATCATATGATCTCAAAACCCAATGAAGTAGATGGTACACCCCATTTTATTATTGAAGAAGCAGAAGTTGTGAGGTGTTTGATGTTATAACGCAAGGTCACACAGCTTGTGTATGGCAGCCCCGAGACTGACTTAGGCTCATTTGACCTCAAAGCAGCCTGGCTCTTCATCCAGCTGAAGTCACCTAAGTGTGTATTTCTATCATAAAACTCATTGGGGGCTCTGTTTTGTAATCAAAATCGGAACAGAGTGTGAACGTAATTTGCTTGCTGTTGGCTGAATTAGCATGAATTATTGAGCTCCAGAGCCCTCACATAAAAGTTAAGCACCTGAAGAGACTCAGCTGGTTGATTCTATCCGGTCCTCAGCTGTTCTCTCAAGGGAAAATGACTCCAAGTGCCACATCAGCAATCACCGTTGTCTTGTTGGTAACAGCGTTCATCACCCATAAGTGTTTTCCCAAGTGCAGGCAGGAGCGGGGAAGGGGGAAGTAGGAGTGGAGGTCTCACAGCCAGGTCATTACCACACTCCCTTTCTTGGTGTTTTCCGGAAAGTCAGATAATCCAATGGAAGCTAGTGTGTACCTAAAAAGCTTTCCTTTTCTGAGATTCAAAAGACTCAAGATTTCTATGCTCCTGCAATTTTCTATTGCTGTGTCACCTCAGTAAAGTCTGAAAGCCACAAGGGTCATGCTTCTTGGAGGGATAATATATAGAACCCAGAAACAAGGAAGCAGGAGCATGTGGAGATACTCATAGTAGAATTATGTTGGAGTAATTATGAATGTTAGTAGTAAAATTATGGCAAGCATCCCTTTCTTTGTTCTACTTTTTAAAAAAATCTATTGATTAAGGATTACATATGTGTCCTTATTCCTCCATTACCCTCCCATCCCCCCCCCTCATGTCCTTCTTTGCCCTTCTTTGCTCTTCTGATGAGCATGTCATTCACTCTGATCTCACCATACACACAGTTATGTGGTCCAGGCAGACCAGTTAGAGTATCCCAATCCCCCTAGCACAGTGATTGATACAGGTCAGGCATGTGCCCCAAACAGAGCCAATTAGAATCTTCCTTGAAGTCTGATATATAGATGCCAAGAAGTGAGTCTTACTTTTGGATCATGAGCCTTGAGTGATAAGCTGTGGACTACCATTGGTGATATTTCCCAACCAGTAGACACACCTTCCTGATTACAGCTTCAAAAGGCAGCAGAACCAGAGATATAGTGAGACATCTATATAGGTAACTAGATAGATGGAGCCTTGACAATAAAATCTGAATACCTAGATCCAGTTGTCCTTGAAGGATACTCAGTTAAGTGAGACCATATCCCCAATGTGGTGTTTATTACTTAAACTACTTGGAGTTATTTTCTGACACTTGGAACTGAACAAGTCCTGACTAACACATATTAAAAACCCAGAAACAACAAAACTGGGCAACAATGGAGTATTCAAATAGCAGACTTTGGAACAGCAGGAGGTCTAGCTGGCAAGAGCCCTGGGTTTATTTCCCATTGGAAAATAATGAAGGAGGCATGTGGTTGATAACAGGGTGAGAGGAAAGGAGCCCAAGTAGAGCAGAACCACCTCAGTGAGGCACACAAGGGGAAAAGTGAGCTGGAGGTGAGAACACAGCCTGCTACTATGTGACCAGCTCTTCATCATGCTCTAGTGACACTTCCCACTCATTTAGAAAGGAGTTGGCCCAGTTCTCTCGAGTTCTGGCATCAGGTGAGGCCAAAATCAACATGCTGAGCTAACTGCTTGCTTCCCTGAGCTGGTCATGAGATCACCCATCACTGCAGAATGGAGCCAAGGAAAAACATCCTGGCCTTTGGCTCAAGTTATCATTCACCAGGCTATGAATTTTCTGTTGGAGAATTCCGGACTTGTGTCTGAAGCGCCTCTTTGATCTTTATCTCTGAGCCCTGAACATAAACAAGTGTTTAATAAATGCTTGATGGATGAGTGAATCTGTGAATTAATCAAGAAGCATCGAGGAATCACCATTCCTAGAGAAAAAGGATGCATGCAAGATTAATAAATATGACTGATAATAATAATTTGAAATCAGATCTATTGGTAAGAGCTGAAAAATTTAAAAATAAAGGAGAGTTTGGTTATATTTTCCAGATTGCCCTGAACTTTAATAATTTGGTGCTACACACACTCAAAAAATGTGCAATACATAAACTCAGGAAACTGAGGTAAACAAAGCCACACACGTTTCTTTGCTGACTGGCTACTTAGAAGGTTTACTCTGCTGATGTGATTTTGTATTTGCATCTGGCCACTTTGCAAGGTTAGCAGAACAGGCCTTGGGAATGCTGGGTAAGGCAAATGTGACTTCCCCTGGGATTTCACTCTACTGGCGAGACAAAGGGTCAACTAACTGTCCTGGATCCTAACTTCCTAGTCTCTGCTTAGCCAGCTGAGCCACCCCGCTTCCCTCCCTCTCTGATAACCCTTTTGGAGTAGTTTTGTTGGGGACAAGGGAGTGTATATTAGAAAGTGCTGGCTGGCCCTTGAGCACGTTTCCCCTTCTCTGCTGAGGAGAGAGAACTCAACAGGATCAGATCTGGCTGCTCTTGGCCAAGCCCAGACCATCTGCTGCCTGGGGTCTTGAGTTCACTAGAGGCACACATTACTGTGATCTTCCTAAGTGTGAAACGCTGAATGTGGGCATTCGAATTTGAGGGCAGGCTCTGAGACACTCAATGTGAGTTTCTTTTTTCATAGAGAATTTTACTTGTTCAGGAAGGTACTAGGGTGCAACAGAACACGGATATTAGAGTCAAGTAAGATGTTGGCTTGCATTCTGGATTTTGTAACTTTGGCCAAATCACTTCCTGATTCTTAGTTTGGATCACCCACAAAATGGGGCCGATGCTAATACTTCTTTGTGCAGTAAACTCAGCAAGTCTGAGTTATACAACTGTGCATGTTCCAGTGAAAGTTTTAGCCCTTGACCTGAGAGATAAGCTCTCGAAATATCTTGCCTGATCAGTGAGGCTTTGACTGCCTGGGACCTCGAGACACACCAGAGTCTAAGCTAACAATGTGATTTATGGTGGTGGGTGTGGCTCATGCAGTACAACCTTGACTTCTAGAGGGGTTGGAGACTAAAGTCAACCACATGGGAAGTTAGTCATGCCTACCTGACCAAAACCCAATAAAAGTCCTAGGACATCCAGTCTCTGGTGAACTTCTGTGGTTGGCAATATTTTATGGTGCTGTTATACACTGTTGTGGGGCGAAATAAGTGCTCTCTGCTCTGGGAGAGGACAATTGAAAGTTGTGCCTGGTCTCCCCTGGTCTCTGCCCTATGTAGCTTTTCCCATTTCTGACTTTAATCTGTATCCTTTGACTGTAATAAATTGTAAATGTGAGTATCACACCTTTGTTGGGTTCCATGAGCCCTTCTAGAGAATCATTGAATCCCAGGGGGGTCTTGGGGACTTCTGAACACACTTTCTCATGGGTTTGTTGAGAGAACTAATGAGATAAACTCTGTTGAGTAGTTAGTGGAATGCTCTGCAAATAAGAAGTGTTCAGCCTGGCCAGTGTGGCTCATAGGTCGATTACCGGTCAGGCACATGCCCAGGTGCGGGGTCAATCCCCAGTACGGAGTGTGCAGGAGGCAGCAGATCAATGATTCTTCTCTCCCTCTCCCTTCCTCTCTGAAATCATATATATATATATATATATATATATATATATATATATATATACACACACACACACACACACACACACACACACACACACATACACACACACACACATATATATATATATGTGTGTGTGTGTGTGTATACATATATATATACACTAGAAGCCCGTTGCACGAAGTTTTGTGCAAAAGATCTTCCTTCACCTGGCTGCTGGCACCAGTTTTCCGCCAGCACCAGTTTTCCTCTGGCCACCCGCTGATCGGAGAGCCGTTTCCTCTGGCCTCCAGCGCGATCGGCCACCCCGAGTTCTTCCAGTGGTGCCGATGGAGGAACTCTGGGTGGCAGATCGTGCTGGCGGGAGGCACTCCAATGGGCGGGTGGCCAGAGGAAAACTGGTGCCGGCAGCCACACAATCAGCCACCCCGAGTTCTGCCACTGGCGCCTTCTGCAGGCCCCATGGGTCCTCCCCCAGCGCCGGCCATTGGGGCCAGCAGGAGGAACGCCAGCCCAATGGGCCACCCTGAGTCCCGCCCCCAGCCTCCCAATGGCCCAATCGTGGGCATAGCGGAGTGATGGTAATTTGCATATTACCATTTTATTAGGTAGGATATATATATATATATATTTTTTTTTTCTTCAATAAACAAGGATACTTAAGAGATTTTTCCCAAAGGAGGAGAGGGGAGCAATGAGCTTGCTGTTACAATTCTGGCCAGATTTTCCCAACCCTACTTGTTATTCATTCTTTCTTTCAATAATTTTTTTGAGTGATAACTATGCCAAACATTGTGTAGTTGGAGAAAGAAAGGTAAAACTTATAAGTAAATAGATAAATATATAATTACAAGTTGGAGTAAGTTTTATGGAGGAAAAGAATAGGGAGGTTAGAGATACTGAGAGTTGGGAAGGGAAATGATATAAGTAAGATTCTTATTATTGGCCCTATCTTTATATCTAAAACTCTATTCTGTTCTGTGATTTTTGTCGTGTACTTCTCTCTTTATTTCTCCTTTCCTCAGTCTCTGTCTTCCAGTCCTAGGTAGAGAGCTGGGGCATAATAGCTCTCCAGTTCTGTTCCTTATCCATCTCCTGACACTTTGAGTCAGTGGGCATGGCCTTCTTTCCTTCCTCTCTTAATAAAATATGAATTAAGCACTACTTTCCCTTAGTTCCAGGATATGCCAGACTTCTTTCCTTTGATTCCTGCTGCCCCCCAGCAGGGTCCTATAGCAGGAAAAAGGTGAAAGAAGCAGGAGTTGACACCAGTGGGCAGAGAAAGAACAACTCAGAGTCGTCAGCCCCTTTAGCATGATTTCATTTTCCCCTCCAAACATTTCTCTAAGATTGCTTTGGGGTGATCTCATTCCCCCATCATAGGAGGTAATCCCAGACATGTTCATAGCCATATCCCTGGCTCCTGACATAAGCTGGTTCTTAATAAATAGCTTGGGGTTGCTTTTGAAATGGGTTGGGTGCCAGGTCCCAGAGATGTTCAGTGAGATAGCACTGAAATTATCCAGAGAACCAAAGCATTTCCATTTCCATTGCTTGCTCCAGGAGGGTCCAGGGCACCTGTGAGGAAGGGCTGGAGGTACTGACAGCTTGAAGGACAAGGGGAGGAGCTATCTCATTCATCCCAGGAGGTAATTCTGCTCCCTTCCATTATCCACATTTCCAGAGTGAGCTTTTGCTAAAGGTGTGGCGTCTGGTACATGAGTCTCTTTTCAGATGGTTTGAGAAACAGCCAGATCCACCATGCAGAAGGAGGAAAGATGAGTCAATGACCCTTCCACCCTCACCTCTTCCTCTGGCTTAGGAAAATAAAGCTTTCGTTACATGGTCACAGGCTTTCTCCCTCAAGTTGTGTCTCTCTTTCATCCCCATGTAAAGATTTCTGGAGCTGAAGGAGGAATGACTAGTGACAACATGACCCAGGCAAACAGTAGAATGTTTCTGATAATGGGGCCATCTGGTCTGGGCGCTGGAGTTGACCCCTAGATGTGATGCTCAGAAACTTGTGTCTTTGAGTGACGCACAGAACCTCAACTGCAAAGAGATGATTTTTTTACCTTTCCTTCCAACTCTAAAGATAACAGCATGTTAAGGTGAATGATCAATACTCCAGGAGTATCTTTACAATACTACAGAAATAAAGGTGATGGATTTGAAATGGAACCAAACTGGCAAAATGTAGATAACCATTGAAATTTGAGTCAGGGTAGAAGGCAATTTATTGTACTATTTCCTCCACTTTTGTGTGTGTGTGGTCCTCCTTAGAACTGAGGTGCAGGTGCCACCAGCAGGCCAGACTGCAGTGATGAGGAATGAAGTGGCTGTGAATGCTCCCAGACCCTTGGAGACAATGACTTTGCTGACGAGAGCTAAAGTGGCTGGGCTTGTCTTCTATTGTCAAAAAAAATTACATCTTGATTTCAAATGGATTACTTAGTCTTCATTGTTAAGACTTGCGTGTGTGTGTGTGTGTGTGTGTGTGTGTGTGTGTGTGTATTTACACATATTTGCACTTTAATTTGGTGGTAGCATGGGAAAAACCTGCATGGCCTTTGTTGAAAGCAGCAAGCCTGGGAAGTGAGAACTCTTCCCTCTCAGTTCAGTTATCCTTGAAGCCAAGATGTTCATCCCAGGACCTTCTGCAAATCTGCAATTTATCTGCTTCCTTTAAATAAAAATTCAGATCATTCCTTTCATTTATACCAAATGGAACAGATATAACCTTGGAGAAAAAATACCTTGCCTGCCTATAGAGTTGGACCCCATGTTAGGAGTGAGTGTCTGTATACTAGAAAGATGCTAAAGATCCACATGTCATCTGTCCCACTAGACACAGGGTCATATTTTCAACTAGAAAGCTTGAATTTAAGGAAACCCTCTGGAAGTCCCTGAGATATGGAAACTGTCTTCTATGATTAAGCTATAGAAGTGTCTCAGCGGTTTTTGCAATCATTTTTCACTCTGAGATAGAGTCTGTAGTCCTCCTAGGAATGTGAGATATTGCAGGATTGTGGACAGTTCTTTCTTCCCATAAGGTCATATCCAGATAGGAGACAGTATCCTTGGCATTGCCTCTGTCTTCTGCATCTTTGTCTCAGAAAGCCTTTACTGTCCTTGAAGGATGAATTGGATCTCTTTTTTTTGTGAGCCATCTTTCCCCTATCACAGAACTCATCACCTTGTATTGTAATTGCTGGTTTACTTGTCTGCATGTTCACCAGATTTGAACTCTGTATGCTCTATGATTGTTCATCTAAACTCCTAAAACCTGGCAAAGCGATGGCATCCACTCATTCATTCAACAAAAATGTACCAAACACCTATAATAAGTAAGCCAGACACAATGTGTGCCTTTATGGGACTTACATTCTAGCAGCACCTAGTAAACACTCAATAAGTATTGGTTGAATGAATGAACAAATGAATGAATCAATATTAAACCTCACTATTCCACTTAACCCTAATTTCAACTTTGATATTTTGCCATCTCTTTTTCTGACATAAGATTCCAACATGCCTGCCCAGCCGGCATAGCTCAGTGGTTGAGCGTCGACCTATAAAACAGGAGGCCATGGGTTTGATTCCTGGTTAGGGCACATGCCTGGGTTGTGGGCTCGATTCCCAATGGGGCATGCAGGAGGCAGCCAATTGATCCAATTGATGATTCTCTCTTATTACTGGTGTTTCTCTCTCTCTCTCCCCCCTCTCCCTCTCTCCCTCTCCTTTCCTCTCTAAAATCAATAAAAAATATATTTTTAAAAAGATTCTAACATGCCCACCTAGTTATTTTTCCAAAATTGGGGAGTATCCAGGCATAGCCACAGATACAAAAAATATTTTTCCAGGTCATCCTTTACAAAAAGACCCTCTTATTTAAAATGTGCTTTGAGCTTTCCATATCCCAGTTTTCCCAAAGGATACCTGCCTGGGACACTCCTCTTATTGAAGACTCTCCCCGCCCCCACATGTCTTCTACATCAAGTCTATAATCTCTACTGCAGGCAGCCATGATGAGTGACAAAAATTGCCAGCTGGTAGGAAAGGGAGCAGAAGGGAGCAAGGAGATATCTTTTTCTGCCTATTCAGAACATTGAAATCCAATTTATTGCTGGCCACTTGAGCCAAAGAAAGCAGCTCTCAGCAGCTGTTGATCTGAGAGGCTCCAGCTCATTTCCATGACCTGGCTGTCACACTCCTCCGGCACGTCTGGGAGTGGGTCAGCATGAAGCAGCAGCCCTCCTGTTCTCTTCCCGAAGGCCTGGCCTTGGGTGGGCCTGTTTCAGAGGGCAGAAAATGTGATAGAGTCACTCTTTCAAAAATCTTTTTTTCTTGTGGGTGGACATTCCTTGGTAATTGCTGCCCCAGGGTTCCTCCTCTTCTTATTACTCTTGTCCTCACTCAGTGGTGTGCTGGTAAACCAGCTGGGGGTTGGGGGTTCTGATTTGCGTCAATTTCCATGGTGTAAATACTCCCCCTTTGACTACCAACCTGATGTCACTGAATATGGAGTTGGGAAGACACAAGACCTGTGTGTTACTGCCTTTCATGTTCCAGCACTACCAGATAACTTGCTGTCTAACTGACACTCGCTCCAGAGGTGAAAGGTTGCCCAAGACTAGCACCATTGTCTTTCTTACAGCTGGGATTTTAGGACATGGTTGTAAAATCCTTTTGCATCTGATTTGTCATTGGGCTCTGACCACAACACTGCAAGGTAAGAATGACGATGCATATTTGGTAGAGGAGGAAACTGAGGCACAGGAATATATGACTTGCCTCAGCTCACATAGCTGGGGTTCACTGTTCTTCTCTCTCCACTCTTGACTCTGGCCATTCTCCTCTCACACGGCCCATCGCAGCCAAACCGAACATCATTTTGTGCTACCAATGCCTCGGTCACTCTCACTCCTTCAGTTCTTCCCAGAATACTCATTCTGAAGTCCACCCTCTCCCTCTCCTGCCCAACTGTTGCTTGTCCTTTAGGTCTCAGCTTAAACATCATGTCCCTGAGCGTCCATGTCAGGGTCAGGGATCCCTGCCGTGTACATTTATGACTCTCCCTAGCACCTCCATCACAGTTATTTGTCAAATGGTGTTGAAGTGGCTTGTTCATGGATCTGCCTCCTCTACCAGACTGTAAACTTGGCGAGGGCAGACACTTTCACCCAGCTCACCACTGAGCCTAGTGCCAAACACAGTGTTTGGCCCGATAAGTATTTTTAGAAGAAAGGGATTCCTGAATGATGGCCTCCTAAACTCAAATTCACTGAATGCTTTGTTCTCTGAACTATCTCCCATCAGGGCCCCATAGAATCCACTTCCTCATAGATTGGTTGAGGTTTTCTCAGGAACCTGGGGAGGCTCCTGCAACAGTGCTCAGCCAGCCAGACTGCTCCCTTGTCAGTTACAGCTGCTCACCTCCCCTGCCTTGCCACGGCCCCTCTGGGCTTTGCAAAGTGTCGCAGAAGCAAGCTGAGAAACCTGTTTGGTGTGCTATGAAATGTGCTCATTACACGCATGCCAAGACAGAGACACAGGAAGAAGGCTCCAGCCAGGAGCACCCGAACCTTCGGGAACGGAGGAATGTTTAGGGATATTCTGGAATGAACGTGTCCTATAATAATTGCAAGACTAAGCCTTATGGATTAGCCTTGATTCCCTCAATTTCCCTCTGCGGAGGCAGAAAAGGATCCAGGCTGCTTACATGCTGGGGATCTGCTGACCTTTTGGCACCACAGAATCTCAAACATACCTGAGGCATTTATTACAAACATCTAATCATCTTCTGTAAACACAGGCGGCTGCCACTTAAAACAGGCAGGAGCAGAGTCTGGCGCATGCTAGTTCCTTCCTTTGCTTTACCCGAGCCTGCCTAGTGATAAAACTTCAGGGTGTTCATCTTTGCTCTGGAGCATATATGAGAAAGAATAATTTACCAGTCACTGGAGGACCTGGTTATGCCTCTAGAAGCATTTAGTCCAACAAACCTTTGCATGTTGATGAAATGTGCTATTCTGTAATGTCTAATACAGCAACCACTAGCCACATGTGGTTACTGAGCCCTCGCCAGGTGGCTGACGCAAGGGAGGAACCAGATTTTAAATTTCATTTACTGTTAATTAATTTAAATTTGAAGTTAAGTAGCCACATGTGGCTAGTATCTACTATATTGGACAGCACAGCTCTACATCTAACCTACAAGTTTTGTCTAGGAGATGAGAGTTATAACTTTTAAAGATATACATGTATATATCACACACGATCCCTGTGACTGTAATATATACATATCACAGGAATTACACAAGATTGAAAAACACATTAAATGACACCACAGGGATATAAAAATTCAGAAAATGGGAAACTATAAGACAAGTGCAATAGCAAGGGGAAAAAAAAGAGGAGGGGTGTGTGTGTGTGTGTGTGTGTGTGTGTGTGTGTGTGTATGTTTGGAACCTAGAGATTAAAAAAGACTTAAGAAGCATATCAACCAAATGCAATGTGTGGAACTTTGTGGATCTTGATTTAAACAAACCAATTATTAAAAAATTAAAAAACAATTGGGGAAATTTGAACACTGAATATTTGATGATATCAAGGAAGTTTTAGATGTGATAATGGTATTGAGGTGATGTTAAAAAAATAGTCCTTTTTTAAAGGTACCTATTAAGTTGTTTACATGCGAAAGAGGATGATATGGACTTGATAAGTGGGCTATAGACGAAATAAGATTAGTCTTATGTGAATAATTATGGAATCCAAGTGATTGGTACATTGGTTCATTATTATTATTTATTTTTATATTTAGAAAATTTCACAATAAAAAGTTTTAAAAAATCATCAGAGGGATTCCAATGTTGGTGAGAGATGGGAAAACAAGCACTTTCCTTCTTAAATGTTGGGAGCTTAACATTTCGTATTGGGAAGGCAACTTGGGTACATTGATCAAGACCTAAACTATGTGTTCCTTTTGACTCAGGAATCCTAGTTTTAGGAATTTCTCCTGCAGACATATGCAAGAATCTATGTAAAAGATTGTGAAGTACAGGGTTGTTTATAATAGTGAAGAATTGGAAATAGCCTAAATGTCCTTTGGTCAGGGACTGGTTATATAAATGATGGTATGCAATTACTGTGGAATGATTCGCAGTAGTTGAGATCTAAAGAGAATGAGATTGATCAGTGTGGACTGCCATCAGAAAGATGTCTATGATATAGTCTTAGGTTTAAAAAAAAGCAAATTTCAAAAAGTATGTGTAGTATGACCCAATAAAAGCAACATATGTGTGTATATATGTTTGTGTATATGGATGTATAGAAGCACAGATAAAACTTGGAAAATAAATACATCAAGTTGATCCAGGGAGGGGAGGAGCTTACAGCTCCACTAAAATGAGCATGAGTTGCTGTGTTATCTGTGGCTCTCGAGTAGCTAGACCAGGTGTCCTCAAACTACAGCCTGCGGGCCACATGCGGCCCCCCCCCGAGGACATTTATCCGGCCCACCAGGTGTTTTTGCCGTTTTGTTTTTTTACTTCAAAATAAGATATGTGCAGTGTGCATAGGAATTTGTTCATAGTTTTTTTTTTTTAAACTATAATCCGGCCCTCCTATGGTCTGAGGGACAGTGAACTGGCTCTCTTTTTAAAAATTTTGAGGACCGCTGAGCTAGACTCACATCGTCTGTTCCATGAGTAATCAACAATTGGTTCTCCCATCAGACAACCTGGCTGCTATGGTCTGAATGTTGTGTGTCCCCCAAATTCAGATGATGAAACTCTAACCCCCAAAGATGATGGTTATTAGGAGGTGGGGCCTTAGGGAGGTGCTTAGGTCATGAGGGTGGAGCCCTCACAAGTGAGATTGGTGCTTTTTTGAAAAAGACCCCAGAGAGACCCATAGCCTTCCCATCTTGTAAGAAGACACCAGCTATGAACTAGGACGAGGGCTCTCATCAGAATGCGACCATGTTGGTGCCTTAACCTTGGACTTCCAGCCTCCAGAACTGTGAGAAATAAATTTCTGTTGTTTATAAGCCATCCAGTCTATGGTGTATGTTATAGTAGCCCAAATGGACTAAGACACTGCCCCTTCCAGCCAGAAGAAAACGAATGTTTTTGTGACAAGAAGCCTCATTCAGCACAAACTACTGATCCCTACTTCCACAGGGGAGAGGCGTTTAGAAAGTTCATTTCTGTTATGGTGGCTGCCAGTTACTGAGCAACACCCTTGGTCAAACATTGTGCTAAGAGGTCTATGCACATGTCTCTCACTCTCAGGCTCTGGAGTCAAACTCAGATTCTCCCACTTGCTATTTGTGACCTTGGACTAGTACCTTCAGCTCAGTTTCCTTATCTATAAAATGGAAGAAAAAAATAATACCTATCTCATGGTATTATTATATTCAATGAGATAATGCATATTAAGTGCCTGGCACATATAATTGCTCAGTAAATGTCCACTCATTGTTTTCTCACTCCAGCATTCCTACAGCCTTATGTGGTCTAAATACTATTATGCATCCATTTGGCAGATGAGGAAATTGAGTCCTAGAGACAGTGGTGTGCTGGCTCCAGGTCACATGGGTTTATGAGAGCAAATGTTAAATTTTCATACATTTTTTTGAGTTGGCCAACCATCATGTTGGTAGCTTGAAATTAGCTGCGGTGGGATGTGAGTATTTACACCATGGGAATCAGCAAATACTGCATTTCCCCCGAGAGCTGGTTGTTGAACATTACCAGCACACTGAGTAGTTCAGTGACTCGTCTAAGTGGCTGGTGTGTGGCAGAGCCTGGATTTTAATGCTGCTCTGCTTAACTCTAAGGTCTTAATGCTTGGATATACCTCATGGAGGTTTATATACATATTTACATATGCAAATCTCTCTTTAAAAGTTAGAACACTCATCTCCTGGACAAAGCTAGTTGGATAATGCTTTTCAACATCATGTCCCTAGAGAAGTGGTTTTCAAATTTTAGGGTGCTTCAGATTTACCAGGTGGGTGTTGTTGAAACATAGATTTCTGAGCCCAACTCCCAGAATTTCTTATTCATTTTTGGGTGGGGTTCAATAATTTACATTTCTAACCAGTTCCCAGTGATGTTGGTTCTGCTGGTCTGGGACCATACTTTGGGATCTATTGTTTTAGTGCAAAAGCTGAAGCTTTGTGTTGTACATCTTGCCATAATCTTACCAGGTCCATGGCTTTAGCAATCCTCTCATCTATAGATGGGAAGGTTTAGATAGTGATTCTAGGCCCTGAGCATTCTGCTGGAGAGCATTCTGGTAAGATACCTGTGCTCCCAGCAGTTCAAGCACAGGACAACAAGAACCAAATCTTGGTGTCTCTCTCCAGTTGGCCCCTGCTTAGCTCTGGCCAGTATCCCAAGAGCCTGAGCCGCTCCCCACATACAGCAGGAGGCAAATGAAAAAACACACACCACATTTCAAAGTCTATCTTTAAAATCTGGCAGAAAGCTGCCCTATAATTATACTAAGTGAACTAGTTACAACTTCTCTTGTATTGATGTAGGATTATTGAGAGATTGCTCACACAGTTCTGTGGAATTCAGTTAATGAAGTTAGAGCTTTTTTTTTTTTTTTTTTTTAAACCCCCCTCTCTCTTCTAACCATCTCTGGCCTCCTAAATATAGATAATCAAATCACAAAGGAAAAGGAGGTAAACCCTGAATTAATGTTCCTGATCGGAACATGACTGCTACTTTAGAAGCACAACTTTCCCAGCCTAGTTTTCTAACTTAAGTATCTCATGTTTTGCAAGCTCTTAAAGGAGAAAACAAGAGGGCATGGAGAGACGTATAAAAACTCACCTGTGGACATAACTTCAAAAGCATTAGAGAAGCTAAGATGGGAATTTGGCTATACCAAGTTTGCACAGCTTTAATTCATTCTACAACAGTGTCCTACGAACACACCTAGCCAATGGTATGTAAAAGGACCAGGCCAATGGACTTTGGTGGTCCCCTTTTATAATCCTGGGTTTGGGAAATAGGACAGGCATTCTTGGCTTAATAGGAACCATGGGATTATACCATTTGGACTTGCTTTGATTGAGGAAATCAGAAAATATAATTCTGGGAATATGAATTCTGGCTGACAATTGGAATTCCAGTTTCTTGAGAGTAGGAAGTAAATCTTATTAATCTGTAGCCCCACATTCCTGAGCACATGATTGGAGTCCAATAAACTCAACAAATGCTTGAGCATGTTATGGAAAGAACGAGTCAGAACAATTTGCATTCAAATCCCAACTGTATCTTCTATTTGTGTGACCTGAGCAAGTCATTTAGCTTCTTTGACACTCTGACCTGTAAAATGGGGTCAATCAGTCAATAAAATTTACTGAATGCCTGCATGTGCTGATACTGTTATAGACACTGGGGCAATGTCAGCAAACCAGGTGGTCAGAATTTCTATCCTCTAGATGTATGTAATATTAGAGCCTATCTCAAGCTGCCTCTGAGGAAGGCTGTGTAAGAATAAGGGTCAGACCCCCTACCCCAGTGGTCGGCAAACCGCAGCTCGCGAGCCACATGCGGCTCTTTGGCTCCTTGAGTGTGGCTCTTCCACAAAATACCACGGCCTGGGCGAGTCTATTTTGAAGAAGTGGCGTTAGAAGAAGTTGAAGTTTTAAAAATTTGGCTCTCAAAAGAAATTTCAATCGTTGTACTGTTGATATTTGGCTCTGTTGACTAATGAGTTTGCCAACCACTGCCCTACCCTATCATGCCTCTACCACTAACTAGCTGTGACATCTCAGCAAATGAATGGTAATAGGACCAGCCATATGGGAATGCTGTGAAGACCTCCACCACACATCATCCTTGCCTTCGTATATACGTTGAAAAGGCATTTCTTAGGGCAAATGAGTTACACAAAGAGGCACTCCTACAGAGGAGCTGGTGTGGTCCCATTCCAGGGCTTGGTAAGCAGAGGCTGGATTCCACTTCCAGTGTACCTCCTTGGCTGGGTACCTTGTGCAAATACATGTAAAGCCCTTACAACAGTAGTTGGCATTTAGTAAGTACTCAATAAATGATAGCTTTTATTATTGCAGGCGTGTGATAAGAATTTAATGCAAGCAAGGCATTAACAGTATACAGTTGATATTCAATAACTGTTAGTTCCTGTCCTCGTAGTATGGGAGAAACAGTAAACATACGCATCACAGCAAAGTATAGGTGATGGGCTAGCAAAGTATAGGTGATGGGCTAGCAATTGGGTCTGGTCCCAGCTCACCCATTGCTTGCCTCTAATTGCCCAGGTGACCTTCACCAAGCCTCAGCTTTCTCATCTGTCAATGTAATGAGGGTTCAGATTGGCCTAGGCCCGTGGTCGGCAAACTGTGGCTCGCGAGCCACATGCAGCTCTTTGGCCCCTCGAGTGTGGCTCTTCCACAAAATACCACGGCCTGGGTGAGTCTGTTTTGAAGAAGTGGCATTAGAAGAAGTTTAAGTTTAAAAAATTTGGTTCTCAAAAGAAATTTCAATCGTTGTACTGTTGATATTTGGCTCTGTTGACTAATGAGTTTGCCGACCACGGGCCTAGGCCATGTGCTGGGATAATGTCATAAATGCATTTCACTGTAACACGTTCTTCCTTTCCCTGGTGTGTGTATAGACACATGTGGGTATGAGACAGTCTCAGGAAAGTGGTGAGTGGGTGAAGGAGTCTTAGAGAAACTTGCTATTTCAACATGTTTTATTATTATAAAGCACTGATGGAGATGACAGTAGTTGCCCACCATCACACAGTGGGTCAGCTCTGGAGGGTTTCAAATGATCTTGAACTTGGAGAATTATGGGGATAACTGGCTAGAGAGCCTAGCTGTCGACTAGATGGCTTAGACATGTGAGATTCTGTTTCCTGTTTTAGACTTGCTTGAGCTAATTGGGTGACGGAGGCTCAATCACTTCTGGTTAATTTGGTCTAAGATTCTATCCAGCTCAGATATTCTATCAGCCAGTGACTAATATTTTCCATTTCTCATTGACTTTTCTAGTTAGAATAAGACTATTCAAATGCCCAATTGGGCACATGAATGAAGCATTCTTTTTCTCAATTTGGGGAGTGAAACTATAGTAAGGTGGTTTCTATTTATTTGTTTTTAAAATATATTTTATTGGTTTCAGAGAGGAACCGAGAGGGAGAGATAGAAACATCAATGATAAGAGAGAATCATTGATTGGCTGCCTCCTGCATGCACCCTTCTGGGGATTGAGCTAGCAACCCAGGCATGTGTTCTTGACCGGAATCGAACCTGGTACCCTTCAGTCCGCAGGCTGAGCTCTATCCACTGAGCAAAATTGGCTAGAGCACAGTTGATGATTTTAGCGTATAGGCAAGTGCATTTCAGAAAATCCCTCTTTGTTTCCCCTTCTTCACTCCACTAGTTCATAAATTAATAAAAGTCACCACTTAGTGAGTGTTTGCTGTGGTTCAGGAACTGGGCTAAAAGTGCATGTAGATGCATTATCTCATTCAATCTTCCCAACCAGCCTATGAAGCAGGTATTGCTGTTAGTTTATAGGCAAAGAAATATGAAGCCCAGAGAAGTAACCTGCCTAAGATCACACAGCTGATAACTGGCCTCTTTTCTCTGCAGCATCCAGCCTTTATTAATGGTCACTATGAAGCATTACATGATTGGCTTTTCTGTTGTAAGTTGCTTAATATTCCAGGTCAATTAACATGTTATAACTATTTGCTAAAAACCCACCATGTTCAAAGCAAGGTTCTTTTGCACGGTCACTGTCTTACTCAGTGTACAGATATGTATTTATAGATAGTGTTCACTCCAGACTTTGAACTTTTCAAAAATCAACACCATTCATTCTGCATTGAGTGCCTACTATAAGTTACATTTATTGGTTAATTACTCAGTATCTCACCTAAGCTTTATAACGGCCCAGGAAGTAGGTCCTCTTATTATCCCCACTTTCAGATAAGGGATGTGAGCTCCAGAGCAGGGATTTTTCTATAGCCCCACAGTTGCAAATGGCAGGGCCAGGTATGAGAACACAATGTCTTCTGTTTTCTTTGACTCTCCACTGAGGGTCCAGTGCTCTGCATAAAGTCTGAACTCAGTACAAGTTTATTGCTTGATTAGACTTCGGCAGGGTTGACTGTGAATCATAGGATCAATGGTTTTACTCATTTCTCCCTCCAGGCAACGCCTCCTGGGGGGTGTTGTCAAGTCAAATATGTAGTGCAGGCAGCTGGGGTGGGCCCCGGGCCTAGCCAACCTGCCTGCCCTGAATGGTGCAAGAGGGATCCAATTTCTAAACCCTTCCTTTCCACCCCCCGCACTGTTGTGAGTCATCTTGTGTCTGCATGAGGAGGCTTCCCATGGTGCCTGCAGTTGCCCCTTTAAGACATTAAGAGGGGCATGAGGGGTGTGCCATGTTCAGCCATCCTTCTTAGAACAAGTGCTGGAAAATTCTAATTTCTGAGGACTGATGCCGAGCAGCACTTTTGGAGCCATCTTGTTAAAGTGGCTATTGGGAAACTGAGCTCCAGTGTCAGTTGGGAAGGAATGAGTGCCCAGGAATAGAACGGGACATTGCAAATGAGCCGTGAAAAACAAGTGCAGGCCCTGGCCCAGCCTCCTGGGCCCAGATGCTCCCCTACAGAAATTTGGCAGAACATGCATGGAGGACGCTGCCTGGATGAGCTGGGCATCTCCAAGGTCCTGGGCACAGCTTGGCTGTAGTATTTAGCTCTCGGTTCTGAAAAACTCAGGTGGGCCAGGGAAGGGTTCAGAAGCATGAGACTCATCTATGGTTCCCCTGGCTTCAGTTCAACATTATGCTTTTCTAATTGGCTACTTCCTGCTGAAATCAATCCAATATATTTCAGGTTTCCTTATTGATTGCCAACTTTTTTAGGAACAAATTTGCATTCGTTTGGAAACTGTTCTCTTTCATTTCTCCCTTTATTCTCCTTTCCTCTCCCCTTCCCTGCTCTCTTAAAATACAGCATAGTAGTTATATACTTGGGCTACGGAATCTAGTACAAATGAGGATGAATTCTTGTTTTACATTTTTATACTCTGTAAACTTGAGAAACTTAAGTTCTCTGAATCCTTGTTTTCTCTTTTGTAAAGTGGGAATAATAGTAACAACTACCAATTAAATAATAAAATGCATGTAAAGAAAATTGGCACAGTATTTTGCATACAGTACATGGTGAATTAATGTTATATATACATAGATGTATTTTCCTTCTCTTTTTCTTTTTCTTTTCTTCTTGCTCATTTTTCCTTCCCTTTCCTATCCATCTGTGGCTGACACTCTAAGGTGAGTCCCATGATCCCCCATCTGAACAAAGGTGTTCATGCCTTTGTGTAATCCCTACCCCTTGAATGTAGGCAGACCTGGAACTTGTTTCTAAACAATAGGACATGGCAAAGGTGTGAGACGTCATTGCTGTGTTACTTCACGTTAGGTAAGACTGTCTTGCTAGAGGTTCTTTTCCTGCTGGCTTTGCAGTAGTAAGAGGCCATGTTAGGAGGTCCATCTGACAAAGAGCCAAGGACAGTCTCTAGAAGCTGTAGGTGGCCTTTGGCCCACAGCCAGCAAGAAGCCTGCGCCCTCAGTCATACAGCTACAATGAAGTGAATTCTGACAACAACCTCAGGGAGGCTGGAAGTGGATCCTTTCTCAGCCAAACCTCCAGATGAGAACCCGGCCCTGGCTGGCCCCTTGATAGCAGAGGATCCAGCTGTTTTTGCATGTTTGTGCATTGACTGCTGAGCCACTGACACTGTGAGATAAGTGTGTGTTGTTTTCTGATTCTAAATTTCTGGAAATTTGTTACACAGCATAGATAACAAATGTACCTTCTTTTCCAATGATTCCTTTATATTTATCACTATTCATGACTTTCATAACTGCCTTGCATAGTCTTAAGTAAAAAAAAAAAATGCAGTAGAACTCATCCATATAGCCCTTGCTGAAAATTTTATTTATTTATTTATTAAAAAATTTTAAAAAATATTTTTATTGATTTCAGAGAGGTAGAGAGAGGGAGAGAGATAGAAACATCAATGATGAGAGAGAATCATTGATCGGCTGCCTCCTGCACACCCCCTACTGGGGGTCCAGCCTGCAACCCGGGCATGTGCCCTGACCAGAATCAAATTGTGACCTCCTGGTTTATAGGTAGATGCTCAACCACTGAGTTACACTAGCCAGGCTCTTGTTGAAATATTTAGAAGACAATTTTATCTTAAGGTCAAAAACAAACAAAAAACCAAAGACCAAAATGAGTTGGGTTGAACAGCTCAAGTATCCTTGGAGGAAGACCTAGGAGAGCTGCAGTTATTTTTATGGCACAATAAAAACAGCATCTCTTTCCTCCTAATGTGTCGATAGAGATTTCAGAAACTTCTCATCCTTCCTAAAAAGATGAATCCATTTTTGGACATTTCAACAACTACTATGTATGTAACGGATAGTTTGAAAGAGTGAAACAGATTCAAAAGAGTTATTTTAGAAAGAAGCTCAACTGCTTTCAGAGCCATTGTCTTTCTTAAATGGTGTGGAAGATAATGTTGAAAATGCCCAGTTCCTAAATGATCATATCACTTTTGCTCAGAACTCTTCAGCAGTCCTCCCATTACCCCCAATATAAAGCCCTGACTCCTTAACATGGCTTAAAGGCCACTGTCTGCTTTTTCAACTTTATTGTTCCCCTTTCTTCCTCTGATGTTCCAAGTTCTCTCGTTTCAGAAACTTTGCACATGCTGTTCCTCTGCTCTGAATCCTCTTTGTCATACTTTTTAACGGGCTAACTCTAACCCATCTTTCAAGTCCCAGTGGAGATGTCATTCACTCTAGAAAGCATTTCTTGACTCCTAAGCATGGTAGGTGTTCTCTCCATGGGACCCTTTACTTCCCCAACCACAGCCATTAAATTACACATTAAATGCCTGTCTCACTCCACCAGATAATGAGTTCTTAGGGGCAGGATGTATACCCTGTTTCTTCTTGTGTCTTGAATGCCTCGGTGTATGTCTTCCATTGTGAATAAAGTAGCAAACAAGCCAAAGTCTTGCCCCCAAGGAGCTTAAGCTAGGATCAGGGTATTGTACATTGCCAGCCCCGGCTCCACTTTGGCATCAGTTACCTTTAAAATCCCTCTCCCAACTAGGCCAAGTGACTTGCCATGATGCCATGTAGATCCCCTCTGTATCTCCTACAAGGGTGCAAAGGATATAGGAGCCCGGAAGATACTTGGGCTTCCTGTGACATTCACCCCTTGAGGCAGTGCTCAGGTTAGGGAAGGGCTTCACATCCAGTCCATGTCCCCTCCTATGGCCCTAGGAAATCACCAGCGATGGCCCTGTGAATGGCACCCTGGAGCCTGGTCTAGAGGGAGCAGTGGTGGTAGTGGTGGTACGGGCCACATCCTTCTAATGCCTTTGCTTCTGCACTCATCCCCTTAGGAGACAGCAAACCAAGTTGTCCTGAAGAGCAGAAATGGGGCCTTTGCTATTCTGATGGGATGCTGGAATCGTCCCTGTCCTCTCCAGCTACTACAATTAAAAGCATGACATTTCTTTCTCCTTTCTCTCTTTCTTTCAGTTGGTATTACTAGGTTTATTTATTTATTTTCCAGATGAGCTGATACAAGTTAAGTTAAATAGCATGCTCTAGGTAATTAGATAATGAGTAGTATAGAACCTATCTGGTTCTAAATCCCAAGAAGTATATTCTTTGAAGAAAGAAAGATATGGGTTCACATCCCAGCTTTTCCACTTCTAGCTGAGTGAACTTGCTCCATCTCCTCTTTAAAATGGGGGTGATAATAACAATCTTATACAGTTGTTGTGGGGCTAAATGAGATAGCCCATATCAATGCTCGGACTTGGTAAGTGCTCAAAATTGTTAGCCATTATCACAATTATTATTATTACTTCTTTATTATTCCAAGCCTCATGCTTTGTCTTATGTCTTAACCTTGAGGATTGATCTAAGTCTGGCCATTCCAGAAATGATAGCCTTGTTTATCCACACTCTGCTGGAGTCAGCTAGGACTGTGCAATTTTCTTCTTCACCACTGGACAATAGTCATATTTCACCACAGGACTATTGCATAGGACTATGCAATTTTCTTCTTCTAAACCATAACACCTAGCACATGGCTGGCCACAGTAGGCATCCTGGTCAATCCTTGTAGACTGACTGTCAGAATGATCAAACCTTATTTATTCTTACCTTGGCCTGAATGGTTTATATTTCTGCTTGGCCTCTCCCATCGCAGAAAACAGTACAGTACTGAGGAATGAACACAGGCGTTGGGGCCATTTGCCAGCTAGAAGACTTTAGAAAAATAACCCACTGGTTCTAAGCTCTTAGACAGTCACTGTGAAGGTGAAATGACACATGTGAAGAGCCCTGTATATGTTGGCTCCTTCACCTCTTCCCTCAATTAGCTCCTATAACTAAAACAGTCAATTTTCCGAGGCCTGGATTTGGAGGGAAGTAGAGCAGCAGACTGTTTATTGGCTTTTTGCTTCATTTACTTACAAACCAACAAAGCCTGCTCATCAGTTTGTGCTGGGTAGGGAAGTTTCCAAGCCCAAGGGCTCAGTTTGTAGATGAAAGAAATACGGCTTCTTGCAGAGTTCTCAAGTTCAGACACAGCCATTCAGGTAATATTCATAGGTTGTTTGGGGCTGGATTTCCAGGTTCTTACAAGAGAAAGTGGAGCTCAGGTCAAAGAGAACGAGCCCGATGCAAAGGAAGCTTCGAGGCCAGAGACTAAGTTTGGAAGTCCTTGGAACCAAGTTCCCATTAGTACTCCTTATGACTCAAAAATGACTCAAAGTTTCATAAAGAGATGGCTTTTTTCTCCCTTCTTTTCAAATGCTCTTGAGAATAATGTGGAGATCAAACTAAGAATAATGAGGAAATCAAATTTGGAACCATGTCATTAAAATTACATGTTCGTTAATTATCAGAACATGTTCTGATATATACTAAATCTATATAGTTCACTTCCCTCTTAAAAAAATTCTCCAAGCTCTGAACTCATGTAGTTTCTAGGGGGTTGGGAAAACTGAAAGAATATTTTTCATATACTGACTATCTTTTCACATGGGGCCCAATCAATACCCAGTAGGAAGGAAATCAGACATAGCACAGTGGTCAAGACTACTGGCTTGGGTTCAGATGATATCAAATACCAGCTGCAGCCCTTTGTGGCAGTGGGAATCTGGGAGGCAAGCTACTTAATGTTCCTGAGTCTCAGTTTCCAGTATTTAAAATGGGATGATGATAGTAAATGTGCCAAAAGGTTTTGTGAGGATTAAATAAGTTAATGCAGGTAAAACCAACATGAGCAAGGGCTTGGTCATGATTAGCCATTATTATTATTGGGCAATATGAGTAGATTTCTTTGGCACCTGAATTTCTTCTTTCTTGATAAAGTAGAGACTTTTCAGATTAAGGCGATGGGGAGGGAATACCTCAGAGTTCTGGAAGAATGTGCTCATGATATGCAATGCTAACCTGCAACCCTGGTTATCCAGAATCCTGGGAACCACACACCCATGGTATCCCTTTTTACTCCAACCTGCTTTGCCCTCTCACTTCCTACCAACTCTCCTTCCGCTGAAATCCCATTGCACTGTCAGCCCTGCACCACCTACTTGATGATGGCATTAGAAGCCTTGAGTTCTTTCTCTATTTTTTCCATAACTCCTTTCTCTCAGTAGAATTCTAAATCCAAGGGCAGGAATTGTGCTTCCTGCTTCTTCATAATCTCCGTGGGGTCTTGCTATCACTGTGATTTTTTTTTTTTATCACACTGTACATTTTTTGTTGTTGTTGTTAGTCCTCACCTGAGGATATTTTCCCCTTGATTTTTAGAGAGATTGGAAGGGAGAGAGAAACACACAGAGAGAAAAACATCAATGTGAGAGACACATGGATTGGTTGCCTTCGCCAGGGCCAGGATCGAGCCTGCAACTGAGGTACATGCCCTTGACCAGAATTAAACCCGGGACCCTTCAGTTCCCAGGCCAATGCTCTTTCCACTGAGCCAAACTGTCTAGGGCCACACTATAAATTTTTAATAAACACTTGATGGCTTGATTTATCTGTTTGGCAGTAGCATGTATATATTTACATAGCTTTGATTATGAGCCCTTGATGTAAAGGATGTTCTAACCTGGGTGGGTTATCTGGCTAGACCTGAGAAGCAAATTCAGGTACCTGTACGTTGCTCTTAAGTTTTTTAAAAATATATGTAGTTAAAAAGTAAAAAAAAAAGTATCTTCTCTATTAAAAAATCTAGACACTATAGGAGTAAGAGAAAAATATAGCTTCTTTTTTTGTTCTCTCTTCTATCCCATTTCCTGGTCAATACAATCTCCATCTGCAGTTTGATATATGTGCTTCCGGATTTGTACTATCCAATACTGTAGCCACTAGCTGGCAAGTCCAATTATAATGTGCTTTAAATAAAATAACTCACTGGATTTCAAAGGCCTAGTATGAAAAAAGAATGTAAAATATCTCATTAATATTTTTATATTGAGTACGAGTTGAAATAACATATTGATAAATTGGTTTAAATATCAATATTAAAAATTAATTTCAGCTTTCTCTTTATTTAATGTGGCTACTAAAATTTTAAATTATATGTGTGGCTCATACCATATTTTTATTGGAAAAATGTTCTAATTTTTTTTATGCATAAGCAAACCCATATACATGCACAAACACATATGTAAATAATTTTAACAAAAATATGTATGTAGTACATGTTCTGCAGCTTTTTTCATTTTGTTTTGAGCCAGTCGCCCAAACAGGAATCTTAAACAGTATTCAGCACAAACTAAGACTGCTGTTCCAACATCAGTGTTCCAACTGCAGATTTTCACCCTAAGTATAAAAGCTGAAGCATTCTTATTCCTTTGAAGGGTTTTTATTTATAAAGTAATTACTTCTATTTGTTTCATGACTACACATCTTATCACTTCTTCATTTCCACCCATAGAGTTTGGATTGTTCTGAGTGCCAGAAATATATCTCATCTTTCTCTTGTGTTCCCCCAGCATTTGGTACAGTACTGAATACAGAATGTGTATTTTAATTCTTGTGCACTAGAACCCCTATCTAGAGAAGAGAGTTTTTATTCAAATCATTCCCTTTGGTCTGAAAATAATGAAAACAACAGCTAATATTTATTGAGCATTTACAATGTGTTAAGCATTGTTATAAACTCATCACACTCATTGTCTTCCTTTATTCTCACAACCCCATGAAATAAGTGTTACTGATTCCACTTTAGTGTTGAGGGAATTGAGTCTCCAAAATAGATCTCAAATATGTCACTTCTCTTTCTCCACAGTCACCATCAACTCTCTCTGCCATCCTCTCCTATTAGGCCTCCATTTCCACTTAGCCCTCACTCAATCCTTCTCACCAAGGCAGCCAGAACGATCTTTAGAAACATAAACTAGATCATACCGTTCCCATTTAAAACTTTTTGGTGGCTTCCCATTGTCCTTAAAAGCTGATTGTGTCACTGCCTCCCTTATCTATCCCCTGTGACTCCTCTCCCATTCTTTATTAGGCCTGAGGTCCCAACTTCTAATAGTTCATTCTCCCACCTCAGGACTTTTGCACAAGCTACTCCTTTGCCTCAAATACTCTTGCCAAACTCTTTAGTTGGCTTATTCCAACTTATACTTCACTTCCTCAGAAAGTACATTTTTAATTATGCCTCCCTCTTCAAGAATAGGTCAGAGCTTTAAGGCTTTTTTAAATTTTTATATATTTTATTGATTTTTTTTTTTAATAGAGAGGAAGAGAAAGGGATAGAGAGTTAGAAACATCGATGAGAGAGAAACATCAATAAGCTGCCTCCTGCACACCCCTGACTGGGGATATGCCTGCAACCAAGGTACATGCCCTTGACCGGAATTGAATCTGGGACCCTTCAGTCCACAGGCCGACGCTCTATCCACCGAGCCAAACCAGTTAGGGTTAAGGCCTTTTTCTTTAATTTCCTATCACACCTTAAAATAATATATTTCTGCCCTAGCCAGTTTTGCTCAGTGGATAGAGCATCGGTCGGTGGACTAGGGTCCTGGATTCGATTCCAGGTAAGGGCATATGCCTGGGTTTCGGGCTCGATCCCCAATAGGGAGCATGCAGGAGGCAGCCAATCAATGATTCTCCCTCATCATTGATATTTCTATCTCTCTCTTCCTCTCTGAAATCAATACAAATATATTTTAAAAAATAATATATTTCTTTGTGTTTTACTATTTAACATTTTTCTAATGAGACTACATATTCCTTAAGAGCGGAAACTGCCTCTACCTTTTCCTCCCCTGTGTCCCCTCTAGGCCTAGTCATCTGCCTGGCATATAAGTAGCTGATAAATAAATGTCTGTTGAAAGGATGAACTGATGCTTAGAGTAATTAGTGTAAACACTGATGATCTTAGTTCTTTTCAACTTGCAAACCCCCACAATGCCGTCTAATGCTCTCTGTTCAAAAGGCAATGTTTGTTGAAAAGAATACAACTGAGCTTCCACTTTCTTTTTCTTCTCTTAATTTAAGAGAAGGCTGCCATCACCCTAGTCCAAGAAGGTGATGGCTCTAGATAGCAAAATAATGATTACTCAGAATAGTTTTAGGATAATTTATAACAGAGCATATCAATTGACCATTGGTTATTAGGGGGCTAATATATCCTAGGTAAACAAGTGAACTTGTATCACTCTTTCCTTGATGGCTACCCCAGAACCAGACCTAACCTGAGGGTAAGCACCACCGAAAAAAAACAAGGCAGTGCCATTTCTAGGAGGAAAACAGAAAAATTGCAATTGGATAAGGGTTTTTCCAGTTTTTGCCTTTTGAACAGCCTTGTCAGAAATAACAAAAGCCTCCAAAATGAGTTTGCCGCTTCATTTATTCTCAGAACATATAAGAAAATGTCTTTCTCTTAGAGTATTTTTCGTGAGAACCAAGTGGAACCCTGAAGGGGATCACTGAGAAGGACCCACAGCCAAAATTGCAAGGGCAGGTCTCTACCACATGCTCACCTCTAGTTTTTGCTATAAATAGAACTTAACTGGAACTGCAGTTTTTGTTCCTCTACCTTGTAATAGGTAGAGGCAGCAATAAAAACCTCAAACAGCCCAGCTGGCATGGCTCAGTGGTTGAGCATCGACCTATGCACCAGGAGGTCACGGTTCAATTCCAGATCAGGGCACATGCCTAGACTGTGGATTAGTCCCCAGTGTGGGGTGTGCAGAAGGCAGCCAATCAATGATTCTCTCTCATCATTGATGTTTCTATCTCTCTCTCCCTCCCTCTTCCTTCCTCTCTGAAATAAATAAAAAAATATTAAAAAAACACATACCCAAAACAACTAAGGGGAACTCCAAGGACTCCGTGCTGGGGTGAGGGGATTGGGTTGCAGAAAGTCCCCTGATGTCATTTCATCTAGCCCCTTGTCCTCACAGACCTTAAGCAGTTACAAGTGATGACAGGAGGGCTTTGGTGTTTAATCAACTTGGCAGGAAGTGGTTTTTCTTATATTAAACCAGATCCCCTTGTTCCATTGTTTAAATGCATTGTGTTCCATTTGTTTTCAATGCAGTCTTGATACTTTCCACTATAAAGTTTTTGGTTGTTCACTTAGCTGATCTTAATCCCTTCATTCTTCAGAACTCTTTCCTATTGGGATAAGGGGGAGTTTCATGTCACCTACAACCAACGCTATAAAGTCATCCATCCGTCCATCCATCCATCCATCCATCCACCCATGCATCCATCCACCCATACATCCATGCATCTAGTATTTATTTTGTGCAAGCTGTAAAAAAGAAATAGTTGAATAACATAAAGTCATTGTTCTCAAAGAACTGAATCCTGAAGAGAAACAGATAAGAAATACATGTCAATAGAGGGAGATAAGTGTTATGTTGGGGGAAGTATGGATCAGTGAGCATCCTGATTTACACAGCCTTTTTTTTCTTTCTTTCTCCTTTTCTTGCTTCATTATTTTCTGAGTTTTAGACTAGTGGTGGTGGTGGAGGGGGGCAGTGGTTATAAGGCAAAACCATGCATGTATAAGACCTGCGAAGGCAGGACAAGATAAATGCCAGGTGAGTCTGGCTACAGGGACTGAAGAGGGAGAGAGTCTCAGAGGGAGACTAACAGAATAAAGAGGCAGTATTTGAATAGGTCCTTAAAAAGTGTGGGCAAAATTTTGATAGAGTGATTTTTGGGGTGATGAAGAGTCGGATAGAAAGTCAGAGGATTCAGAGAAATAATCAGGCATTGGGAAGGTCTTTGAATTTTTGTTTCTATTTGCTTTTAACTGCTGAGCATAAAAAATTAAAAATCTCCAAAATATAGCCATGATTTAAATGCATTCTTACTGAGACATCCCTCTGCAAAGAATCTCTCCTTTTGCAAACCATGTGTCTTTTATTCCCCACAAATTATGCTCAGTCTCAGTGGTACAGGTGGCTTCAGGGGTGTCATGTGACTTAGTCCTGACCAATCAGAGTATTTCTTAAATCCCACCTGCAGCCGGTGCTCAGAGATGCACATAGGGCCTACAGTAAGCTAATTGGGGTCTTTTTGGCAGAGCTGTCATGGAAAGCTCAATTTCTGTAAGATTAAGAGCTTTAAGAATGATGTAGGCTTTGACTGCCAGTATTTTTCTCATAGAACCTCCCTGAGGATGAAGAACGCAACAGAAGTTTGAGCTGAGAGACAGAAATACAGAATTCAAATGACTGTGAACCCATAGGTCATCTGCCACCCTAAGATCACCTCTTTAAATCTCCACGGAATTACCAACCCTTGAGTCACTTTCTCCTCCCACCCACTTTTTTTTTTTCTTCTTACATCAGTTTGACAAAGAATTTTACCAAGTACCACTAAAAAGTCCTCACACATAGAGTTGATAAACTATGTTAACACAAGGGGAATTTTCTGGGCTAAGTTTGTCTTAAGTATTAATAAAAATTTACACTTGAGGTTAACATCTGGCTTGGCCAACTTTTCTTTCTTGCTGAACTGATGACCTCAATCAGCAACTTCCATTAAAATGATAAAACCACTGTGATTATAGCACATGGCCAAGTGCATTCGGGACTTCTATTTTTTAGATCAAAGCTCCAAAATTCTTTTAATCATTATTCACCATGATTTTTCTTTCTTATAATTTAGGAATTTGAGTCCTTTCATTCTTTGGAATCCTAAAATAGTTTCTTATCTTCACCTAGAATGCCATGAGTGTTATTTCATCCACACCTGAAATGTTACTTCTCTCTCTGGCTTTCGCCCTTCCCCCCAGGCCAGAAAGAGGCAGGGGTGGTGCTTTCCCATGAAATAAGAAAATTCTAATGAGTCAACATATCTTTATTGACTTTCCTGAGAAATGAGAAAATTCTAATGAGTCAACATGTCTTTATTCTACCACCAAATTAAGGAGATTGTCACTAGTGAAAACAGAAGATGACCTGCCTCTCAGGAGTTTTCCCCTCTACAAACTCTTTGGAACTGGCATGAGGCAAAAAAATAAAAATAATCCTTTCTAATAAAATGGTAATATGCAAATTAACCATCACTCCACTACATAAGCCACGCCCACCAGCCAAGCCACGCCCACCAGCCAATCAGGGCGAGTATGCAAATTAACCCCAATCCAAGATGGCTACAGCCACAGAGAGCAAGGTTTCCCAGGTAACAGAGGAAGCCAAGCTTTCCATAGCCGTTGCAGGCCTAAGCCTCCACTCAAGCTACAAAGATTCAATTATAGAAGGTAAACAAATTCAAACAAATGGCAGCAGAATGGAGCTTGAGAGAGTAGGCCAGGGTTGCCGGCGGCAACAGGGGAAGCAAAGCTTTCCGCACACCCTGGCCGGGCTCACCCGCTTAAGGCTACAAAGTTTCAATTGTAGAAGGTGAATTAACTGCCACAGCAATGGCTGCCAGAGCCCCAGGCTTGGCTCCGCTCCAGGCTACAAAATTTCAATTGTAGAAGGAAAATAAATCCCAGATACCAGGGACTCCGCTTGGGTTGCCAGGGGGCGTGGCCGGCCTGCAAACTACCACAGGCCCCTCACTCAGGCCGCCCCATGCCCCAAGGGAACCCCACCCTTATCTGTGACACCCTTCAGGGCAAACAAGCTGGCCCCCACCCGTGCACCAGGCCTCTATCCTATCTAATAAAAGAGTAATATACAGATTGATCATCACTGCAACACACAATATAGCTGCCCCCATGTGGTCAAAGATCCTGCCCCCATGTGGACACAAGATGGCCACCACAATATGGCCAGCAGGAGAGGGCAGTTGGGAGGCACCCGGCCTGCAAGGGAGGGCAGTTGTGAGGGACCAGGCCTGCAAGGGAGGGCAGTTGGAGGTGATCAACCCTGCAGGAGAGGGCAGTTAGGGGTGACCAGGCTGGGAGAGGAGGGAAGTTGGGGGAAAACAGGCTGGCAGGGGAGCAGTTAAGCATCAACCAGGCTGGCAGCAGAGTGGTTAGGGGGTGATCAGGCTGGCAGGCAGAAGCGGTTAGGGGCAATCAGGAAGGCAGGCAGGCAAGCAGTTGGGAGCCAGCAGTCCTGGATTGTGAGAGGGATGTCTGACTGCCCGTTTAGGCCCGATCCCATCAGGATCGGGCCTAAACGGGCAGTCGGACATCCCTCCAGGAGTCCCAGATTGGAGAGGGTACAGGCTGGGCTGAGGGACAACCCCCTGCCGTGCACGAATTTCGTGCACCGGGCTTCTAGTAATAATAATAATTATGTAGGAATGCAGTGGCTCCTGAAAAATCCTACTATCTTCAAACTTGTTATCAATTTCCCCTCTTTTCTCTCTGCAGAAATCAAAGCCGAGGTGCTCACTGTAGGAGTATGTGTTAGCAAAGCAAAATGCAGCATCTGTATAAAAATTCCACGGGTCGCTTGCTGCTCTCAGTTACCACATTCCCTGTGGAATGCATTTTAACTTCCTGCCCTGTTTTTTGATGAAACTGAGGATTGCATTTGCCATCTGCCTTGTCTTTTGGGTTCCTCTTGTTCCCATTTTTGACCCTGCTAATGTATCTTTAAGTGCCAATAGCAATTTTACATCCTGTTACCATATTGTTCCTACATAAGAATCTCATTTTGTATTTCAGTAGACGTCCACTGGTAAAAATGCCAGCTTTCCATGTATCAGAAATAGTATGTCCCCTTCCCCTCCTTGAAAAGGAGTCAGACAGCCACAGAAGTTAAACACAAGTGAGGTCGGTCAGCCTGCCCATCTTTAATCAAGAGTTCAGGGAACAAATGTTTTTAATATAAGGACATAGGACTTTAATTTCATCTTTTTTCCCCCCATAACAAAGCTCAAGTGTTTATTACGAATTAAAAATACTGTAAATACGTTGTGGGTCCTACACAGAAGCCAGGGTTTGAAGTCGGGCCTTATTTGTCAAAGCTTCTGGATTCTGTCCAAGAGGTGTTTACTAAGGGCGAGGCACTGGACGAGGCGGTGTGACTTTCCTTTTTTCTGGGTTTGTAGAGCTGGAAAGATGTAAATCTGAGCTAGCTGTCTGTTGCCATGTTTTTCATTATACATATTTGTGATTTGAATGCCCTGCCTCTGAACCCCCTTTCTATGTTCGGGAACTCACCTACCTTATGAATTTTGGTGGGTGGCAGAAACTGCCTCAATATTAAGAAGTTGCAAACGCCAGCTTTATCAATATTGCTTTCAGCCAGGGATCTAGGCGTTGTCAGTGATAGGGACCTGATTTGAACTTCAAGTTGGCAGTTAGTGACACAAGGAGGGGACCAGGAAAGACTTGTTTCCACCTCTGTGGGAAGGTGGTGGAGGCTTACATCAAGGTTGACCTCCGACCGCAGCCACAGGAAGGGGGACCAAGGGAGGCCTCAGTGTTCGGGCCCAGCAGGGTCCACCCTAGAAGTCAGCACTCGGTCATCTGGGACATTGTTCTTGTCAAGGTGGCTTCAAGTCAGGTTTTGTGTCTCTCCCAGAAATTCTGTGAACTACCTAATATCCTTTTTTATCAATCCTGCTTCTTCTTAAATCTTTTTATGCAGTGGATTCTGTTGTTTGTGACTAAGAAACTGGGGGACACACCTTCTCCAATTAAACTTATGGAGAATTCGCTCTAGTGGTTTGGCTTAGTGCAGTGGTTGGCAAACTCATTAGTCAACAGAGCCAAATATCAACAGTACAACGACTGAAATTTCTTTTGAGAGCCAAATTTTTTAAACTTAAACTTCTAACGCCACTTCTTCAAAATAGACTCGCCCAGGCCGTGGTATTTTGTGGAAGATTCACACTCAAGGGGCCAAAGAGCCACATGTGGCTCGCGAGCCGCAGTTTGCTGACCACGGGCTTAGTGGGTAGAGTGTCAGCCTGTGGACTGAAGGGTCCCAGGTTTGATTCTGGTCAAGGGCACATGCCTGGGTTGTGGGCTCGATCCCTAGTAGGGGGCATGCAGGAGGAGCCAATCAATGGTTTTCTCTCATCATTGATGTTTCTATCTCTCTCTCCTCCCTTCCTCTCTGAAATCAATAAAAATATATTTAAAAAAATAAATTTATGGAGAATGTCATTTGCAAGTGGAGAATGTGACACCAGTAGATAGAAAGAGCGGAGTCAAGGCAGAGGAGAGCGATCTGACAGGACAGTCTGGGTTCTCAGAGGCCCCGAGACCAGCTCGAACTTTGAACTTCCCCTTCTATGACTAACAAATTCCCACTTTCGTCTGAGCTAGTCTGAGGTGGGTTTCTATCACTTGTAACTAAGAGCTCTGGCAAACACAGATGAAAGTAAATGAATACGATGTATCAGGAATCTCAAAAACATTCATCCCCTTTGGCCCAGCAATCACTTTTTCTATTCTTTGGAAATAACTGAAAGTATTAAAAACCAAAACAAAGATGGTGGGTGGGATTGAGCAAATCGTTGCATTAGAAAGTGCTTCTAGATAACAATATCCATGAAGTTGGAACCACCTTCTTCCAATTCCATGCTCAAAATTTTCAGACCTTTTGCTTTACACTTGAAAGATTTTTCTTTCATTGCTGCCTTAGTTTTATTCTCTGTCTCTCTGTATAGCTTGTCTCTTGTCCTTTCCCCGGGGTCTTTAGAAACTGCATTTTGAGGTGTTACATTCTAGAATACAAAGGAATTAGAAGAGTCACTCAGTCCTGCACATGTGGTTGATACTGTGCAATTCTGGAGTGACCAGATCTACACAGCTAATGTGACTTGAGGGAAGTTTATTTTAATAATGTTATGTCAATAAACAAGAAGAGGTATGTGCTCTGTAGCCTCTTTGCATAAGGGAGGCAGAGCTACTGGGAACCAGCATAACATGATGGTTAAGAATGTGGGCTCGGAGTTAGTCTACATGGGAAACTTTGGGCAAGCTACTCAGTACCCCTGAGCCTCAGTTTCCTTATCTGTAAGAGATAGAAGATGAGTCCTAACAGCTCTGTGGATTAAATAAGCTTTGCAGGTAAAGTATTTGGCACAGGCCTTTGGAAATTCTAAAAATGGTAGCTATTTTTCTGTAAAACCTTCAAATTTATATATGTTATTCTTAAAAACATAAATGCAAACAGTTCTGTATTATTTGCATATTCTGTAAAATAGGAAAAGGACAAATTTTAAAACTGAGTTGATGGAATCCTGAGACTCAGAGACTCGGGGACCTTTTCTCTAACTGTAGGAATTGCTAACGTTTATTAAACACTCAGCTATAGTTGGGGTCACCTGGTTGATTCTCAGCTAAGACAGGATTAGAAGCTGACTTTCCTGAATTTCAGGCTCTATTTTCCCCACCTTTCATGGACCATGATGTCTATCCAGATGACAAGTTTCTGAAATAAATGGGCCAGAGATATTTTGTCCTGACTCTGTTTATATTACAGGAAAAGCAGACAAGTTCTGGATCAGAGCTGGCCATGTCTCTCCAACTAGTGCCCCCTTGCACACTTGTTTCCCCCAGCAGCTCACCTCCCTTCCTCCTTCTTCCTTCTTGGTTTCTGTTGCCCGTCTAGATCTTACATGTGCCTTTTCTGCCTTCCCCCTGCCCTACCCTCCTCTTTTCTCTGACTCCATTTCTCCCCTCTCCAGTCTCCCTCTCTAGTCACCTAGACTCACTTGTACTAAATCCTTAAATTTCTGACCAAGTGGTATCTAGTTAAGACATAGCCTTATCATTAACATGGAGCTGGACTGGCTATGGAGTACATCATGCTCCAGAAGTTTATCAACATTAAATGGGTGGCATTGGAACCAATGAGAACTCACCGGTGACCACAGATGGTCCAGGGCTCCATGCGGCTCCAAGGGAACAATGGATATGTCTTAAGCCTGACTGACCTGGTTAAGAGCCCAGACTCTGGATGCAGGTAGACCTGGTTCAAATCTTGGCTCTGCCACTTCTTAGCAGTTTCTTCATCTGCCAAGTAGGATAATACCTCAGACCTCCAAGGGTTGTTGGCAGGATTCAAGGACACCTAGCTTATTTGACCCAGTGTCTGGCACATGGTGTGTGCCATGTGATGGTAGTAGTTATTAAGGTGTTGATTAATAACCCTGTCCATCTCTTCTCCTGCTTCTGCCTTTCCTGGTCCCTCCCTCCTTGTCCAAGCAACCAGGACAAACACATCAGGTGATGAAGTAAGATTCTTTAGGCCTTGGGATACAAAGTGGCATGGAGAAGTTAGGAAATCCAGGACATGTCTTAACCACAAAGTTTTATAATTATGAAAAAAAAAATTCCTAGTGTTTCAAAATTTCCGGAAACAAAAACAAAACAAAAAAGGTTTAATTGCTAATTCTTTTCCAATACAAAGGGAAGTAAAAGGAGGACATGGGAAATGTTCTTTTTGCTAAAATTCACGCTCCTGCATCCTAGATCCTTGTTATAATCTCTCAAGAGGAAGAAAACACTGCCATCTCCTTCCGTCCTTCAGTCACCCTATTCCTCCTTCCTTCAAACATGGAACCACTCCAAAGAGACAGTCAAAATCCAGAAGGTGATCTCTCCTGCTTCTCCAAACAGCTAGGAAGGGAATTTTTTCTTCTGTCCCTCCATCTCTCTGCCATGCCTGTTTGTTAAGCAGAAGTCCCCAACAAGCTTTATTGCAGCCTTGTCTTTCTCATACCCAGGTGGCTTGTTAATATCACAGCCGAACACCCTTCCTAAACACAGCTCTGCAGAGTTCTGTTCCTGCTCCATGCCACTGAATCGGCTGCATTGCCTTGGCAACCAATTAAAATACTTGTCTGTGTGTGTCGATATCGTCCTTAATTCTGCAAAACCAGGGCAACCTGCTCGGAGGGCTGCGGCATGCCAGTCCGCCGATGGTGTTTTGCATTCTGGTTTGACTTCTTTTTTTTTCACCTCCCAATTACCTCTGAATCCCCTGCGAGCACGTACATGCCTTTGCTAACACACCTGGCCTTAAGTCAAGAAACACCCTTGTCCACAGGACAGGGTTGGAAGGGATCCTGGGGACAAAATGGCCAGTCTGTCTCCCTTCCTCTGCCTCAGGAGAGACACCAGGAGCTCCTGAGCCATGAAGCTGCTGTAGCTAACTACAGTTTCTTACAATACAGGGGACGTGATGCATTCAATAATTAAACATTTACTGATTGCTGGCTGCTCAGGTACTATGCCAAGTACAGAGGAGAAACAACACCTCCTTAACCACATGGAGCTTATGCGTGCTGTGAAGGCCACGGCGTAGCACTGGGGACTCTGGGGACTCGAGGAGGAGCTATGGCCCCCGGCTTGGGATGTGGGACAGAGGGCTGACTTCCTGGAGGAGCGAAGGCTACATTGAGATCTGAGGATGAGTGGACGTCAGCCACGTGGGCCAGTGTCCCTGTTAGATGGATGGTTTCATTCTCATCTTCTCTAACGCAGGCAGTCTGGCTGACACTCTCAGCTGGGGTGGTTTGCTTCAGGCACCCATGGGGGTGTTTGCCTATTTCTTCCATCTCCAGGCTAAAGTTTTCCTATTAGTCTGCTTGGGAAGGCTAACAGCGAGTGATCTAAGTTCTCTCACCTCTTCTCCTGGCTCTCCATGTTGTGCCTGGGAGTGGAGGCTGAAAGGCACATTTCCCAAAACTAGCAGCATCAGGACCACAATGCCAGGACTCTCAGTTATTCTGAGGTTTCAGACCTCAGGGCCATGGGTTTCTGTGAGTGCCTGAATGATAGGACTCAGATCATCTGCATGTTTAAAAAGTGCAACCTCAATAACTACCCTAAACACAAATACAGGAACGTTTACATTTTGATCTGTAACACTATTGAGCACAGACTTCTTATGTGTAGAGAAAACAGTAGCATCCACCTCAGCGAGTTGTAGGAGTGAAGTGAGATTCTGTGGGTACAATGCTTGATTCAGTGCCGACCCACAGTAAGTCTTTGTATAAGATTTATCAAGAGCTTCATAATTACTAGTCTATGTGGCCATCTCCCAAGAGACCAGGAGCTCTTTGAGGACAGGGGCCATATATTACTTGCTTTTGTTCTTCCTTGGAACCCAGCACAGGGTCTTACACATGAAAGATATCCTGTACACGTTTGATGAAAGAATGAGATACCGGAAATGAAAATAAAGTTGCCCCATATTTATTGCCACTGAGCTTACAGTGTCATGGTCTGTGCTAAGAACTTCACAAGAATGCTCTTGATTTATGCTCCGAATGATGCTGTGGTCACTCTTACCCCCATGTCTACATGCAGTAAAGCAGCCGCCCAGTCTGTGTTTTGGGACTTTAAAAGCTTAGCCGACCTGGGTGAGTGCAGGCAGATAATTAACCTTCACTAGGAGCTTGCTTTGTCCAGACCCTGTCTTTACAGGTATTACCTCGTCGGATCCTCCCAGTAACTCTTTCCATTTTACAGCAACAATGGCCAGAGCTGCTCCCTAACTTGCCCAGAAGCACATGGACAGGACACACAAACGGAGAGCCTTTGTTCTGAATCGTAGTGTTATCTTGTTTATTGAGATTACCGGAAGTCTAAGGTCAGAAGCAGCAGAACATTGGAATACATGTTTTAAATATGACATTAAAACACGATTCCTCTTATCCAGAAGGAAGTTTTGTACCAGGGACAATGGTGGGGGTAGGGTTATTGTTACATGGGTACAGAGAGCCAGGACCGGATGGTGAAAAAGTTCTGGAGATGGAGAGTGATGAGAATTGCACAATAATGTACATGTACTTAATGCCACTGAACTGTACACATACAGAAGGCTAAAATGACAAATACACGCTGTGTGTTATATATAGACAGATATGATGTAGGTTTGGCAGCATGAGAAGTATAGGGGCCACATTCCTACCTGAAATGCTATGTTCCCTTCATATAGGAGGTCAGGTCAATTTAGCACCCAATTCAACAGCAAAATCTTTTAGAGACTCTTCCTTTCTGTCACTGGTATCCCTGTGACTAAGTGTCAATTAAGTCAAGATCAAGTGTTTCCTCTGAGATCAAAGGAGCACATGAAATCTGTGGTGTCTGATGCAGAAGTTTAGCCATATATGGAAAGCCATTTCCTATCTTCTAAGGGTTAGCAACTCATGAGCTAAGTGGTTTTGAACCTGCCTACTGTGTTTTCAGGAGAGTACTCTTTGTCACAAAAAAAGGTACATCGTTGGGTAACCCACATCTAGACTATTTCCGTCTCCACATGACTTTATGCCTAATATAACGTGCTGCGCACTCCTCACACAGCTCTATAATGGCCTGACTCAGGAAGTGATCATTCTGTATCAGGAGGAGTCATTCTGTGATGCCATGAAGTGTACAATGTATTTATTCACCCATTCCAAAAATATTTTAAGGCTCCTGATATGAGCCAAGCTGTAGGCTGGGTGGCTCTGAGCACAGTATTGAGAGATAAGACAACTTGCCTGTTCTCCTTGTGCTTGTAAAAAAAGACTGGAGAAATGAGAGAGCTCAGAGGTGAACTCAGCTACTATTTGAGTCCTAGAGTCTCAGCCCGTGAGCATCTCTGGAATGAGCTTTCGATGGTGTGAGCTTTCAAGACAGAGCCTAGCTCAGAGTAAGGGCTTAGGAGCAGTCTATTGAATGCCCTGGCTTCTGAGCCGGGGATCTGGAGTGGTGTGACCCTGGGGGCTGACACTGAATGAAGCTGCAGGAAGCTGCTCATGTAGAATGGGTTTGTCTTTGCTTTCCTGTGTTTTACCACTTGCTTTGGAATTGCTGGCTGGTGTTTCTGCAGGCGAGGGTTAGCAGGACACCTGACCATTTCGATGGAAAAGAACGACTGTCTGCCAGTGAAGTGGAGACTGCTCCTCACTTACCTAGCCATCCACTTGGAGCAGAAATACCTTGTTTGGCTGCATGGCATCCATCAGGCAAATACAGCCTATGGGCCATGTGATGACATGTGACCAATGAGCTGTGAAGAGACTATTACAGAGTAATTGGCATGTGCCTTCCTAGTGGTGGTTTTGAAGCAGGCGTCTAGTCCCCAGTCTCTTCTCTGTGTTTCCTTCTCCCTCTCTTCCAGCCATCATTCTGTTGGGCAGGTCCTTTCCTGCCTTTCCTGGCACCCACGTGTCCAGAATGGACCTGCCTCTTTGTCCTTTGACCATGTCCTTCCTGACCATTAAAACACCTATTTTTTCTAAGAAGCTTCTTTTCACTGGCCAAGCTTCATTCCCTCAAACTGTCTGACATTTTCATTCATCATCATTTCTATAGTCTAAGACTTCTTTGTCTTAATGAACCTTATTGAGTTGCAATTTACATACAAAAATGCACTCTTTTTAAGTGTACAGTTTGATGAATTTAGACAAACCTATGTACCATCATATAAAACATTTGCATTACCTCCCAAATCACTATGGTTTCTAGTTTTGCCATTTCTAAAATTTTATATAAATGGAATCAGATAATATGTACTCTTTAGTAAGACACTTCTTTTTTCATCTTACTGCTTCTAAAATTGGATGTATCTTACAGTGAATATCTAACATGATAATGTTTCTTTTTTCCCTTAAGAGCTATAACTAAATAATATATCTTACAACGGATAATATCTTTAAGTCAAATATATATAGTATGCATGTGTGTGCACACATACATGGATGTATACTGACTGGTTGTTTTTACCATTAGACATAAGCACTGGAAGGTGAGAATCTTGACCTTGCTGTGTAGATTCCCACATTGCCTATGGCCAGAAACTACTTATGGGAGCTAAATAGATACTGCAGAAGGTGGTGATAAGGAGTTTCAAACAGTTTTCCAAAAATATCTTCTAATGGCAGGAACTTACCGAAACCTCCTCTTGGAATGAGTCAATATCTGTAACTACAATAGGGGTTCTCTTTGGGGCTCAGCTATCTCTGCATTAGTATGAGACAACTTTTCCCAAAGTTTGTTCCATGGACAATTAGTATTACTCAAGATGCTAATAAAAAAGGGAGGACGAGGGTGCCACTGCCACAGAAATTTGGGAACATTTCTTATTATAATTTACCACTTAGACACTCACAAGTCATGCTAAAAGTTCTGAAAAGTCCTGCAGCAAAAAGTAATAATGATATTTAAGTCTATTTTATTCTTGACCCTGGAGCTCTATGGAACATCCATTAGTAGCGTACAGTATACACTTGTGAAAGACTGGTCTACTATGTAAGCATGAATTAAAATGAGAGAGAAAGGGAGAAGATGAAGACACTGAAGAGAGCTGTATTTGAGCTGGTCCCAGCTAAGCCCAAAACTATGCAGTGGCATCTGGAAGGGGTGGATGAGGATGCTCTTCTCCAGTCAAGGGCGAAACAAGCACTTTCCCTCATTCCATAATCTCTTTAGAGTATGAAGGGACATGTGGCATGCAACCTTTTATAAGAGGAAGTGCAAACAACACGAAAAACATGCGTTGCCTAATGCCGTAGGGTGCACATGGTGGATAATTGAGGTTGAGTAAGGAGAACCTCCTGCCCTACTCATCTGGCTAGGCCATCCCCTGGGGAATGAGCTGTTGTGTTCGTCCACCATTTGGCCGGACACCTTTAACTGATGGGATAGCTGGAGCAGGTAACAGAATGGCTTGCTAACACAGAAAGGAGCCCACATACAGGGATGACCCTGACCATGTAAATGATGGCAAAGTCCTTCTCAGAAATAGCATTGGTCCAATACCCACAGAGGCGAAAGGAAATCGGTGGGCTAGGTGAAAATCAGGCAGAGATGAAAGGAAATGTACATGAGCTCCCTTTTAAAAATGATTTTAAATATGCAGTAAAATTGACTTTTTCCCTCTGGTATATATTTCTATGAATTTTAACACATAGGTAGATTCATTTAGATGCCACCACAAATAAGAATAGTTTCATCACCCCACAAATCTCCCTGCTGCTGTCCCTTTAGAGTCACATCCTCTCCTAACCCATAACCCCGGGCAACCACTGAAAACCACAATTTCCCATCACTACAGTTTTGTCTTTTTGAGAACTCCCTTTACTTTTGCTATTCCCTTTCCTTAAAATTTTAATGGCGATATCTGCATGCTTATATGTGGGTGCAAAGAACTCCAGATCCAATGCCAGCAGACTTTCTCCTCTATTGTTATTGTTATTTGCTGTTGCTAACATTTATTAGCATCTATTATGTACCAGGCACGTGTACTAAGCTTTTTACACACATTATCTTGTTGTAATCTTATAATAGCCTTCTGATATATGTACGCTATTGTTATTTCCAGTATACAAAAATGGAAACTGAAGGTTGAAGAGGGTAAGTGACTTGCCTAAGCCCTCACAGCTAACAAATAATTGAATCCCAGCACAGACCCAGCTCCATTTGACCACAATCCTTAAACACTACAGTAAGGAATTAAAGGGAGGGAGTTTTAATTAGCAAGGAGGTATGTCAAGAGATTTTGGGGGCAGAGCCAATATGGGGCCATGTGGTCTTTCAAAAGGTTTGCAAATGTGTGTGAAGCTGGAGAGCCATCTGTATCTCCTGAATTCTCAACCCCAGTTCCTGCCTTTGTCTCCCTCCATCTGCCCCATGTGGTCCTCGCTGACCCAGGTGGCACCTGCCTGCTGTTTTTAGGGGCTTGGGATGGTTTCAGTCCCTTTGCAAATGTAGCAAAAACCACTGTCTGTGTCACAGCTTTGTTGCAGGACACAACAGCTGAGACTCAGAAATGGGGGCTGGTTTCCTTCTGGTTTCTACCAGCCCTGATTCCCCCATGTACTCTCTGACCTCATTTCCCCCCTTGGTTGCTTGCAACACCAGCTGAAAAAGTTTCTGGGAGACAGTGACCTGGTCTGTGTGCTGGAGGTGGCAGGTGTGTTCTTGCTGAGATAGGGCGAGTGAGATAGGAATGTGTGTGGTTGGCATGCTGCTTGACAAAGAAGGGAGAAAGTCCGGCCCTGCCAGACCCAGGGCGGCAACCTTTGTGTTGTGGGTAGTGGGAAGCAGGGGAAAGGAAAGATGGAAGTTAATGAAGAATGGGTGATGCTGGGAAGGGGACCAGGGTCTTGCCCTGCATATGGTGCTCCTTTGAGCTTGCTGTTTGCAGAAGTGATGTTAGTTGGCAAGTTTCCTCCTAGAATCAACTCCTAGCTCCTAAAGGGTCTGGGAAGCGAGCTGCCAAGTCAGCACATGCGGGAAGAATCACACACTTGATTCATGGCCATGGGTCATTTGGAGACAAAACAAGCCAGAAGTCAGGGTACCAAGAACCATCTCTGGAAGACACCTAGTTAACGCTTAGGGGGTGAAAGAGGGCGTGTAATTTAGAGTGGAAAGTGTTGAGTCACTTCAATAACAACAGCAGGTAACACTTATTGAGCACTTAATCTGAGCCAGTCACTGTGCTAAGAGCTAAGTGACATGAATCATCTCATTTATTTCTCACAACAACACTCTGAAGCAGGTATTACTATTACCTCCAATTTACGGATGGAGAATTGGAGGCCCTGCGGTTTATGTGACTCACTGGAATTATACTATTGAGGAGAAGAAGCAAGATTTGAATACTGATATTTTCAAACCTAAGCTTGCAAACACTTAGCTTCATCGCCTTATTGCCCATCTTTAGTTCAGAAATACTACTGAAGGGTATCAGAGTGAGGAGGAAGAGAGATCAGCTACTCAGGAGCCCACAATCTTCTCAAAGGCTTGCAAAGGACCTTTGGCTTGATGGCAGTCTGGGAAGGAATAAGAACCAGTGGGATTTCCAGTCACGGGCCTCCCAGGAGTCTGTTGATCTTACCTGCTGGTCTGAAATAATTGCATGCTGTAGAAACCTACAGCTATTTCTCAAGTTTCCTTTTTACACAATAGGCTTGGGAGGGTTTTAGACAGGTAGGCACAATGGGCCATTTTTTCTGTCTTGGGCTGGCACCCTGAAGTGTGACTGTTGGTTCCACCCTAGCATGCTGGCTGGCACAGGAGCACCAAACAAAACGTTCTTGATGCGCTTATTCATTAGAGGAGCCCATGTTCACTAGAGTGAGCAGGGAAGACTTAGAAAGCTCACAGACAGGAAGTGAAACTTGCTCCTTCAGAGTGCCGGGCTTGCATGAGGCCCTCTGAATGAGGTGTTTTACAAAGTGGTACCCTGTGACAACAGGTCATTTATGTCCCCGCAGAGGAGTACTTTATACTTAGTATCGTCCTGGCCTGGACTCATCATAGACTCAACTTCAATAACAACACTTATGCTCCCCAGCAAGGGCTGTCACTTCTGTGTTTTGTAGAATGCCTCATGCACAGCTGGGCACAATAAACAGTCAATAATAATGTTTTCCATGATAACGATCTTCCAAATGCCTTTCATCTAAGGATCTCAAAGTGCTTGGTAAACACTAATTAGTTAGGTCTGGGGATAGCTCTCTGTTTTTCCAATGCATTTTCCTATCTTACAGAAATTTAAATTGAGACCCAGCAAACTTAAGTGGCTTGCCCAAAGTCATACGGCGAGTTTAAATTAATGATAAAAACGATTTCATGCAATGCATATGCATTCCATAGCGAATGTTTTCTAAGGTGACCTGAGTATGTGGAAGCAGGTGGGTAGCGAGTATTATTAATTGTTGAGACTAGATCGGGTACACTGAGGCCAGAGGGTGAGTCTCCTTGGTGAGGATGCCAGCCCACTCTGCTGACTCTCAGAACAGAGTGGGGCAGCCCCGACCATCCTCAATTCTCTGAGCTGAGGGAGGCATGGCTGCTCTCACACTTACAGGAAAGAAAGCTATATTTTGGGAGACTGGTTTGCAGAATGACAGCCATCGTTACATCCAGGAATGAGTCTGTTCATGTCCCCATTGAGAGAGGCTACAGGGATGAGGTGTGGCAAAGGTAGGAAAGGCAGGCTCAATAAAATGAAGGAAAGGGGTGGGTGGGGTGGCTGCCAGCTCTGCTCTCTTGCATCCTTAGGAAACCAGGTCCTCGCAGAAAGGGCTTGGTTCCTTGTTTCAGTCTCAGGGACAGGACTTGGTCTGGTGAGACTCGGGGGAGGGGCCGTCCCTGGCACCTTGCTCTGATGTTACAAGTCCCCGTGAAAGAGTTCCAGGGACATGCAGTATCTTAGAGGCTGTCTCTTACGTAGGACCAGCCCTGATCCCCACAACTCCCTCTGCCAGGAGGGGCCTGGAATCCTCTAGGGCGCAACAACTTGGCAGCTGTGGATCCATTCGTTGCTACCTTTTCTTAGCAATAGAACCACATGGAAAAAGACAAAAACATGAGCAAACACATTCAGCGGCGATAAGGGCCTGGCCTCCTCCCAGTCTCTAACACGTTCTTAGTGAGTAATGACGCTCTGCCAAGAGGCAAGTCCGACTCTGCAGCGTGGGGGAGGGGAGAGCTTGCTGGGTCTTGGGAATTCAAAGGGAGATTTGCGGCTGGAGATAGAGCCCGTTCTCTACGAGATTCTCTATAAACCACCCCCACCCTGCCTTTCCCAAGCCTGTGGATTCTGACTGATGGCTAGGCCTAGTAGGGAGCCTCAAAGAAGGGTGCCAGGCCCTCTTCTGGAATGTGTTTCACACACACAGGCACAATGGCGATGAAAAGTCTGCAGTGATGAATTCATGCCAGTGCCCACTTCTTCCCGCTCACACTTCTGAACGTTCCCACACTCTCCTACTGCCCAGGGGCTTGAAGATGCCGTGAAGCAGAGGAGGGGTGAGCTGTTACAAGAAATATTTTAGAAAACTGAATGCACATCTCATGCCTGCTCTCAGCTGGGAAGGAATCTGGAAGACACTCCCTCCCACGGCTACTCTTCCCCGCGGGGAGTCCTGGGACTCTGTGGCCAGTATTAAAGCTCGCTTTAGGTAAGACATCACAGCATGCAGCTTTGACTTTCTAAGTATGCCAGCGACTCAGGCCACCGCTTGCCAAGTCCACTCTGGCACACCGACTCCTGGGGTGACAGTGCAAATTATCCTGCTGGACTGGCAAGGACCACATGCTTCTCGAGAGAGGTGCCCTAGCACAGCTTCTCCCAACAAGGCTCCCAGCCAGGTCGGACAAAGTCCCCGGGATGTGCTTGCCCGGCTCGACAGAGCGATCGCACTGTCCAAACCCCAAAAGCATCATTGGGCCATATCCTACATGGCTCTACTGGCTCCGTTTGCTTTTATACTGCAGCCACTGACGTGCATGTTATGTGTTTTGTTCATTTTGTAAAGTAAGACACTTCTGTTGTACTCCCCAGCCTTCCTGTCAATCAGCCCACCCACACGGACGCTCCCTCCTGCACCACCTCCGGGCCGCAAGAGTCTTAATAGCTTTGAATGGATTGTGAATGAACGCTGTCATAACAGCACTTTATGACTGGGTGGGGGTTGAGGCAGGAAGATGGATTTGGGTAGCATTCAAACAGAAGCTGACATTTGGAAATTTCTCAGAGATCCCCAAAGCAACAAGCGGTTGGATTTGTTTTCCCTCTCTTTCCCGTCCTTCGTGCATTTTCCATGCACTGGGTTGGCCTCAGGGCAGAAGTGAAAGACCAAAAATATAATCAAGAAGGCTTTCCTTATCCTACGACCGTCTGCACAAGGAACCGGGAAGCTATCATAATTCTAAGAATCACAGGAAGGATTAGATAGGTCAGGATCCCACCGAATTTCAGTCGAAGGATCACTGCCCACAGAAACTTCTCCCTCAGGAATCCTGGCGGCACCTCTTTGAAAAGTAACTGAAAGCGATAAACCCTCACTGCTGGCACATGCAAATCCAACCTCCAGGTGGACAGGATATGAACAAAGGAGATCTTTCTTACCCCATCCATGTGGATTCTGATATTGGGCACGAGTCGGAACGGGCTGGCCTGCAGACCTCTGGGGTGAGTCCTGCTCTTCCTGCCGTCCTGCAAGGCCAGCACGCCGGGCCTGCGGAAGGAGCCCCCTCTCCCAGGGCTCGGCCCTGAGCGCACGCCGTCCAGAAGGCGCACGAGCAGCAGGTTGGCCGGCAGCGCCTCGATGCTGCCAAACACCAGGGTTCGGCATTCGGGGCACCGCAGCCCCTTGTGGGCCTTGGAGATCCTCTGGAGACATGGTTTGCAGAAGGTGTGCTGGCAAGGGAGGACTTTGGCTGTGACATCGAGCTTTTCCAAGCACACGGGGCACTCCAGGAGATCAAGTAACGTCAAATCATCCATCTTATTTTAAAACTCTAGATCTGATCCGGAGGGGCAGAGTCCACATGGTAGGGTCAGCCAAGCCAAGGGAGCAGAGACGAGCTCTCCAGAGCGTCCCAACTCCTGCCTGTTTGAGGGAGAGAGGAAGAGAGGAGAAATGTGAGCGCTCGGAGAGAGATCCCACCTACATGGAGGCAGTGTCTCACCAGGCAGTTAGCGAGCACTTTGTGCCAGCACCCAAGTTTCAGTGACTCATTCTGATTCAGTGCTGGCAGGTACAAGACCGGCTCCTGCTGCTGGAGGATCCGAGGGAGCATTCAGCTCAGCGACAACTTCTTACTCATCGCCTCCCATGTGCAAGGCGAGAGCACGGAGACAGCACTGGCCTACGAAGAGGCCTCCCCACGCCCTCTCCCAGCCAGGCTTGAAGAGGGGTCCTTTCCCCCTCCAGACGGGCAGTCTCAACTGTCATTCAGAGCGCCCTCAGAATGCAGTTTGTGTGGAGCTGCTACTACCTACCCGTCCTCCCTCCCCTAGGTTTAAGTTTATCATCTGCAGCACATGCAGGTAAGTTAAGGTTACGTGCATACGTTTATCTGAAGCTCATGCAGATGTAGAAATATTTCCTTCACAGTGCATCTTCCCCCTTCGCTTTGTTCTAGCAAGGTACAAGAAAAGCTACTAGCAACCAGTTTTCAAAGACAGAGACCATAGCCTCAGAGACGGTATTCCTCCCACAAGATCACATCAAGCAGCCTGTTTAGTTACTTTGACAGTTGTTCTCAGTTTCAACTGAGGCAGATAGCAATTCTGGATTGCGCAAATACCAAGACGGAGCAGAGTATACAGGGTGTGTGTGTGTGTTTGTGTGTGTGTGTGTGTGTGTGTGTGTGTGTGTGTGTAGTCTTCCTGTTCCAGAAAGTTTCCTTTAGAAAAGCCTCCTGGGAATAGGTCAGCTGTCCCTCACCGTTGCCAGGCTGGGTGAAGGCAGCAGCCGGGAGGTTGTGCAGAAGGGCGGGTGGCCGCTCTAGGAAGCAGAGCAGACCTGACACACCAGGATGAGAGATGGCGCCTTGCCTTCCTGAGACAACTCTCCAAAGATGTCAGCGCTGGGGAGGTGTGCGGCAGCCACTAACCTTGAGCTTGTAACCCCCGCTGAGTTCAGCTCAGCTTGATCCTGATCCTCGGTCTGGGTCTGCTCCGTCAGGCTCCCTCCAACTCGCTTTCCCCCAGAGCCAGGAGCCACGCCGCCGCTGTGGCTGCTTTGAAAACTTCAACAACTCCGAGTCTTACTCATATCAAGGGATCGCCTTTCCCAGCCCAGTTAACCCTCTCACCGCTGGGCGGCCAGCGGCGGGTTTTCTTTGAGATTACTCTCTGCTGCGGGTCCTTCCTTTATGTGACTGAGTCAGTTTCTGGGAAAAGATTCTAAGGGGCAGAGTCTAGGTCAGCCCCGAAGGCCGAGTATTCACTGTTTATGTTTTCACCTTTCTCAGTTTCTCTCCTATCCAAGAAGTGGAAACACGTTCAGTTATAAACTCGAGAGGGTGATTGTGCTTATTTTAAACCTTTATAAGAAGTTCTTGAAAAGGTCAAACATGTGAATGGTAGCTTTGATAACCAAGATAAGCCGGCCACCTAAAAAGTACTGCTCCTTAATAATCATAGCCAGTTCTTGAACTTAGAGATTTGAGAGGGACTTCTGTGATCTTTTTGTTCAATCTCTTTAAATTAAAAAAAAAATAGTGTTGTGGTAGTACATACACATCCTTCAAAAAATCAAAGCACAATAGGGTTTAAAAAAAGAAAAAGCAATGGTCCTAGCTCTCCCCCAACCCCCTAGAGACTTTTCATAGCCCCAAAGAATGCTTATACTTTTATTTTTTGATTTATCAATGACATTATTTCATGTAAAATTACAAAATTATTTAATAAAGTAAATAATAATAATAATATTACTCAAAACTAGAGTAGTCCTTACCTGTGTCAAGCACTGTTCTAAATATTTCACTTCTATCAACTCATTTCATCCTTTTAACAATTCAATGATACACTACTCTCTTCTTTACCCTGTTTTACAAAGGACAAAACGAAGACACAGATTAAATAGCTCATCCCAGGAGTCACAGCTAGCAGGAGGCAGGTGGTCTGCGCTCTTAACTACGATGTCATATGGTGATATAGCTTTAAGGGGAGGAGAGATAGTTGAAGGGGGCTAACCCTCCTCTGGTATGTCAGGAAGTCAAAAGATAATCACCCAAATTGACCAATCAATGCCTTTTGCAGATGAAGCAGCTATGCTCAGAGAGATCAAGAGATTCCTTGAAGTTGCCCAGTGAGTTAAGGGCAGAACCTGGAGTAAGGACTGGGTGTTACTTTTTCCTGGGTCTTCTCTCTCAACATAGGACGGCCTATCTTTATGATGCAGAAAGCACTTAGATACAACTCCTTGTGCAAATCTTAAGAGGGGAACAAGAGGCCTGAGAACAGATTGTGGTGGTTCCCATTTTCAAAGTTCTTCCAAATCAGTTCTGAAAAAGGAAACATAAATGAAGCTCAAGATAGGGGAGAGCTTCAGGTTGGAGCAAATTAGAGGCCTAATTTGGATACATGTCAATTTTAGAGACCATTTTTAACTCCTTTAAAAAAAAAAAATCTCCTTTTATAGAGGGCTTTTTTGCGCTTCAACATTATCTCATCCCTCCACTTTTATAGATTCACCAGGAAGCCTCTGGCAGGCTGAGGTCCTTTGCTGTCCTGTCCCTTCCTAGTTTCCCACGGGGCAAAGCTGAGCTCTTTTCTCTGGGAGCTGTCCCCACACCCTCTGACAGGTCTGCTCTGGTGCCTGAACTGCTGTGGGCACGGGCGGGCAACATTCTCCCTCCTTTCCTCTCTTGTTCTTAAACACACTTCCTTAGACACCCAGATCTGCACCTACATGCACATGCACACGTATGCTTGCACAGGGACAAGCACAGGCATCACCCTAACAGTAACTTTTGTGCCGCACTTGCTGTATGCCATGGACCAGTGCCAAGACTTTAAACAGATTATCTCTGCATCCTCCCAACCGCCCCATAAGATAGGTCCTGTGACTTTCCTAGGGTTACAGAGCTTGTGATCTGAACCCAGTTGGGTCCAATCCCAGGACCTGTGCTGTTTTCCGTTTTTGCTTCCCATGTTATAAAGTCATGAACATGCCCTAAGTATATCCATATACCTTTGCTGTGTAAATGCACACACTTTTATACCTATGTCCATAGCGTGCACACCAGCCGATCACAGGGCCAGCCCCAAACAAAGGGATGACGTCAAAGGAACTTGGGCTCCTTTGACGGTCACTCTCTGGAACCTGCCCAGTCTCCTGGCCCCTCCATGCTCTCCATGGTGAGTGGTCTGAAAAAGCTTCCAACCCTCCCATCCCTGAGAAAACAGAAACAATGCATTCTGTCCCAGGAAGGCAGGATGGATCGAGGGGGCTGCTCTGTGCTAGCCTATTTGGTAACTGAAGGAAGATTCGGAATTGTGGATGCAGCATCTTAGGCGCCACTGGAGGCCGGAGACAGTTCACACAGAACAGGAGCGGTCTCCCAGCGCTTCTCAGATCACACCTTGTGGGTGGTCCCCAACACCACCCACATGCGAGGTTCGTCTTGGTGGAAATTTGAGAAATTTTCTTTTGAAGCTTCTGAAGAAGGGGGCGTGTTTTAAATGGGGATTTTATCCTGGCTTATCCAAATGCTACCTTGGCGTCAAATCAGATGAACAGTAGTTCTCAGAAACAAACAGAAAGGTGACTTGCGCATGCCTTCCCAGACTCCAGCTCGGCCCGCCACCCCGCTGCTCCCACCCCATCAACACTCCTGTTTATATTTGCCCTGTTACATGGTGATTACACACTGTACTTAAAAAAAAAATACCTGTGTGACTTTTATGAGCTTCTGCTGCTTGTATTTACAAATGTATCTTGATATATGTTAAAAAAAAATTGCAAAGCTGATCCGATTGTTCCCCTGTTCAAAACCCTTCTGTGGGTTCCCATTGACCATAGGATAACATCTAGATCCTTCTTCTCACCTAACAGGCCCACCTCTCCTGCCTTCACTTACCACACATCTCCCTGCTACTCACCCACTCACTCCAGTTCCACTGGCTTGCTGTCTTTACTCAGGGCTGTTTGTGCTTCTCTGCCACAGCGTATTTGTGCATGTTTTTCTTTCTGTGTTCAACCTACTTTCTAGCTACACTCTTTCTCCTCCTCTCTTCTGGGCACCCCCCTCACCACGCCTTTGTTTTCTTCATCCCCTCCCCTGCAAATTTTAGCTTAAATGCCACTTCCTCAAGTGAAGACTTTCTTTTTTTAAAATATATTTTTAGTGATTTTAGAGAGGAAGGGAGAGGGAGAGAGAGAGATAGAAACATCGATGATGAGAGAGAATCATTGATCGGCTGCCTCCTGCATGCCCCACACTGGGAATCGAGCTCACAACCCGGGCATGTGCCCTGACCCGGAATTGAACTGTGACCTCCTGGTTCATAGGTCGACGCTCAACCGTGGACTCACACTGGTTGGACAGGGAAGCCTTTCTTGATTCTGATGACTAGTTTATAATCCTACCCTTCTCCTTCATAACAGGTGTCACAATTATAATTCAGTAATTAGGTTATAATAATTTATTTAATGCCTGGTTTCCCCCAAACAGACTGTAAGCTCCGAGAGCAAGCCTCTTATGTGTCTTGTCACTGCTCTGTTCCTCATAGTTACCACAGTGACTTGCAGGCAGTAATGCTTACTTAATCAATGATTTTGAATCGGTTTATAAATGAATAAGTTGTGTTCTTACAAAATTGTATCTGGGCAGATGTACATCAGTAAATGGAACTCTAGTTTAACTTGCTGCAATTTGAAGGCAAAAAGTAAATGCACACTTAATTAAAATAGTAAAATGCCATTGAATTATAGTTAAATGCTACTGCCTGCTTAGACCTGAACTTGAGGTCTGAACAATTTGTTACAAAGGTATGGTTAGCAAATGTTAGAGGAGCATTAAGGGTTAGCCCTAAGCTAGGGCTTTCTCCATGATGTAATCAGAGGAGTGGAGGAGAAATGAGGAACTTCCTCATTGTGCAACTCCGTGTTCTTCATTTTGTGTTGGGGTACCCCTGGATTTGGGAAACTGTTCGCAAAGGAACTGGGATGTCTGCGAAGAATCAAAAGGAGGGAAGAACCAACCCATTTTCTGCTCTAGAAACGGTGGAGAGGTTTTGGTGAGAGGTTCTTAATTGCATTTCTTCCTCTTGATTTTCAATAAAGACAGTAGTCTAGTAAATACAGTTGTATTCCCACCTCTACAGAAGATAAGAAGGAAGTTCTAAAGTGAATATGAGAGGGGAAAGTAGAAAAGTAAGAATGCATCTTATCATTCTATTAATATTAAAAAATAATTCAGCTGGTCAAACCCAAGTAAAGTTTGTAGTCTGGTTATTGTGCCATTGTCAATTTTCTACTTATAATGTATTATAGTTATCCTAGAGGCCCAGTGCACAACATTTGTGCACTGGGGATGGGGGTTCCTCACCTCGGCCTGCGCCCTTGCCCTTTCGCAGTCTGGGAGCGCTCAGGGGATGTCCGAAAGCCAGCAGTAGTACATCCTTAGTGCTGCCGCTGAGGCAAGAGAGGCTCCCGCCACTGCTGCCAGCATCAGCCTGTCTTCTGGCTGAGAGGTGCGCCAGCTGTGGGAGTGCACTGACCACCAGGGAGCAGCTCCTGTGTTGCGTATCTGCCCTCTGGTGGCCAGTGTGCATCATAGCAACTGGTTGTTCCACCATTTGGTCTATTTGCACATTAGCCTTTTATTATATAGGATAATGCATTATAAATGTTATCATTGAGGAAAGATTGGGGATAGGTGAAAGGGATGTCTTTGTAGCATTTTTGTAACTTCTTGTGAGTCTGTATTTATTTTGAAATGATAAGTAAAAAGAAAAAGAAACCAGTAAAATATATGTACAGCCAAAGCCTTATATATCCCTACCCTGAAACACCACTCCTAGAAATTTATACTAATTAATAGATATACAACCAAGTATGTTCCTCATATGATTACTTACAATAGTGAAAAGTGTAAAAAAATCCTTAATGTCCAACAATAGGGGTGTGGGTAAATAAATGGTGAGATATATGCAGGGTGGGACAAAAGTAGGTTTACAGTTGTTCATATGGAAAATAATACAATAATTAATAAATAATAACATACGAATAAACTGTTTTGTGTACTTACAACTGTAAACCCACTTTCCCCACCCTGTGTGCGTTTTAAATACACCATTAAAAATTATAGTGGAGATGTATATTTAATAACATGAGGGACATTCACAATTAAGTGAATATAGAAACTTACAAGCCATATGAGCCCAGGTTATTTAGGAATGATACATAGATATGTAATATTGAGACTAGAAAAATGCATGCCAAAATTTTAGCAACAGTTATTTCTGACCCCTAGACTTATTAGTTGATTTTAATTTTTTTCATTTTGCTCATGTGTATTTGGAATTTTTCTACAATGAAGATCTTATTGGTGTAAGAAAATTTCAGAGACAAAAATAGCTTATTATAGGTTGAATAAAACATTTACAAAGGGGGAGTTATATCCTGTAACACTAATAGCCTATGCATTACAATTGAAAATACATCTATTAAGAAGAAAACTAAGTTGCAAAGCTCTGAAACTGCTATAAGTAGATGTTAATCCGTAAAAGATACTGTGCCTTCCAAAAGAAAAGGGCTGTGATCAGTCACTTTTCTCCTAACCGGTTTTCCTCCTCTTTCTTTACCGTGTCCTTTCTGATGAAATCAGTAAATGTTTTGATTCAAAACCAGGAGCAGGATACAACCTTAATTCTTCTTAAACTCGGGGCAAGTCTGTGCAAAAGCTGAAAATTTGCCTAGGCTATTTGGTAACCACAATCTTGTACTTTTGATCACAGGTGGAGAAGTTGCAAAACTCAGTAATTCCTTAAATACCCTGATTAGTCCCAGGAGTCTCTCTTCATAGGTAGGTCTTCTAGGATAACATGAAATACATGAGAAATGAATGTCTTCCTCTTTTTTTTTTTTTTTTTTTTGGTTAGGAATTAGAATTATTTTCCTAAAACTAACTGTAAATGAACTTGTCAATCAATTGAACATTTTGGGGGCTCTGTAATGGTGCTAATTATATATTAATTATGTAATATTATATATGTTCATTCACTTGTCCTTATACATTGTCTCTCTCTTCCACATAATCTCTGTTCCATGTCTGTGTTGTTCACTGGTGCCTGACACAAGTAAGTTCTTGATAAATATTTGCTGAGTGATGAGGATAACTCATTTGTGTTGGAATTCTTACTGCATTCCTAGGGAGAAAACTTGGGACTTGGAATCTGTGGACATCCTTTGGAAACTCACCTTTACCACTAACAGTGCTGTGACCGTGGGTGCTCAATAGCTCTAAGTCCCATCCATAAAAGTACTACCAGTAATATGTACTTCTTGGCTTGCCATAAAGAATACACTTCCTAATACATGTTGGTAGCACTTAGAACAGTGTCTAGTGCATAGAAGTTGCTTGAAGGATATGGGTTGGCGATATCTGAATTCCTCTTTTTGTCCTAGCTGTAATTGACCTCTTTCTGCCATTGTCTCTAAATTACTATAGTGGTTGAGAGCATAAGCTCTGGGTTCAGAAGGCCTGTGCCATTTTAGCAAATAAGAGTGTGACCTAGATCAAGTTAATGAAACACTCTGTACTTGTTCTTTTCATCTGTAAAATGGGAATGATAATACTAGTAATAGCACTTACTCCATAGGATTATTGTGAGCCTACACTGAGAAGGTGCTTATAAAATTATTCAAAGACTGTGACACAGAGTAAGCACTCAGTAAAGGTTAGCCAGAAGCTTCTACCAGGCCTCGTATTTTCTTCGAGAGGCCTGGTGCATGGATTTGTGCACATTGATTAGAAGGTGGCCAATGGGGCGGGACTGGGCGAGACAGGTTGGACATGCCCTGGAGCCAACCTCTCACAGTTCCTCCCTGGCCAGCTACACCTGGGGCAGCACCGAGGCTTGAAGGTCATCTGTGGAGTGAGCGGGGTCCCTCCGGCAGGTGGGGTTCCTAGGCCTGGCCTGCAGGGATCGGGCCAAAACCGGCAGTCCAACATCCCCCAAGGGGTCCCCGAGTTTGAGAGAGCACTCTGCAAAGTTGCTGTTGCTCAACAGCTTCTGTGTTGAGCATCTGCCCCCTGGTGGTCATTGCACGTCATAGCTACCGGCCTGTTGGCTGGTTGGCAAGTCGGCCGATCGCTTAGGCTTTTATATATATAGACTGTATTGCATCTAAAGTACAGTTTAAAACTGAGCCCAACTCTTGGCTTCTTTCCCTGAAGGATTTACTCATTCTGATTCAGCCATAACTATCAACTCACAGACTAGCTGCCCAGCCGTTTATGTGGTCTTGGGCATTGCAGCACCCTGTAGAACTTTAACCCTTTGCACTCGCTTGCTTTTTTCTCGATTCCTTTATTCTAATGCTAACCGTGTCGAGTCACACTGGACATCCGAGTGCAAAAGTTTAGGAGTGGGTAGGGTTGGCTATTATGTTAGAAAAAGTAACAACAATTACCTTTATTTTGTGTCATACTCTGTGCAAAGAACTATAATTTATTATTACCCTCATCTTAACAGATGAGGAGATAGAGGCTTAGAGAGGTTATGTTTTGCTCCAGCTAGTGCCTGGAGAAATCAGGACTTAAGCCCAAGCAGTCTATACTCTTAATCACTTGCTGCATTTATTATATAAACATGAGTCTATTTTACTCAATACCTTATTGCAATTTTGATCCCAGATTTTCAACTTTAGTCCCATTCAGTAGAAACCAAACCTTAGAAACATAAATAGCCTTCACACAGTAACATCAGATTAATCTGTAAGAAACAGAAAGAAAAATAAACCTGGAAGAGAAAGGGAGGGAATAGAAAATAACGAGAGATGCCAAAAAACTAAAGAAAGACTAGTCAATATATCTGGATAAAAATTCCTTTGTTTTTTTAATAACAAATGGAGAATCCCATAAATATAACCGGAATTGTTATCTCATTTTGTTTTTGTACCAAATTTATGACAGTTAATTTTTCAGCTAGAATTCTGAAATATGTTTGTCCTGCTAGGTCTAGCTCTTCCATTTGCAATGTTATCTTTGGGGTAATCAGCTATGGGTGGACTATGGTTGTTGAAGAAGAGGGCTCAAATAATGGACAGTTCATTTCTCGATGCCACTCTCCAACCTCAACCACTCCATACCCCTTAGTTAGGGCTAAAAATGACTTGGACTCTAAACCAACACCAGCATTGTCTATTGAAATTTTAAATGTATATTCCCTTTTACTCAGTACTTTCACATTCAATCTGTGAGAGGAATGCACACAGAAAGTATATATAAGGGCTTTTACTGTTATATTGTTTGTAATTGAAGATAAATGAAGCTAACCTAAATACCCATCAGAAAGGGATTGGTTTTATATACACCATAATGTAGTCATACAGAGGAATACATAAGTATAGTTGTATGTATTAACATGGATATAATGGAAAAGAGAAGATTGTAGGCAGTGCTGATAATACCCATAGAAGGGTTTTGTAAGGATAGACATCAATGATTGCAAACTCAAATGCATGCGGGAACCAGACTGGTTTTATAACTGGGTCAGGTAGGGACTATGACAACCCTGAGAGGACACCCTATGTGAAAGCAACTGGCATCAATCACTCAGCTTCAGCTCGTCATTGCTAATGGGGTGGCAGATCTTTGGATTTTCCAAGAAAAGCTGTAAATCACAATATTTTTCATGCTCCTTTGTGATAGTCTATTTACTTGTGTGTCACCTTCAAAGCTCTATGAAAATCTCTGTTTGTTATATGAATCTTTTGATCTTTATTTTGTGGCAACTAATCAAAATATTTTTTAAAATGTATTTTAGTTGGTCATCTACGAACTGGACTTGTCTTGCAGGCTCATTGCATACCAATACTCTTAGCAATAGCTATCGCTGGAGAATCATATTATGGCCAATATCAGAGTATGGTCTTACAGCATCTATACTGTATATTGGTTTATGTTGGAGGTTGTTGTTTTCTTGACCGTGGCAAGTACCAGTTTATTGGTGGAGGTGAGGTGAGGGGTGAGGGGCCTACACCCATGAGGAATGAGGGCGAGTGACCTAGAAATCCACTTTCTGGACCAGATCTTGGAGGCAGGCCTTTTACTGGTCCAAGGTAAAGGAAAGTAGGTGACTGTTGGAAATGTACAAGTCCACACTGTTCTCCAGTGAGGAAGCACCCCTAACCGGCCACGTCGGCAGGGCCCTGAGGCACATGGGAACAATCAAGAGCCACTTGATCCACCGCTGGTCCTGGGACCACAACTCCCCCAGAGGGTGTAGCATGGTAACTATCCCTTCCTTTGGCGAAGGTGATCACATCTGCCACCGAGGGCACCGGGGCAACACGACTCCTTTCTTGTCCTTGGTGACCTCACCATGGAGCCCAGGACCACTGTCAGGGAGGAGCTCCTCACCCACGACCAGTCCCTGCGGCGGTGTCCCAACCTCTGGGCTCAGAGCCACTGCCCCTCCCTCCACGGAGCTAGTCCCACACCCGCCCCTCCCGTACCTTACACCCCAGGAGGCACTGTCATGCCCTGTCCCCTGATTCTGACCCCACTAACTGCAGGCCGGCCAGGCAGACACTCTGCTGGAACACTTGGTGTTTCCGGTAAAAGGCAGTCACCTCAGCCTCCCTCTCCCTGCAGCTGTAGCAGCGATGTGGAGGGCGAGAGACTGAGAGACTGAAAGGGGACCCAGAGCGCAGCCTCTGCATCTCCCTTCCCCGGGCACCTCAGTGGGGGTTCAGGGGCTCCTAGTTTGCACAGGGAGCAGGGATGTCTAAGTTGGGGCTCAGCAAAAGCTGAAGTGGGGTGTTCAGGAGCCACAGCCAGGCTCGAGGGCCCCCATCTGGGAATGGGGCCAAGACCATGTCACTGAGCAACTTATCCAGAATGTTTTCCTGGGCATCGGTGTCTGAGAGGTATCCAGAGCGGGAAAGTCCCCCCGTGGGGGTCCTGGCTCCATACTTGAGCTACACACAACATTTCCTTCCGGTTCAGAGTGAACCGGAACTTCCTCTTCAAGTGGGCACGTGGTTTTATTCTCTCTGGGGTGTGGGCACCGCTGGCCTGGCCCCGGGCCTGGAAAATGCCGAAATCGCTGCGCAGGCGGAAGTGCCTGCAGCTCTGGTCCCGCCGGCAGCGCCTCCCAGCTGCTCTGGGTCCCCTGCGACACCGGGCCGGGTAGGTTCTGCGGCTTTTGGGTTCCGTGGTCCGGTGTGGAGGATTGGAGCGTGCAGGCTGCTGGGCCGCCCATCTTCGGGTTTCGGGTGACGCTGGAACTAACGATGCAGCAGCTCCCCCACCCCCCTGCCGGCTCCCCCTCCCCCCCTCCCCCCACCGCCCCGACTCCCCGTCAGCTTAAGAGCAGAAGGGCTTTCTGTCTACTGCTTTTATAATAAAAAAAATACCCAAACCCGCTTACACTGGCCTTATGCTAGGAAGGTCTGAACCAAGTGAGTTTCCCCACCATTCAGACTGGAACTGGCTTCAGGATTTGGGCCCAGCTCCAGTTTTGTTACTCATCTCAAGAAACGAGAGTGTGGTGGACACCACGGGGCTCAGGTAGATGATGTTCTGGAGTAGGAGTTTCTGCAGCCTGGAGATATTTCTGGCCATGTTGGATCATATGAGTCCCTGGGGAAAGGAGGCAGTATTATATTACATGATCAGTTGCCTCCCATCAAATGTGCAACCTGGGTAATGCCCCGACCGAGAAGCGAACCCATGAGCTTTCCGTGTCCAGGAGGATGCTCCAACCAGCTGAGCCATAACGGCCAGGACTGGAAGCAACATTTTCAGGGTGTTGGGAGAGAACTATCATATATCTCATTTCCATGGTGTACCCTGAGCTTGTGGGAAAATGAATAAGTGATCATCATTCATTTATTCACTCATGCAGCAACGGTGTTTGGAGTGCTTACTGTGTGCCTGGTCCTGTGTTAGACCCTGATGACACAGATATTTTCAGTGCGTTCCTGGCTTTGGAGGTGACCTAAAGTAAACAGACTCTCACAAAATAGTGTGAAAAGGAGTGTGATGAGGCCAGCACATGTTGCCTTGGGAAACCCCACTGGAAGTCAGGGAAGACTTCCTGAGGAGGTGAGTTTTGAGGCATTGGGTTGAGTTTTGAGGGATGATCAGGAGGAGTTAGCCTGGTAAAGAAATGGAGGGGGAATTCCAGGCTGAGAGACACACGGATGCAAAAAAAGGTAGGAAGGCAGGAGAGGACCTGGGACTTTTTGGGAACTGTCTGTACTCTGCAGAGCCTGGACACTGTGTGTGTGTGGCAGGGAGGGGCAGGCTTGGGGCTGGAGTGCAGGCAGCCAGCTGATCACAAGTGCTTGGTAGAGCAGGCAGGGGCACCTGGGCTCCATCCTCTAAGAGCCTGAGAGTCAACAACAGTTTTTGTTGTTGTTAATCCTCATCGGAGGATATTTTTCCATTGATTTTTACTGAGAGTGGAAGAGAGAGGGAAAGACACAGAGAAACATCGACGTGAGAGAAACACATCAATTGGTTGCCTCCTGCATGAGCCCCAACCAAGGCCCTGGGCCAGGGAGGAGCCTGCAACCAAAAGTATGTGCCCTTGACTGTAATTGAACTTGGGACACTTTGGTCTGTAGGCCAATGCTCTATGCACTGAGCCAAACTGGCTAGGGCAACAACAGGTTTTAAGCTAGGGAGTTTGGGGGCTGTTTTATATATTTATGTAAACAAATATTTTCATCCAGAGTTTTCATTTTATAATTCATTGATTCTATTAACAAAGAGGGGAAATACTGTATTTTAAGTGGAAAGAAAGAAGCAGTAACTTATTTTTAAAAAGCTCTACAAAATGATGGCTGAGAAACTCTAGTTACTGTTAAAACATATTTAAGTTTTATACTTTCCTCCATTGCTTGATTTTAGAGATATTTCATGACAAGCCATACACAGCAGGCAAGTTAATTAAGCCATGGACTTGGAAGGTTGCTGGTAAATTCCAAGCCAGTTTCGAGGGTGTGTTTGTGTTCTGTGTGGGGAGTTGGTTAAAGGCATCCATAACATTATGATAATCCTCAATGAATATTGCTAGGGTTCCAACTGGCAATTCATCCCCTTCCTGGTATCATTACCCACAAGGGCCTTGTTTCCCCGAAAAAGTAGATGAATACTCAGTTAATGGGAAGAGACTGAACATGTTCAGTTTGGTAAGAACTTGACTTCCCTGTCTTCCAAGGGAAAGGGAAAAGTTGGTGGTTTTTGAGAGAGGAAGAAGGGTGGGGAGGGAGGAGCCGACTGGGGTGACTGGTGAGGCTGTGAAAGCCCCACAATTGCTGTCAAGGTCGTTTTTCACCCCTGGAGCAGGTGACCTCATTTGCTGCTGCTATCCATTCATCCCTGGTTTTCTGGCCTTTTTGCCACGAGGACACGTGTATATGCAGTGAGGAATTTAGAGAAGAATTCAGATTTTACTCTGCAATGTGCTTAGCTGTGAGAGCCTGGACAAGTTGCTTACCCTACCGGATCTGATTTTAGGATGTCTACTTGGCATGGGCTTTGGTGAGGATTAAAGGAGATGAGATATTTATGTATAGTGACTTGCACAGAACTGATGTGCAATAGATGTTAATTTCTTTCTTGACCCTGGACTGAAGCTACCTTTAATTGGTTTCCAGGGGAATAGCCATTTGTCTCCCTGAATCTCAGGCTTCCTTTTCACCAGTGAAGAAACCCATGTTAAGAGAAGCGGTAACGTGGGTAGCAGAATGACCCGCATTCCAATCCTGGGGTTACTACTCACTTTGGACAGGTGACTCAGTATTTTTGAGACTTAGGTTCCTTCTCTGTAAAATGGGAGCAGCATTGCCTCACAGTTCCTGTACCTCCCACAGGCATTGTGAGGACTCAGTGAAGGAAGGCTGCGTTCTCAAACTTGAGAATGCCCCAGCATCACCCAGACTGCTTGTTCAGACAGATTGCTGGAGTCCAACCTCAGGGGTCCTGCTTCAGTCAGTCTAGGATGGGGCCCACGATTTTGCATTTCTAACCAATTCCAGGCGCGGCTGATGCAGTGGTCCCAGTGCCTGGCACACAGGGAACACCCGGTGGATGTGAGCTACTAGTGCCCTTGTCTTTCGGGGCAGAGATAATATTATAGTTACCACCACCTGGCCATCATCCTAATTTTAGGGCTCTTACTTTGGCTATGTCAAATAATCGCTTAATTTTCAATTTATGTAGAACTAATATAGGCAGTGAGGCTCAGGAGGAATTCAGTGTTCTAGGGGGTTCGAATCCACAAGTCATTACTGCTGAGGACATCTGTGTGACCCAGACACAGGAATGAGGGGCCCAGACAGATCCGGTCCCTATACAGTTGTATCAGCCTGGCCCCCTTGAAGCATGCCTGAATTAAAAAACAAATTTCTGGAACGTTCTCCTATCACACAATACTCTATCGGATGTTGAGAGCATGTTTTGGGGAAATTGGGGGAAATGACAGGAGAATCTTCCATAGGCCAGATGCTCCTTTGGTGACTTGTAAAAGTCCCATTGTCCCCAGGGGTTTTAAGTATGTAAAGGATGGCTCTTCCCTCTGAGGAAATCATAGGCCCTGACTCTTTAGAAGGTGGATGGCAAAGATAAGGGGCACAGTGACACCTCTGTCACTTAATGAGCAGTCTGAATTGCAGATGGAAAATTAACACCTTCTCCTTCTCCCTCCCCCCCACCCACCCAATACTTAAACTCACCATTGGCATTGTTTTTCCGGGCAACTGAGTCACAAGAAATGTTACCCTTTGAGCACAGCCAGGGGTGGGACTCAGTGTTGCATTAGGATTAAGAGTTCAGGTTCTGGGGTCAGATAGATGGGGCCCATCTCCTCACTTCCTATCATGGAGAGTGAGACCTGAGCCAGTGACCTACCAAGCTCCCATTCTCTTATCTAACTTGAGGGCAGTAAGAGGACTTATCCCAAGGGGTTCTTATGAGGCTTAATTAGGTAAGCATGTGAGGACTCAATACATGACAGCTATTGTTACCATGGGGGACTTTTTAAGACTTTAGGGTTGGGACCTTCTCCCGTATTGCCTCCCTGAGCTGTTACTTTTCCAGAACTACCCAGCAGTGATCAGTTGGGTTGTGGGGCCTAGATTCTCCACTTCCTCAATTCGTTTTTATGGCTTTGGCCTGAAAGAGAAGGAATGAGCCTGTTGCATGGGGCCTGGGAACGAAATGGGGACACAGGGACAGTGGAAGGTGCATGAGGAGTCTGACCCTGCTTGATTCCAAGAAGTGATTCTCAGCCCCTGTGGGGCGGAGGTTAGAGCCATAAGCGGAAGGACCTGTTCTCCCCAGGTGATGTGGGACACTCAGTGGCTCAGAGGCCAAGGAGACCAAAGAAATGCAGAGTTGGGGAAAGGTTTACACACGGGGTCAGGGGGTTTGAGGTCCCAGAAGGCAGCATCCTGGGCAGGGGAGCAGTGTTTGAACACAGCCACAGCATCCACGGAGGTGACAAGGTAATTCCCACAGGGACTTGTGGGTGGGTAGTACATCTTAATGAAGAACATGAGAGGGTTTCTTCCTGAGGTTATCCCTCTTCGTGGAGAGAAATCCCTGAATAATGAGAGTGGGAGGGTCTGCAGTGACACAGGTGGGAGCCGGGAGGCCTAGGTGATGTAGCTGCTGGGCACGTGGTAAGCACCCAGGAACTGGCCGTTATTACTGACTGTTTCCTGACACCCTGACCTTCCCCCCTGTCCATGGAACAGGCAATCTCGGCTTCGAGTCTCGAAGGACATGAAAACTCTCAGCCCCTTCTTCCATGGGACTTTCTGAAGAAGGCAGAGTAGGAGGTTAACACTATACCGAAGTCCCTTTCTCCAACAGAACCTCTCAGGAGCTACTTTTGGTAAGAAAGAGTAACTTATGCCTTAGGTGCTAAAAGGTAGTGATGATGCTGGCTGGTTTCGCTGAGCTCTAGACTTGGACTCCGAAGACCTGGGTTCAATCAAGTCCCAGCTCTGTGACCTTTGAGCTTTGATGCCACAGGCTGATGTTTAACTTTCTCATATGTAAAGCAGAGACAAAACTGCCTGCCCTACCACCAGGTAATAAACAGAGAGATGTTTTATAAACTGTAAAGTTCTGTTAAAGGAAAGTGGTTTGGGCATGGCTAATGTTGACGTACGTCTCCTAGGACTACTGGCATTCAACCAAGGGATGGTCCCTTATTTCAAAATGAAGACTAATGAAAGACAGGCATGGAGACAGGTGAAGGGAGGGGAGGTATTTGGGGGTTTTCCTGGGAGTTCACTACCTGCTCGGGAGGCTGGCCCAGTAGTCTGATTAGAGGGTGTCATTGGGCCAGTCCTGAGGATGTGACAGGAGCCCCTCTTCTCTCCACTGAAGTGGTCCTTTACCTCCGTCTGCCACCCACACCATGAGCTTCTAGCTCAAGGACCGTGTTCTCTTCTCTTTGTTGTCCAGCTCCCAGCACAGGGCCTGCCACACAGTGGGGATTCTGTTCGGGTTTACGGAAGGGTTCAGAGCGAGTGGGAGGCCGTGCGGGCTTGATGTTGTAGTTTGTTTGCTTTTTTAGGGAGGAGGGGATAATGGTCCTTGTCTATATACAGCACACTTACTCTCATTCTCACACCTCTTTCCTTTGTAAAATATCCTGAAAGTAACCCACAGCTCTGGGGTGACCGGAACATGGAAACACACATTCGTGGGTCTAGAAAACGCTTGTCTTCCTGAGCCATTTGTGCTTTGGGGATAAACCATGGGCAAGAAAGGAAACTTGGGAGTTGGCTGCTGGTGATGGGGTGGGGTGGGGGCAGTGGGCAAATCCGGTGGAGAATTTGTCAGTCTTGACACAACAGTACCGTTCTGTCTTACAGGAGATGTCCCTTGGTACTTCCGGCCCTGGAAATAATTGCATTTTCAAAAAGGACAGGGAACTTACCAAATCAATCTGGTGATGGCTTCCGTTGTGGTTAGGGTCGAAACATGTGATCTGTGTTTTTTTCTGAATGCGATTATGATCCTAAGCCAGGGAACTTCTTGGTTGTATGTTGGTTTCCACTGTTGCTCCCATAACCCTAGGAATAGTGACAACAATGCCATCAATGAGGACAGTGCCCTTTCTCGGAGGGCTTGCTCTATGCCACACCATCCATGCTTTGTCTTATTTCTCACAACTCTATAAGGTCAGTCATAAGCTTGACCCCATTTTATAGGTGAAGAAACCGAGGCTCGAAGGGTTTAAGGAATTTCCCCAAGGTAACACAGTCAGTCACCTTAATTTGGACTGTGTTTGAATCCAGGCCTGATAGCTATGTCCATGCCCTTCTCTACCCCTGAACTGCCTCCTTGGAGAAAAAGGCAGAGTTTTTGATGAGATTGTACAGACCTGCCTCTGAAGTATTTTCTAAGCAGTTCAAATAAAGCACTTCAAAATACAGATCATGTGTATTTCTGTGACAAGAAATCCTCCCCCCTCCCCACAACACCTCCCTTCAAAGGCTCTTAGACTCTGCCCAGGGTTCAACCTGGGGCCTGGGCATGGAAATGGGACCAGAAAACAAAAGACCCCAAGGCCTGTAACTGATCATGAATGAAACACGCTTCCCCAGCCTCACAAGATGTCAGTCGGATTCCCTTTGTTCTAAGAGCTCTGGTTTCACAGAGCATCAATTTCCCCTAATCATAAGCTTTTTAATTCTTCATCTAACGACAGCCTAGTCTTGAGAATTCTTATGATCTCTATTGCTCATCCAGGATGACAGACACGCGCACTGTGAGTTTGTTATTTCCCTTCTTTTCTTTTCCTGTGCTGTCACACATGACTCCCATCCCAGCGTAAGCAGGGGCTCTGAGCCGCCTCCCCCATTTCCTCTGCCCTCGCCTCCCACACAGCCACGCACAGCTCTTTGTGTTCTCTGTAGAGCATCATCTGCCTCTCTGTGAATAAGCTCTCCCTCTTTTCCCCACACCCCTCCTCGGTGACTCTTGTGTCAGCCGGGCATGCTGTAGGCACTTACGCGTGGGGGGTAGGGGGGTGGGTATTTTTGACTGGTTGTCTGTCTGAACTAACATTTATCATGCATCAACTGTGTTCTGGGCATGTGCTGAGAGTTTTGGACGGATTATCTCATTAGCTCCTCTCCTCACCTGGGTGAGTTGGGTCCTGGTGGTAAACCCATTGTACGGATGAGGAAACTGAGGCATAAGGAGGTGTCCAGATTCTAAAGCCTGTCTTCTTAACCAGCAGGACTCACTGGCTTGAGGTTCTGGAAACTTCTGTGTGAAAATTGGAGAATGTTGAGAATAATCTCTGACCAAAAGACCCAAGGTGGACAATAACCTCAGGAAAGTTCAAGCCAAGCAATAACAGTAACTAGACGGGTTTACAAAACATCCACGGACCTTTAATATGACCCACACCGACCAACCATTATCTACCTATAAGGAGAGCTCAGGAATGGCCGAGGGATATGGCCCTTTGCCTCCATCTGTCACCTCCTGCAAGACCTCCTCCCTGTCATGTGCATCTATCCCACAATTCCCTCTTACCATGGCCTTTCCCAGACAGGTGGGGAGCCCTTAGGATAGCAGTTCTTAAGATTTCAGGTAGGTCGGGATTACTCAGGAAACTTACCTAAAATACAAATTCTGGAAATCCCGATTCAAGAGGCCTGAAAGAGGGACTCAGGGTTTTTATTTTTACCAAGCACCTTTGGAGATCCAAATGCAAGCAGTCTCCAAGGCACTATTTAAAAGTAACCACTGCTTTGCCCTGGCCGGTGTGGCTCATCTGGTTGAGTGTCGTTGTCCAATGAACCAAGAGGTCGCTGGTCCGATTCCTGGTCAGGGCACATGCCCAGGTTGATGGCTGGATTCATATTAGGGGGTATGCAGGAGGCAACCAATCTATGGGTCTTGCTCCTCTCTCTCTCTCTCTCTCTCTCTCTCTCTCTCTCTCTCTCTCTCTCTCCCTCCCTCCCTCCCTCCCTCCCTCCCTCCCTCCCTCTCTCCCTCTCTTCCTCTCTCCTTCTCTCTTTCTCCCTCTCCTTCTCCCTTCCCCCCCTCTCTAAAATCAATAAAAACATAAATAAATAAAAATAAAAGTAACCACTGCTTCTCAGACTGTAGCATTGGACAAGGAAGCAAAAAGCGCCAGCTGGTCAGGGCTGACTTGGCCTTGTCGGTCTCTCACAGATGGCCAGGTGCATAACCGTAATCCCGTGACCCCAGCATCACCTGCTTGCCATCGCCCTGTGCTCTTTACCTCTGCTGCTGGGGAGGATACAGCCCAGGAGCTGTGCATCTCATCTGCTGAGCTTATTGTAGGAGCTCAATAACATTTGTTATTATTTTTAAATCTTCTTACCTAGGATCAAGATTTTTATCTTTAGGTCTAAGATCTCCTACCAAGGGATTCCCTAACCTTTGAATCCCCATTTAGATGAACTGAAATGACCAGGAAAAAGGAGGGAAGAGATACGACACTAAAGACAGGCGATAGGGAGTGCTGCTTGTTTAGGTGTCGACACAGCTGAAGTGGCTCCAAAACTTAGTTTCCTCTGATTGAGTTATGCTGGAAGCCCCACCTCCCATAGAAGCATCCCCCCTCTACCCCCCAAGAAGAGGAGGGCCACCCATCCTGTCTCAGATATGATCTCCTGCGTGGCACTCCCAGTCTTTACGCTCAGTTGAACTGCTGTTCAATGTCAGGTTGCCCGTAATCACTAGTTCCATCAGGTTAGTAATAAACCTCTGAACAGGTCTGTTCTGCAGTTAATCCCTTGGTTTTCCTTGGTCCGTGGCATGCTTCTAAAACCAACTCTTCCGATATCCAATAGACTCTGCTAGGACAGGAAACACATCTGGAGAGAACACCATAGAGCCTGCTACATAGAAGGTGTTCAGTAAATGTTTGTTGGTTGAGTTAAGTAATCATAATTTTGTGAATCCACAATCATTTTTTTTTTGAGTCAGTTGTCCCCAAATGAGACTCTTTGTGCTGGACCAGTATAAGGCCACTTAAAATTTCCCTCTTCTCACAAAAAAAATGAGAAAATGTAGGGCAAATTTGAGGAACCTCCCAGAGCCTTGATTTGCTCATCCACAGAATGGAGATGTGGCTTTTGATGGACAGGTGGATGCACATATAGGTATACACACATATTTCACGTAGCTGACATTATTATTTCAAACTTAGCTTAAATCTTAACTGCTTTATCTACAGTAGGTCCCTTGGCCTCAGCCCTGTATGAGTTTCCTTCATACCACTTTTCACAATCCACAGTGAATTGATTTATGTGTGTTTTGTGTTGTCTGCCCCATTAGATTGTAGGTAGGAAGTATAGTTCCTTGTTACCATGTATTCCCAACGTGGCAACAGTGGAGAGTATAGAGTTGATATATTATTGTTTCATTATTAATACTTATATTACTTTTATGGACAGTGGGGAAGTTATTGGAAAGGAGGAAAAAGAAAACCTCTGAGCAACAAGGCCCTCTTTGGTTAGTGGGGAGGGTGATTTAGATTCACAAAGGTCAAGCTGTGGTGTGGGGGTGCTGGGCAAGAGACTCTTATCTTCCAGTGAGAGACGGCATGTGTTTCAATGTTTGTTAATTTATGATCAGCTTCCCAGTTTCAGAAGATAAAGTTGGATGCCTCTTGTGTAATTTCGATTTATTTTAGTAATGAACTCAGTTGGCATTTTCCCTCTGGAATGATGTTATTAAAACAAACTTGACAGAGACTCGCTTGTAGGTACAACTGCAAAGGAATGAAATGAACTTCGATGTACAACATGAGTCCCAATATTGGTTCAGCCACGACGTGCTACCTAGAATGAGTGAGAGCAATGGGAATCTCGTTAATCCTCACAATTTAGCACCAGCCTCCGGGAGAGGAGAAGATCATGTCTGATAGTCCTGTCCTGACAGCCTTGTAAATGCGCAGGAGAGGGAAATTGATGGGGGAGCCAGAATATTTATCCCAACTCCTTTGCCATTTGTGGATAGATCTAAGACAGAAGACTATTGAAAAAAATGTATAGGAGTAAAGTGAGGTCATGGTCAGAAGGCTCAGCTAGGCAGAGAGAATTGTTATTACTCAGGCCTTCTGAGCATCTGTGTGCTAGGCTCTATTCCAGGCATTGGGGATTGAGTGGGGCAGAGGCCAGAGTCTTGTCCTCAAGGAACTTACATTCCGGTGGGAAGAGAAAGACATTAACCAGATGAGCAAAGAAGATGGAACAGGGCAATGTTATAGGGAGCTACTCTGATGGGGGTGGATGGTGGGGACTGTTTTAGGCTGGTGGTCAGGAAAGACATCTCTGAAAATTGGAAATGGGAGTGAAAAGTGGCTGTCTGGGTGGAGGTAGCTGCACAGAGATGGACGTTCATAGCCTCTCAAGCCGAGAACCAGAAGAGGGAAGCTCTGCTCCTCAAATGTGCTCAACATTAGGAAACAACCCAAAAGACCCTTCATTTCCTTCCAAACAGGAAAATACAAATAATTAACATTTCCACATTCTTTACTACTTACCAGCGATGCTCATTATGCACAAGCACTGTGACCTTGGACAAGTTATCAATCACTCTAATTTGATAGCTATAACACAGCAGTAATCAAGGACTACACACCTCACAGCCTTGTTATGAGAATTACACATGATAGCAATACATGCTAATAACTATCAAGTACTTATTATATATGGGGTGCCATGCTAAGTGCTGTATATCTAATACCTTATTTAACCTTTTAAAAAAATATATTTTATTGATTTTTTTACAGAGAGGAAGGGAGAGGGATAGAGAGCTAGAAACATCGATGAGAGAGAAACATCGACCAGCTGCCTCCTGCACACCCCCTACAGGGGATGTGCCCGCAACCAATGTACATGCCCTTGACCGGAATCGAACCTGGGACCTTTCAGTCCGCAGACCGACACTCTATCCACTGAGCCAAACTGGTTTCGGCTTATTTAACCTTCTTGATAACCTTCTTAATAAGGCAAGAAACATTATAATCCCCATTTTGCAGATAAGATCACTTAGTGCAGAGAGGGCAAGTAGGTTGCTCAGGGTCACCCAGAGTTGGGACTTGAATCCAGATGCCTTTCTTCCAAAGCCCTCATCCTTACCCCACATCTTCCAGAGGTACAAGCCCTAGAACAGTGCCCTGGCAGGTGCCTTGGCCCAGCCCCTGTGCGTGACAGCTCTCCATGCTTCTGGGTCTGCCATTACCACGCACATTGTCTTTCTTCCACTTCCTACCAACTGGGGGTGATCTTAGACTCTGTATTTTAGAATGTGACATTTGGAAATCAGTGATTTGCTGTAGAGCTGGAGCTGGAAGCCAGATCTTCTGATCCCCAACCCTTAGGTCTTTTCCCTACACTGTGACTCCCTGGAGTTTTTGCTTATTAGAAGTAAGCATATTTTGAAAGGAACCCTCAGAAATACATGCTGAATTTCCTTCAGTAGATCCAGCTGTGTGCAAAACAATAGGTTCAATTTTCTTCCTTAATACCGCTTCTATTAACATTTAAAACCTTCCTCCATATTCATTGTTCCTATTTTGAGTGGATGAACATTTCAGCATTCATCTTGAAATCCTCCAGGATTCTGAATTGACACCTCCTCAGCCACCTGTGGCCCGGGCTCACTCTCTGTGCCTGCGTTGCTCCTCCTTGTGTCTGTTCCAGGAATTTCCAGGAGACTTCTCAGGTAGCAAAGTTAGTTGCTAGTGAGTAAGTTTTTGTTTGTTTTTTTTTGACCATGGTCATTCCTACCTTCTTGGATTTCTTGAGCTAAATTTTAAAGTTGAAAAACTTAAAAAAAAAACCACACCTTTTCTTGGATAAGATTGTTAGAATATAGAGCGAACTCTGAGACTGGAGGAAAACACATCTGAGCTCACTGCCTTGAAAGCAATTACCGTTACACATGGGAGGAAGAGGACGGGACAGAGACACAGCAGCCAGAGCAACCTCACCCTTGTCGTCGAGGAGGCTGGAGCTCCCTGTGTCTTCCTCTGGGCTCGGAGCAGATTTATAGCTTCCGTCCAGACTTTTCCTTTGGACTTGAGACTCTGGGCAGAGACCCATGTTTGCACACGGTTTGCTCCCTGGGTTTGGAATCAGTCAGACTGAACTCAGCTCCAGTCACTCATGCTCCTTGGCCTTTGGTTGTTGAAACCAGGCAGCCCAGGACATGTCTCTGAACTTTTATAACATTTTCATAGGGGAGAGGTACTTACAGACAACATCTGAGACCTCTGGCTTCATGTAATGCTCTGCTTGATCTGAATTTGTGGCTCTTTTGGCAATTTAAGAGCAATTTTTGTGAAATTTCCCAGAACGTTTTGTTTCCTCAGGCAAAAAATGGCTTTCCCTGCATGAGCAACAGTTGAGCGTCAATTGTGGCCTCTGACAAATCAATAAGTCTAGGTAGGAGGCCAGATTCTTCGTGTTCACTGTGTGCATCATTCTCTTCCTTCCCCTCACTACCAGAGAGAGAGAGAGTTATAGAATGTTCATTTCTGAGAGAGACTTTAGAGTTTGTTTGGTCAACTAATGATTTTAGAGATGAGGAAACAGAGGCCCAGAAATTTATCCCACAAGTTTAATACAAGGCTATATTCATCTATTGCTTGTATAAGTTTTTACATAGTTTTTTTTAGTTGATATACATTTTGAAAAAACAAATATATGCGCAGAAAATCTAGCACTCTTGTTGCATTTTCCCACTAACCTGGACAAGCTGCTAGTAGAGAGGCTTGACCAGCCGGCCATTAAAGTCTCTGACCAGCTGATTGTTCTTGCCCACTTGACCTGATCCGCACCTCCCCAGACCCACAGACTTCCCCACACTAGACTGTGAGCTCCTTGAGAGCAGAGCCATACTTGTTTGTGTCACAGCTGTAGCCCTACCTTCGAGCGCAGTGCTCAGAAATTAGGAGGTGCAAAGTACATATTTGTTTAATTGAAGCAGCTCTTTCCTGTCCTCTGGAGTCATTCAGCCCGTTTCTAGTTCGTTGTGGGACGCAGCCTCAGTTCTCTCTCTTCCCTGCAGGTGGCAGTATTCAATGCTTGAACTAGCCTTGCTGCTTTCTGAAGCAGTGGTTCTCAACCCATCACACACAATGCATCGTTTTAGTAACAGTAATTTCATAACACCTCTTTATTATTCTGGAATAATAGATTAAATAGTCCACCTACAAATATAACTTCAAAAACCATACAACATCCTTGCTCTAATATAAAGAGAATAAAGGGCAAGTCATTGATATAATAAAACATATTTTAATAGCAAATGCTTGGGTGTGATTTCCCTAGAAGATACCATGAGCTAGTCAGATGCTGTGCCTATGTCTAGGACCCCTGTGAACATGGCAGCTACAGATGCTGTCTGACGCAGTAGCAGCATTTTAGCCGTGAAGTAATTGTCCAGAATGGTAGACAATTCTTGGTAGAGTTCTGAATAAATAAAAGTATAAACTCCCTTAATTTATATGCATTTTCAGTCCTCCCAATGTATTGTATAGTAAAGACAAATGCCTTACTTGCACCAATAAAACAACCAACCAACCAACAAACAGGTTCTAGGCTCAGATAATTACAAACATGTGTTTTACCTGTGAGAGAATCAGAGGTGTGGGATCATTTCTTGTTGTGCTGTACTGTCCTTTATGTTGCAGGATGTCCACATCCCTGGTGTCTCACCAGTAATGTCTGTGGTGTTCATTCATTGTGAGAACAGTACTGAAAAATAAGTGTTTCCACACATGGCCATAATGCCCTATAGGGGGCGCTACCGACACCATTAAGAACTTTTGCACTAGCTGTGCTAATACTAAGACTTGAAATGTGGCTAGTGCAACTGACGAACTAAACTTTTGATTTAATTTACATATGCATTTTAAACTGATGCTCAATTCAGTTACTGGAAAACTTTTAAGTATGATTGGAACAACTTGGGTATGTGAATCTACTTTGTCAATGATAAACTTCATGAAATTTGAATGCAGATCAAATATTTCTAATAGAAAGTTTAGTGACCTAACTGAGATGCTCTAAGTGTAAAAGATAAATAGGAGTTTGAAGATTGAGTAGGCAAAAAGGAATACAGAATATCATATGAATACTATTGTTATGTTGGGTTACATGTTGAAATGATAAAGGTTTGGCTAGATTGAATTAAATGTTATTAAAATGAATTTCACTTGATTCTTTTTGCTTTTTTAATGTTGTTTCTGGAAATTTAAAAATATATATGTGGATTTTTTTTCTGTTGGAGAGTGCTGGAGTAGAGAAAACTCAGGACCAAAGTTTCATAGCCTCTGGGACCTCTTCTTTCTTTCTGTCAGAAGTGAGAGGAGTTAGAAAAATTAGTTTTTTATTCTCTAGCCGGCACACCGGGGGCTGCAGGGACAGGGTCTTTGTGATGGTAGAATTATCCCAAGTGATTATTATTTAATGGAGTCCCAGATTTTGGCCTGTGGTACCTGGCACGGTTGATGTTTTTCCACTACCCTTACCCTCTGCTGGGTCCTCTGGGAACCTTCCCTTTACATTCTGACGTGGGAGATTTGGCCTGTGATACAAAGACTTGTGCCAGCTCAGCTCAGAGGCAATGAGGAAAAGGCATTTCAAAGTACAAGGAAGATGGCTTATCTCTCCATTCCAGTGATTTATAGATAACGCAGGTGGTTAAATTTCAAAGCTATCTGTGGGGTCTCCTCTGAGGCGTAGCGTAGAGAACCAACCTCACTGGTAGCTAAGTTACAACCCAGCCATGGAGAGGCCTCACATATCCAGAAGTCTGTTATGGGATCTAGATTATGACTAGATGGATTAAAAGCATTTTCTGTCCCACTTTTAAGGAATTGGCTATTATTCCCAAGTGGTCAAATTGATGATGTGAGTGAAGCATTATTAATGGTGAGAAGCATGAACTTTGGGCTCAGACCTGGGCAAGGATAACAACTGACATTTCATGGCAGCAGGACCCTGGGCAGATAACTTAACCTCTCTGAGCTTCAGTTTCCAGTCTTCCTATCTGTAAAATACCTTTCTCATATATAGCAAATGCTCAATAGCAGCAGCTGTTTTTCACTAGGAAACAGGTGGGAGTGGGAGGTGGGGAGAACTTTTAAGCAGGCAAGCATCTTAGGACAGCATCTCCAAGACTATGTTTCTCAGAACCCTGATTCTATGAAATAGAATTCCAACAACAAAAACAGTTTTTTTGTAAGTCACCTCTATTTCTTTTTGGACATGGTGTATCCCAAAGTCAAGATTGACAAAGTACATTAGCATACTTAACATTCTGGGAAGTCTTGCAACAAAGAAATCAGTTTAACTTAGCTTAATCCAACATTTCCCAAACTTATTAGGATTTTTTTCAAGAAATAACTATTAGCCGTGTGGGTCATACTTTGGGAAATGATGGCACAAGAAAAAATGTCCTACCTTCTAGTCAGAGCTCCTTGATCCCACACTTTGAATGGACCGACTTGTCATCACATTGCCATGTGACCTGGGGGCGGGGAGAGACAAGTTGGACAAGCCACCAGACTGTCCCATATCACTGAGATCCATAACGAAAAACCCACTCCTGAAGGAGCTTAAGCAACCTTGGGGGAAAAATGGTAACATGGGATATGACAGTCTCTTAAACCATTGGCTTGTAAATTTCTATTTTGATTGGTGGTGGAATAGGTGGGGGATGGTAAATTTAGATTTTGTTTTTCATGTTTTTTTATAAAGTCCCATGAACTCTCACAGCTCTCTACAAATGATCAATAATTAAAATAATTTTTCTGCCATAACAATATTTAAAAAGGAAATGCCAGACTGGGGTTTAAATACACACACACACACACACACACACACATACATGTGCACTCTCTCTGTACAGTAATGTATGAGCAGATTAAAAGGATATGTTTAATTTATAAGCCTTACTCTGATTAGAAATGATAGATGTGGAAAGATCGCTAAAGGATAATGTTCATACTCACTCTGCAATAATTGCACATTTTTTTTCATCAAGACACATATCTAATATAACCTCCCAAATCCCAAAGTACACATAAAAAGAAAGTCCAGTAAATGACCTCAGAAGGAATAGGATACAAATTTTACTTCTAAGAAGATTCAGAATACACTAGGGTGTAAGTCAAAATGTAGAGAAGCAAATCTAGATATCTGTGAATATTTTTGTAATGCATTATTTGCTTTCAATTTTTATTACAAACATTTCAAATGTTAAAAAAGGGGAAGAATAGTATAATAAACAACCACCAAGAATTGTTAACATTTTCCCATTTTTACTTCATATATATGCATACATAATTTTTTCATAATACATTGCAGGCATCATGACACCTCACCTTAAATATTTCAGTGTGTAGCTCCTAAAGAAAGGACATTCTCTCATATAATCACATAGCATTATTTTGCCTAATAAAATTAACAATAATTATCTAGTTGCATCTGATATTCTAGAGTCAAAATTTCCAGGAACCAATCAAGGTTCATATATTATATTTGGTTATATCTCTTTAGAGCTAGAATGTTCCTCTCATCTCAACATTTTCCCCCAGGATATTGACTTTTGGTGAGACCAGTTGTCTTATAGGATGTCTACATAGTGGCTTTGTTCATCCATCTGATTGTTTCCTCTTGGGGTTATTTAGCTCATTCTTCTAGCTCCCTGTGCTTTCTGTAAATAAAAGTTAGATCTAATGTCTTAATTAGATGAATATTAAACATTTTTGGCCAGAACACCCTACCAATAATTTATTATTTATTCCTGTTTACCTCCTGCCCCAGTTTAATTGTAAATAGTGCCTTCCATCATCAAGAATGTCCTGGTCAGACACCTCATCTGTAAATGAAGCATCACACAGAATGTCAGTTTGTCCATCATCAGGGAGACTAAGTCTAATCACTGGGCTAGATTTCCATGAGATGAGAGCTTAAAAAAAAAAAGATCTAGAGACATTGAAGTATGCAACAGACTGATGTATCTCCGAGGGAAGCGGCGGGGGTGGGGGGTGGGGGGAGAGGGGTATGAGAAGAGATTAACCAATGAATTTATATGCATACTAGTGGCCCGGTGCATGAAATTAATGCACGGGGGTGCGGGGGGGGGGAAGGGTATCCCTCAGCCTGGCCTGCACCCTCTCTAATCTGGGACCCCTCGGGGGATAACTGGTAGTCGGACACCCCTCTCACAATCCAGAACTGCTGGCTCCTAACTGCTCCCCTGCTGACTTGATTGCCCCTAACCACCTATGCCTCAGCCCTGCACCCGGGACCCAGGATTCCCTCCTCCAGCTAACCATAGGCACCTGGGATCCGGGCTTCCCTCCCTCTGGTCAGCCATAGGTGCCTGGCCGGCTGCAGCCACAGGGTATGGTGGACAGGTAGCTTTGCCTGGGCTGCAGCCACAAGTGCTGGTGCCTGGGACTGCGGGGTGGGCGGCTTCTCCATCTACCAGGCTGTAGCCAGCCTCAGGCACTGGCACCCAGTTTCTCTGTCTCCCCCAGGACATGGGGCAGGTGGACATGAGGCTTCTGCAGCTGGTTGCAGCCTGGGATCACGGGGCAGGCGGCTTCTTCATCCCCCGGGCTGCAGCCAGCCTCAGGCGCTGGGGCCTGGTTTTTCAGTCTCCCCCAGGAAGTGGGGCAGGTGGACGTGAGGCTTCTGCAGCTGGCTGCGGCCTGGGATCCCTGGGATCATGGGGTAGGCGGCTTCTTCGTCTCCCGGGCTGCAGCCAGCCTCAGGCACTGGGGCTCGGTTTCTCCATCTCCCCCAGGACATGGGGCGGGAGGATGTGGGGCGGGCAGCTTCTGCGGCTGGCTGCGGCCTGGGATAACAGGGCAGGTGGCTTCTTGTTCTCCCTGGCCACAGCCAGCCTCAGGCGCTGGCGCCCGACTTCTCTGATTCCCACAGGCCCAGAGCAGCTGGGGGGCGGGGCCACCACCATCTTTGTCAGTTTAATTTGCATACTCCTGATTGGCTGGTGGGCGTAGCGGAGGTACAGTCAATTTGCATCTTTCTCTTTTATTAGTGTAGATATGCATAGCCCATGGACAGACAATGGTGTGGGGAAGGCCTAGGGAGGCACGGGAGCAGGGTAGAGGGGGCCAGTGGGGGGACGGGGAGGAGACATCTGTAATATTTGCAACAATAAAGATAAAATTTTTTAAAAGTAATGAGCCCCAAAATGAGCTTATAAATTGAGTGTTTTTGTTTATGTAAGTCAGGCATGTCAAACTCAAAGGCTAACACAGGCCAAATAAACAAGGTTTAAGTTTATGTGGGTTGCAAAAAAAAAGCTTCAATTTTCATAGAAACATAGGTTTATTTCGATGGAGAAATGCTGAATACAAAGGGCTAAAATAAATGAGTAATCGTTAACATAAAATAATTGAACATTTTAATAAAAATTAATATTTGTTGAACATTAATTTACCAGACACTGAATAACTGCACAAATTAATAAGCATAACACAAATAAACCTATTTTTCTTGTTCTCCAAAAGTGAAATATTTCGTGTTGCGCACACCAAACAAGTCAGTCTAAGACTAATGACGTGGCAATCGGCTGCTAAAATATTTGCTGCTAGTATTAGTGGAGAGAAATGGTGCACCTGCAATGTAAGGCGTGTAAGGGAAATGAATGCAACACGATTATAGTAATCGGTCATTAGTGAATGTTGCAGTTCGTTATTAATAATTATGTATAACAGGATATTGTAAAAATTAAGTTATGAAATTTTTGTTAAAACGTTTCTTATATACTGTTATATTGGCTGGGCTGCAAAAATATTCATTGTGAGCTACATGCAACCCGCGGGCCATGAGTTTGACATGCTTGTGTACCGTATTTTCCAGCGTATAAGACGACTGGGCGTATAAGACGACCCCCAACTTTTCCAGTTAAAATATAGAGTTTGGGATATACCTGCCCTATAAGATGACACCTTGCGTATAAGACGACCCCTGACTTTTGAGAAGATTTTCCTGGGTTAAAAAGTCGTCTTATACGCCGGAAAATACGGTAAGTAATTTCTACTTTCAATGACCCATCAAAATTTTCTGCAATTGGGCACAGTCCTGAGTAAGTGATTCTATCTTAAGTTTGATTTAACTCAAAGTCCCTTCTTTCTGTATTGAAATGGACTAAAAAAATTTTAATAAAAAGTATGATTTCTTATTATTTGAACTCAACCAGAGGAAAAATGGTAGAAGTTTGAAGATTTAATTTTCTCCAGCAAATTGCATAAATTCATCTGTACTTTAAAATGTTAGGCATAGTTTACTTTAAAAATATTGTGTTTTCTAATATTAAAATCAATATTAGCTAATTTTCAGACATTTAGAAATATATATAAAAGTATGAAAAAAACCCACCACTAATCACCTACTTAGAAACATTGTTAACATTTTAATGTGTTTAAATTTGAGTCTTTTTCTCCTATACAATTTTACATACTGAATTCTAAGTCACAGGACCAAAAAATTGTGTTATACCTTTCCCCACTTAATTTGTATATAAATATTTTTGCACATTATTTCAAACTCTTTGTGAATCTTTAAAAACTGACTATGCAGTATTTTACATTGTAAATTTCCTACTGTTGAACATTGAAGTTTTTTTTTTTCTAATGGTTTTGCTATATGAATAATGTTCTAGAGAATATATTTATCTATATAAATTTTTTTCTCCATTTAAACTTATTTCCTTGGGAGTGCTCCTAACCACTTCTGGTTTGGCACTGCCCGATTTGCTCAATTTTTGGTCAAATAAACTCTTAAAATATTTAACATTCCTTCTTCTATCTTTTAACAGTTCTGGTGTCAATAGAGGGGACTGCAGGAGGCACCCAACAGCCCCAGGAGCAATTAGCAAACAGATGTAGGTGCCATTGAGCCCCTGAGTCAGTGTTCTTGCTGCTACTGGCGGTTGTGTGTAAGCCCCTTAGACCCTGGATCCTACTCTGCAGCTTTGAGTTATGAGCTTTTAGACTTTGTTTGAGCATTCCTTTTTGTCAGAGTTTGATTGGATCCGACTTAGAAACCGAACTGGGTCCCAGGTTGGACTAGTTCCAACTTAAACTGGATGGGTCCAGTGTGAGGCCTCAGTGTTTGGTGGCTGGTGTGAGACCTGCTGGGCCACCCCACTCTCTCCAGAGTCAGCAGACGGTTTCCTGGGAAAACTGGCAGAAGCCAGCAAAGATCAAGAATTCTCATCCAAGTCAGCTCGCCCAGATCTCCATCGGTGGTGCTTGGGTGAGAGAGGAAGGGGAAATCTCATGTCCCTTCCTTTCCAAGTTCCGATTGGCAGGAAAAACATTAGTTATCGATCCTCTCTCCCAGGGACAGCTGTTGCCTTCTTGTCTATCTCATTTCGTGACCTGAGTACTTTGCCTGGCAACCGTCAGGTTGGGTGCCCCCCAAATACAGCTGGACAGAAATGTGGGTTGCATTCCATTTTAGGCTTGGGTCCTACCGACTATTGCAACTCTCAGAGGAATTGTCCAAGTCTTTCCTTCTTTCTTGTGCTTATCTTTGGGAGTAGCTCTGGATCCTCTTTGGAAATGCCTTTTGTGTTTATGGGGTTGTTCAATACTACAAGGAATGTTTACTGTGTGTCCCGGTGAAACCTGACAAGATATTGGAAAAGATTTTTTTTTTCCAAGTAGCTCTATGGTCAGATGTCGGTCAATTGGATGCTGATATTCAGAGCCTGATAGTAGCTTCTTTTTAAAACCTTCTCTCTTAAGCTAAAATAAAACTGGGTACCTAGAGGGAAAGAAAAACATTCTTTAGTAAAAGCCATTATGGAAGGCTTTACTAAAACATTCCAAAGAAACACAGCTGTAAATCTAGATCATAGGAATCTTTTTAAAAAATTAAATTTATTAGGCTGACATTGGTTAATAACACAGAATAAGTTTAAAGTGTATAATTCTATAACATATCATCTGAATATTGCATTGTGTGCTCACCACCCATAGTCTAGTCTCCCTCCCTTTGACCCTCTTTTGTTAGTTGAAGATCTCCCTGGTATAAAGAAGCAAACTGAGGACAATTGTAGTTGGATGGCTGGGTCAGCCTCTTGATGTCATTCAGGCTGCAACCCAATTCTTCAAGGAATTAAAAACAATTACACTTGGCTTACAAATCGAGTCTTTATAAAAACAGAAATTTGGCTCTAGAAAGAATCCAGAGCTCACCTATTCTTTTTAGTAATCCCCAAATCTCCTCTGTTCATCTCAAAGGCTAGCAAATACTGTAGACCTGGATTTCGGGGTGGTGGTGGGGAGCCCTTCTTGGAGAGATTATATCCTTTCTCTGTGCCTTTGAGATGCAAATGTTCTACCTGGTCTTCTCTAGGAACACAGAGCCATTTCTTGAAATGCAAACGTCAGGGATATAGTTCTGATCACAAAAAGAAAACAATAAGAAGCTATTTGAAAATTAGGTGAATGAAAAATCTTAAAAGTTTTTTCCACAAATGTTGCTAGAAGCTTTAACTGTCTTAACTTGTTCTATCTGCCAGAAACACAATTGGGATAAAACTGTTGTTTTATAAACGAGTTCTGCGTTGTCACACCTGTCTCTTGGCTGAAGTGTAAAGACAAAAGCTGTAAGATCTCTGCTCCTGTGTGTATGTTTATGGATGTCTGTGTACGTATTTTATAGATGTGTGATATTTTCTACCTCCAGGTGGTATTGCCAAAATTAATTTGTAAAAAACTCTATTTAATTGGCTTCAAGACAAACAAGCAATGTACATAAATCAAATATACTCTTAGAAATATGCAGACTAACCCAATTGTTTTTCAAGTGCATGTGATCTAGGATAAATCATCCTATATAATAAAAGCCTAATATGCTAAGTGTCCAGTCGTCCTGTCGGGCATTCAACCAATCAAAGTGTAATATGCTAATGATATGCTAAGGCCGCTCAACCACTCTCTAAGACAGTGGTTGGCAAACCGCGGCCCGCGAGCCACATGCGGCTCTTTGGCCCCTTGAGTGTGGCTCTTCCACAAAATACCACGTGCGGGTGCACACGTACAGTGTGATTGAAACTTCGTGGCCCATGTGCAGAAGTCGGTTTTCGGCTCTCAAAAGAAATTTCAATCGTTGTACTGTTGATATTTGGCTCTGTTGACTAATGAGTTTGCCGACCACTGCTCTAAGACATGCACTGACCACCAGGTGCAGACATTCGGCCGGTGGACCAGTCGATATGACATGCACTGACCACCAGGAGGCAGATGCTCCAACCAGTAGGTTAGCTTGCTGCTGGGGTCCGGCCAATCAGGACTGAGTGAGACGGGCTAGACACACCCTGGAGCCCTCCTTCAGTCCCTCCCCAGCTGGCCAACCTTCCACGTCCCTCCCCAGCCCCGATTGTGCACTCATGGGGTCCCTTGGCCTGGCCTGCACCCACTTGCAATCCAGGACTCCTCAGAGGATGTCAGAGAGCCAGTTTTGGCCCAATTCCACAGGCCAGGCCAAGGGACCCCACTGGTGCATGAATTTGTGCACTGAGCATCTAGTTGGTAAATAAAAGCTAGTTTAAGCTTGTTGGTTTAATTAAAACAGGCATGCTGTTAGAATTAATATCATTAAATGTAATACTTTTATTCTACTCAGGTTTATTAAAAGTCAAATAAGTTCATGATATCTCTGTTATTGAATTTGTCAGCAAATAAACAAACAAATAACTTAAAATGATGGTTAGCTGTTTAATGTTTCACAAATTTTCATGAGTAATCTAAACAGAATTGTTAAGAACAAGGAGCCCTAGCCAGTTTTGCTCAGTGGATAGAGCATCGGCCTGTGGACCAAAGGTTCCCAGGTTCTCTTCAGGTCAAGGACACATACCTTGGTTGCAGGCTCCTTCCTCCTCGGTCCGTGCCTTGGTTGGGGCTCGTGCAGGAGGCAACTAATTGATGTGTTTCTCTCACATCAATGCTTCTCTCTCTCTTTCCCTCTCTCTTCCACTCTCCCTAAAAATCAATGTAAAAATATTCTTGGGTGAGGATTAATAAAACAAACAAACAAACAAAAAACAAGGAAATTAAATGGATGCAAGTAAGATAAAAGTTTATAAATGGACAGGGTTGACGCCGTGTCAGGCACTTTTCTTTTTGTTTTACATTTTTTGATTATTTGCTACGAACTGGTTTGGTTCCTGGGGGGCCCTGGCTAAGTAGTATCCTTAAGTCTCTTGGCATTCTCTTCCTAATAGTTATTGTAGTCTCCAATAATGCTCGCAGTGTGGGAGAGCAGCAGGTCATCCATAATAATCTGCTCTGCCTCTCCCTGTAAGCCAGCTGCTTATATTGGGTAGAAGGGCAAAGATTACATGGGGAAGTAGGAGTTACAGGCATGGGGAAGCAGGCAAGGGATAAGCATTACAGCTTACAAGTCGTGGGCTGGCAGGGGTCGCAGAGAGCGGCTCCTCTGGGCACCCTGGGACCAGATTGCAGGCAATAGAGGCTGGGGGTTGTAAAGGGCGGGCGCCTTCAGGACTAGATTGTTTCAGCCATGAGGCTGTAAATCTCTCCATAATGATATGCAGTTCTCGGGGCAGGAGGCTGGGCTGCATTCCGACGTTGGCTCCCATGTCCCAGGGCGTACAACTCCCAGTCAGGTTAGAATGTGCTTTCTCTAATGAGAACAGAACCATCACAGTTATTAACAAAGCATGATTAATATTTCTTATCATTGTAGTTAGTCCCCAATATTCTCTTTCTGCCCCTAACACTTTCACCCATTGCAATCAATGTTAATGTTTTTACATTATTTCTTCCGATTTATGCAGTTTTTTTCTGTCTTTGTAAGGTTCAAGGAATAAACATTTTTAAGGCTTTTCATTGTACTACCAGAATTGCTTTCAATTTACCAATTATATCCTCCTTTTGGAGCTGTTCTGAAAACACATCTAAAAATTATCAGGAAGTATGAGTCTTTCAGAACTTTTCGTGATTTTGGTCTGGCTCACTCAGAGTCTGTTGTGAACATAGGACAAGGCCTAAAAAAACTATAGAACAACCCTAGCCGGTTTGGCTCAGTGGATAGAGCGTTGGCCTGCGGACTGGAGGGTCCCAGGTTTTGATTCCGGTCAAGGGCATGTACCTTGGTTGCGGGCACATCCCCAGTAGGGGTTGTGCAGGAGGCAGCTGATCGATGTTTCTCTCTCATCAATGTTTCTAACCCTCTATCCCTCTCCCTTCCTCTCTGTAAAAAATCAATAAAATGTATTTAAAAACAAACAAAAAAACTATAGAACAAATGTTACTTGGAAATCTCATTTCCAGCTTTTGCCTTCTTCAGATAATTAAATGATTCTTTTTTCATAGTCAGGATCCCGTTTAATTCAATTGTGTCGATATTTCTAACTTAATTTTAACGTAACAATTTTCAAGGTGGCAGAAGCACGATTGTGCGAATGCATCAGTGCACAGGCTCTGGTTGAAGTCTACTCTTCTGAAAGGCTACCTTTGTTAATGGTGTTCATTTCTTGGGCAATTGAAAATGCCTGTTTGACAGGTAGCTGTGAATGGAAGTCAGCTCACTGATCCTCCCAGATGAAGATAGACTATTGGTCATTTATTCATACCGGTTTCTGGGATGAATAGAAGAAAATATTCTCTTTTTTAGGGCTTCCCAATCTTTTTCATGGCGTGGCATACATAGCAAATAATGATATTTGTTCTCTACACTGGAATAAATGAGTAAGGCTGATGCAGTAACAGGTGACTGACTGCCTGGATGCCTTGGGGCCCACTTGGTTGTCCTAAGCACTGAGGGATACAGGTTCCAGTCTCTTCATGGTACATCAGGGCTGGCCCTGCTTCCTAGGGAACCTAGAGGAATGTATCTTCTGATGTTATGAGGAGCATACCTTTGTTCTGTTTTTGTTTTTTTAAGAGATGCTGCTTCTGTGTGTGTGTGTGTGTGTGTGTGTGTGTGTGTGTAACATTTCTTGTATTGATTACACCGGGGTTTTATCATAGTGAAACCCCTCCTATTTAGTAGAAATATAGATCTTTTTCCTAACAACTTTCTGATCCTACCTCTTCACTATTGTCCACAAAATATGTGTAACTCCTCTTCCAAAAGTTTTATTTCTCTCACCTAGAAGTCATTCATTCAACAATTCTTACCTGAGTTCTATTATGTACCAGGCACTTTGATAAACACTGGAGACAGAGAAATGGTAAAGACAGCTTCTGACTCTATGAAGCTCGAAGCTTAGTGGGGCGGGGGTGGGGGGAGGGAACCACGAGAATGGTAAAGAAAACAACAAGCCCTGGATGGTGGTAGATCCAGCGTTCCATGGCATTCTCCCTGAGGCAGGGAGGAAGGCTTCTCAGAAGTGGTGACATTTGGGTTGTGACTTCAAGGAGGAGGGGAAGTTTGACATTCCAGTGAGAAGTCAGAGTACTGGATAAAAGATAGAAACTGGTGGTTTTGAGAAACAGATGAGCTTGTCCGTGTGCCCGGAACTCCAATTCCAGGCGGCAGTTGGAAGAGTGAAGAGGACCAGGCTGGAAAGGAAGGTAGGGTTAGGTTTTGAGGAACCTTGCCCGCTGAAAGGAGGGGGTAGGACTTGTTATGCAGGAGACTGACATTCGCAGAGTTGTGTTTTGGAAACCGCTCTGGCATCAGGGTGGAGAACGGACTTGCGGATGGGTGGGAAAGTCATTGGGAGGCTGCTGCAACTTTGAAAAGAGAAGCGATGAGGACTTGACCTAGGGCTAGGGTGCTGGGGTGGGTGAAAGGAGTGGTGATAGAATTCCTAGGAATGGCCACGGGAGTTTGAGAAGACAGTTTGGACAATGCAGTAAATGATATCATTAGCAAAACCATCCCAGCTCTTCAACCCATCCTTTTAGACCCAACCCAAGGGCCCTTTCCTTTACAAGCCTTCTTCTTCCACCCTTGTCCCCTCAGGGACCACTTTCTTTCCAGAATAGCTATGCTGGGAGTCAGCAGTGGACTGCTTGCTCCTTTCCCTAAGCAGGAGGCTATTTATATGTGTTAGGTCTGTTTCCTAAACCAGATTGCAGGACTGTCATTCTCAAGCCCCACGTTTCATGCTTCTCTGATAGTCGTTCCAAAGACAGTCTCACAGTGTTGGGCCTTTACCAGGTGTGGTCTGCAATAGGCAGTGGTGCCTAGCGCTATGCTTGCAAAGAAAAAAAAAATTTTTTTTTGTCTTTAAAAAAGAAAAACTTTATTGAAGTATAATCAATGGGCAATAAACTGCCAATATAAAATAGACACAAAGTGGAACTTATCTGGTTAACACAGAGGCAGGAGGCCCAGAGTCCAGAACCTGTGGCTCCCTCTTGTCTAGGATGCCATGAGACACAACTGGAAAACCTTTGACTTGGTGGACTGGTCATGGGTTTTGGAGTCAGCTAGAACTGAATTCAAATCCCTGCCCTTTACTTGCTTAGCTGTAATCCAGCAGATAAATGGGGAAACTGCTCTGAGGCCCACTTTCCCCTCTGTAAACAAGGGACAATAATACTTACACTGTAGGGTTATTGTGAGGGCGAAGTAAGCTAATGTATGTAAAAATCTCTGGCACTTATTAAATGCTTATTAGGTCATGGCTGTTGGTAAGAATAACAAGACATTTGCTAACTCATTGAGTAATTGATCCTTATTGAACTGGTACTTGTTCAGTCTCAATAAACGTACTCACGTTAAGAAAAGCCAGGGTTGGGTGAATTCTGGGTGAGTTTGGGATTCAGAAGGGACCCAGTCTTGTCTTATGCTCCCTCCCCTCCATAAACCCGCAATCGCCTGCCTTTGCATGAGGGTCTATCAATATTTAATGTGTGGGTGTCCGTTGCTGTAAACTGAGTATATCCCAGCAGCGACTTGAATTAATTATGTGCGGGAGGAGAGAAAAATAAAGTGCCTTTTTCTCAGAGCTCCGAGTTCCACTGGCTGCGCTGAGGCCTGGAAACCACAGAGGGACGTGTCTGCTGATGGAGGACCCTGAGAAGAAGCTGAACCAGAAGAGCGACGGCAAACCCCGGAAAGTCCGATTCAAAATCTCTTCCTCCTACAGTGGCCGAGTGTTGAAGCAGGTCTTCGAAGATGGGCAGGAGTTAGAATCGCCAAAGGAGGAATACCCTCACAGTTTCCTCCAAGAGTCCCTGGAACCCATGGATGGTGTTTACGGGTCTGGGGAAGCCCCCAAGCCCCGACCCTACTCCCCTAAGCTGACTGCTCAAAGGATCAGCGTGTTCAGAGAGGGCAATGCCTATACGTTGGCGGGCAGCCAGCCTTTCTTCAACGATTACAAGGCAAATGACCATAAGGTGGGTAGTGTGTGGGGGGTATAAGCGTTAAGGACTAAAGTGCGTTTAGAGAAGCACCTGAACGTTTCAAATTTGTATTATGCTCATGTTCCTGTACCAGCCAGGGCTATAGGTGCACCAAATGGGAAGTCGCTCTTAGGATAGTATTTCTGGGAAAACAATAGCATGCTTGTGGATTAGTTATTGGAAAGTGCAATAAGCACGATAGTATTCAAATTCCATCCAGGGTAAGAAAACAGAATTGCCCTGGGTCTTTGGCTGGGTTATCTCAGTAAGTAAATTAAATAGAGGTGCTGTGGTTTTCAGGTTGCCCGACTGCTGTTTTAGAAAATGATGCAGCGACTGGTCGTCTTATTTCCTGGAAGAGCTAAGTGTTTGGAGGTGTTCATTTTCCTCCAGGCAGTTATTCAGCATGTGGTTTATCCATAACTTGCTTTTTCTCCCCATCTCCTCTTGCTGCCTGCTTTCAAACAATGTCTGTCTGTCTGTTAGTTTACTTACATTGCCCTTTCATTGCTCATTAGCATGAACACTGGGTAGGTGGAGTCCTGGGAAGAGATGGTGAAGAGCAAATCAGCCAGAGGAAATGTTACACGGGGAAGAAGTGTGAGCTAACAGTTCATTTGAAACATGTATTTTATTTGTGAATTTCAATGGTCTTCTCCAGTAGCATGGATAATCAAAAGCCCAGGCATGGTTTTTCTTTTTAAGTTAGAAGAGCCTGGAATGGTAGTCACTGATTTCCAGAATCTCAGAGGAGATGTGGATATGCTCTCTGCCAGTGGGACTATGAATGTATAACTTTAAAAAGAGTAAATACAGGTTATTAATGAATAGCGTTTATAAGTAGGATTTATACTCCTCTTTAAAGTGTGAAATTCAGATAACTACTCTCTAATCATTTTTATTAGTTTCCTAAGGGAACAAACACTACATCTATAGCAGACAAATGTATTGGCCTTGCTAGCACTGATAAGAGTATAATTATGGGTATGTCCACATTTATCAAAGAGAGTACTGGTTTCTTTTTGGTATGAAAGGGGGCTGGAATGAATAGCCCGTTGTGTTACTGGAGTGGCTTCTGCATTGCAGAGCACTATCATGTACCATCGCATTAGGTCTTCACGACAATCTTGAGGGTAAAGGCTAAGTGTGACCACTCCCATTTTGCAGATGAGGAACACTGAGTGCCACATTGTTAGGGACTCAGCCAATATGGTCATAGGAGCAGAGTCAGAGTAAGAACCCAGGTCTTCTGATTCCCCATACTCTTTTCCCTATGGAATATTCCTTTTTAGAGAAGAAGATCACTACTAATAATGTTGATGATAATATTAGTTACCATTTACTGAATGCTTATTTTGTCCTACGTACATAGCTGTCTTGTACTTACAGTACCTCATTTTACCTAAATCTTAGTCATAGATTTAGAGTTTACAAATTTGTAGCTTATTCAATACCTTATACAAGGCCACAGTAGGTAGTACTGGACTGTTGACCTTCATAAGTCAGTATGCCAAACTTGGCATTCATGTAAATGTATGATTAGACATGGATTTATAAAGCCATGCACAGCACAGTAGATTTAAACATCAGATTCTAGAGGCCATGTTCAGGGTTAGATTCCTGCCTGGTCTAGTTATCCTTGTTTTCTATGTTGCCTGATCAAATGCCACATCCCAGTCTAGCCAGCCTTTACATGTAAGAGTGGTCAGGATGGATTCATGCACCTGCACGCACTGAACAGGTTGTCAATGTGGTGTTTATGAAAAATAAGGAAATGAGAGCTGGGAAGTCATGATTTTTCAATAGTGAACCCAATTGTAAAATAACCCCTAGTAAATATTGGCTGTGAGGCAACATTGGGTAGTAGTTAAGCACAGTAATTAAAAATAGAGGCTTTGAACTTGGACAGATATCTGTATACCCAGGTTTATAGTAGCTTTTCCCACAATTGCCCAAAGGTGAAAACAACCCAGATGTCCATCAATAGGTGAATGGACAGTCAAAATGTTGCATATACACACAATGGAATATTATTCAGTCTTAAAAAAGGAAGGAAATTCTGACACATGCTACAACATGGACGGAATCGGAAGACATTATGCTAAGTGATATGTCACAAAAGGACAATCATATGATTCCACTTATATGAGTAGTCAGATTTATAGAGATAGAAAGGAAAGTGGTGGTTGTCAGGGGTTGGGCAGGGGAGGCGGGGGGTGGAGAGAGGAGGAGGAGTTATTGTTTAACGGGTACAGAGTTTCAGTTTGAGACTAAGGAAAAGTTCTGGAGATGGATGATGGTGATAGTTAACACCACAGTGTGAAAGTACTTAAAGCCACTGAACTGTTCACTTAGAAATGGTAAAAATAGGTAAATTTTATGTTACGCTTATTTACCACATCAAAAGTAATGTGTGTGTGTGTTTTTTTAAATAAACAAGGGCTCTGATGTCGGTTAAACCTGGGCCTAATGTCCATTCTACCCACTTACCTGTGTGAGCTTGGGCAAAGCCACTTAAACTTGCTGAGCTTCAACGTCATAATCTATGATATGAAGGTAATAAAAGTACCTGCTTACAAAGAGTGTTGTGATTAAAGAGAGATAACAGATAAGAAGCCCTTGGCATTGTGCCTGGCACATTGTATATGCTCTGTAAATGTTACCTACCATTGTGATAATGACCAGGTTCTTATGAAAGAAACATTGAGACTTTTAAACATTTTATGTGGTAGATAGAGAAAGTGGTTATAAACAATAAAATATTTTAAGGAATTGAAACTGACCGAAGCTTATAAGGTCCATAAAAAATGGAAGGGGAAGGAAGAGAAGTAACATCCACTGAACACCCACTTTATACAGAATACGTAAATTCAGCTTTACAATAATTCTATGAGAAAGAATTTTACAAATTGGAAAAAAAGAAGTTCATAGGGGCTCAGTAAGTTGCACATCTCACACAACTGTCAGATAACATTTGAATACAATTTGAACTCAGGTCTGCCGGCCCCCAAAGCCCATTGCCTTTCTTGTACCCGGTGATGTGTTTAAACCCGGAGCAGCGGAGGGGTGTCATGGTGACCGAATAGCAGCCTCAGACGCTGCCATTGACATCAGGATGTTTATGAGGCTCAATCACATAGGTTACCATTCTGGGCACTGTGGAAGGAAACATAAAATTCCTGGCTCCATCCCGGCCCTCTATAATGTACGAGTGGGTGTTCCTCACAGGCAATCGGATGCAACCAGATCATGTGAAGTTTAGTTACACCCGGAGACTTTCCTTAGACACCAGGAAGAGCTTGGCTGTCAGGGTGACTGAAACTTAAACACACCCTCAGGGTGATTTGGGACCGTCCACCTTTGGAATACATTAAAAATAAATGGGCTGTCCTGGGTGTCTCAGATACTGACCAGCTTAGAGGCAGGAGGTCGAACCGGAGGGCTGCAGAGTTTTTTCAGTATATTGAGAGTTTTGCCTGGAAAAAAGAAAAAAGAAACCAGCCGTAGATGCGAAGAAAGCCCCCTCGTAACTGAGCCTCCTCGGCTATTACTGGAAGTGGAAATGGAACCTTCCAAAAGTGCCACCATCTTTATCTGCTGATGTTCAGAAGCTGATAGTCCAGAGTGCGAAACAGAAACCCCGCGCGCACCAAGCGGTAGGAAATGGAAGCTGCCACACGATCCCTAGAAGAGAGGGAGGGAAACCAGGCCGGGTAGGAAGCTTGTGGCTTCATAAATAATTATTGAAAACACCGTGGATGTTTCAAGGAAGGGGACCTGAATATTGAACCCCGGCTCAAGCCAGATTGAGACTGCTTCGGTGGAGCATCTAATAGATTGGCGGATGCAGTTCCGCAAAAGCAGGGCAGAACATTTCCCACCGAAGAATGTGGTTGTGTAGCATGATTGCGCATGCGCGAATGACCAAAAAGAACAGTTCTTAGTAACAACAGCAGTAGCAGTGCCTACCCTTTGCATGGTACCTTCAGCTTTTGCAATCCCTGTTTTATATCTTCTTCATAGGACCGCCATCCCTGGAAGATGACATGATTAGCCTCAGGGAAGAGAGTACAAATATTTAATTTCTTAATCGCCCCAGAAGCCAGTGAAGGGTTGGGGGCAGGGTCCTAAGTCAACTTTTACATGACTGGTTGGGGGATGTGAGAGGCTCCCTGAAGAGAGGCTGGAGTAGCCGGAGAGCGCTCAGGAGTCTCAGGACAGCACCTGCTTACCAGCCAGTGTAGAAGCATTTCTGTGTTTTAGTAATGAATTGGTCTCTGGTGGTTAGTGCATGCCAGCGAGATGGCAGCCCATTTACAGATGGGCACACCGAGGCGCTGGGAGGCCAAATGACTCTCCTCTATCTCACAGTTGGTGAACAGTGGGATTGGGATCCAGTGTTTCCCTGCGAGCTGTCCTAGCTCTGGGAAGACATGCGTGTTCTTAGCTGAGTAATCCCTAAACATTTACTCCCCTGCTTCTCTACTGTCCAGATGATTCCTCAGCAGATGGTTAAGGCACACATGAGAAATCCAGCAAGGGAGCAGGAGCTATTGATAATGATGCTGTCGAAGTATATTTATTGACATAAAAAGACTTTCATAGACAAAGAACACAAGTTACAACAGAATATATATAAATGTATAAAATATGTTAATATATAAAAAATATAATGATCTTGGGAAGGTGATTGTGCATAGTGTAGTATAGGTGCTAAGAATATGGATTTAGAGCAAGACAGAGTTGGATTCGAATTCCAGCCAGAGACCCTGAGTAACTTTGTGACTTTGAGACACACTTAACCTCCCCCCTCCCCCCCGAGGCTTGGTCCCTTCATCTGCAGAATGTGGAAACCATAGCATCTACCTCATGGGGGATGTTCAGGGGAGGAGTGAGGTAATGTTTGTAAAATGCTTAGCACAATGTCTGACATCATAACAACAACAATAAATGCTCAATAAATTGTATATACTATTATTATTTATGCAAAGAAACAAGTTTGAGTGACACTTACTTTTTAAAAAGCATTTCTTTGTGTTTCTTAAGCCCTCATTATGCCTGGCCCTACATCAGCTACTGTGGTATGTGGTTGAAATAGGCACTTTGGACCCTACCCTGCAGAGTCCGACACTCTAGTTATATGACTAGTGTAGCTTTGGTTGGCTACCATCAACAGGAAGAAGGAAGATGGTTGCCATGGTTTACAGAGAAAGCAAGCAGACTAGGGAATGAACTGGAGCTTTGTGGTCTGATGGGGTCACAGTGCTGGAGAGTAGAAGTTCTTCCTGTCCTATTTCCTGGGATGGCGAGCAGGTTCTGCAGCCCTGTATTTATTTGGTGACGGCTTGGGGAGGCTCCATGCTCATTCTCCATTTCTCTAGTCCCCACCCATTATAGATTTTGGAAAGATAATCATCTACACGAATAACCTGAAAATCATTCGAACCCCAATGGACAAGAGAGACTTCATGAGGAAAATTCTCCAGAAGGAAGAGGAGATCGAGGAAGAGTCTCTGATGACAAAAGAGGAAATCTATGGAGATAGCGACCAGAACAATGGGCCTTTGGCGGAGACAGAAAGCACGTTTCCCCACAACCAGTACCCCCAGGTGCGTGAGCGGGTCACTGTCCCCCCAGGAGGGCCCTACTGCAGTGGTCTCCAAATGGTCTTGGTTGTGCACTGCTTCAGTAAAACTTTCAAATATGACTACATAAGACGTCTAAATATGGAAGATGTTATGGATTTTATTGTATTTTAATGGTACATTGTTAGTGGTAATAGTGTTAAGTCCATATTTCAAACACTCCTCATTTTAATTTTTTTGGATGACTTCTTTTGAGATCTGATTAGGTATCTGTTGTTTTCACTTTGCAGTGTGGCTTAGAACATCTTGCTCTACAGATGGGAAAAATTAGCTCTGCCCTTTTCTTATGGGTTCTCTTGTGCTTCTATTATGGGGGTCCTCAATCCACAGTTTCCTTGAAGAAACTTAATAAAGCTGCAGTTCTTTAGATTTTTGTAGAGATGAGTTTAGTTAAAAATAAACAGTATCATTTGTAAACCCACTAGGCCAGGCACAAGTAAACTGCAAAATGTGGAAAGTGAATGAATGAGCCGGGACACCATTGCCACTTTACGTAAAGTGGGGTCCCTTTACATCATGCTTATTCCAGGGTCCCTTGGGTACATTTTTGTAGCGACTGCCAGTCTTAGTGAGGCCACCAGTGTCATCTAGTTTATTAAAAATTAGGATAACGATTTCTTTTGAAAATATTATTAAAGCTTAACTTCTTGCCACCTTTAGATAAAAATATAAATAGCTTCACGCCTTGGAAACCATTGCTCAGACATGCTCAGATGAGGGGGAAGACTGGTAGTATTCATTAGTTCTCAAGGTGGGAAAAGCAATTTTGATGAAATGAAGCTAAGAGAGTAAAAGCTTAGGTGGCAGCAGAAGTGAATTTTTTTCCTCTTTACATTCTATCTCTTGGGACTTGAAGCTTTCTCTGGGATGCACTCTCACCTCCCATTTGTTGGCTTCCTTGCCCCTGAGTGATGTCCCCACCCTGGGAGGCTTAGGGGACAGGAACAAGAGGGTCATGACCAGACTTCATCGAAAGGCTCTTGTTAAAAGTTCTGCTCACAGCCTCTCATGTCTCTTTCTAATCTGATCACTCAGTGAGAAATTTTTGAAATACAAATCTGATTGTGTCATCCCTTCATCACCCCCTTTCCCCACCCCAAACTTTCAATGGCTTCTCTTCACTTGGGATAAAACCCAAACTCCTCACTTGTTCTAGAAAGTACTGTGTGCCTGGCCACTCTTGGCCTCTTCAGCCTCATCTCTTACCACATCTCTCCTCATTCTCTCCACCCCAGAAACACTGCCTATCATGTGTTCTTTGCTTTTTGTTACTAGGGGCAACTTCCCTGGACCTCGGATATTCTCCAGATTCCCTGCCACCTTTTCCTCAGCCCCTGAGATCTGAGTGGAGGCATCCCTTCCTCAGAGGGGCCTCCCTGGCTTCCATGAGGATAAATTCCCAAGAAGGGACCCCTCAGGGCAGCTCACACCCCTCCTCACAGTTGCAGTCTTATACTTATTTGGTTAATGTTTGTTCTCACACATAAGATTTAGTTTCCATGAGGGCAGGGGCCATGTGTATATTGGTGTAACACAATAGTTCCATTGCCTCCCATAATAGAGCCTGGCATATTATAGGTGCTCAATAAATAGTAATTGTTTGTGGAAAGAAGATTGGCATTTGGGACCAAGTGTTCTGCCTCTGCCTTCTCTAGATAACCCTACTCAGAACTCGGCGTAGCAGCAGGCAGACAGACAGATGTTGCCATCCAAGGCATTCCCTCCCCACTGTAACACACATTCATTCTATTCTTTTTCACACCATATTACAACTTGTAGGGGAATATATTTTCAGAAGAGAGCCAGAAAAGCTAGCATATAGGTCCGACTGCAGCCCTGAATGCAAAAGTAACAACAGGCCCGACATGACAATTGTCTTCCAATTCAATACGGACAGAGCCATGTTTCTTAGCTGGAATGCCATAAACCAGCACAGAGGTGTTCGGCACAAAATTGCTGTGAAAGGTTATACTTCACTTGGCCTGTCCTTAAAACTCTGTTTTAAATAGCTATTTGTTTGCCCAATCCCTCATGCAGTAAATGCCCAGACAAGATTATTCTAGAAAAGGGTCAAAGAACACCAAGGAGCCACTCCCGACCAAGGGAAGCAGTGGGGACATTGATGAAAGGGCAGGGAAAGGCTAATGCCAGGCCACACTGCACCTCTGTAATAACTATCAGAGTAAAGGAGAGGGATAATTGAATTGAGCCACGATGAAACATGGAAGGGAGGAAACGTGGCCCTGGGTTCAGTGGATTTGAAACCACAGATCACTAGGCTCTTTTATGCTTCACCTGACCTTGCCTTTGAAATAATAATAATAAGAAACAAATTATAGTAATAATAGCTACAGTTTATTGAGGGCCCATGATAGCCTGGCACCATGCCCAATGCTTTCCATGCCATAGTCCATGTCATGCTCACGAAGACTCTGTGAGGTAGACATTTCTGGTGATCTCCTTTTGAAGCTGGGAAACTAGGCTCAGAGAAGTTAAGTAGCTTACCAGAGGTCATCAGAGTCAGAAGTCAAATCCAGGTCCACCTGACTGCCAATCTCAGGATCATAACCACTTAGCTAAGCAGCCTCCGGATTGGCGCTGGTTACCCTCTTCAGGGCTAACAAGCTTTGAGCCTGCAGTGAAAGCCCAGGCCCCTTTCCTTGGTCATCGAGCTGGTGGGAGGTGGTTTGGGAGGTTTGTTGGTTTTATAACCTGTACTATGTTGTACAACCATGTTCTAAGTCCTCTTACTAAATGTTTTCTGAGAAGAATTTTAAAAAATAATGAGAATGAAAGAGAGTAGAGACTCAGGTAATACTTGATTTAGTGAATCATTAAATAATTAAATGAACATGTTGAGGTGAGTAGCTGGAAAGGGTGGTAACTCAAGTTAAGGATAGAAACTCCAGCGCTCAGCTGGTGTGGCTCAGTAGTTGAGTGTTGACCTATGAACCAGGAGGTCATGGTTCAATTCCCTGTCGGGGCACATGCCCAGGTTACAGGCTCAATCCCCAGTGTGGGGCATGCAGGAGGCAGCTAATCCATGACTCTCTCATCAATATTTCTCCTTCTCTCCCTCTCCCTTCCTCTCTGAAATATATTTTTTTAAAAAGAAACTCCAATATGCAATCAGGTAAAATTTGATTGATGGTTTGGTTTTGTTCTCTACAGCGAGCTCACCAGGCCATTTTGTTAATCTTTCACTATCTGGCCTGGCATTCTATTATGTTAGGATTTTACTGTATTTTCTTTGACAACATTGACTTGTACCATCAAAATCTCACTGGGATCAAGTCTAAAACATTAAAACGTGTGGATTTGGCAGAAAAATGGACTGTGGCAATTTGCTTTAAGAACATTTTGGCAAATAAATTTATTTTGAATACTTTAAGGGAAGGAAACACATTTCTGCATTAATATATGAAAGTATGGCAAGAATCAATAAAATATTAACAAAAGGGTGCACAGACATGATTTAGGTTTTCGTCCATTGGAAATCACTTCCATTCTCTAAATCTAGAATGAATAAAGTGTAATACCTCTTTGGGCACTGTGCAGCACAACGGCGCTATTTGCAGAACTAATGCCTCCCTTTTCAGAGATTATTTTTATTATTAGGTTATAAAAGAAAGCTGTTAGCCGGGTGGAGCCACCCACTGGACTCCAGCTGTGTTGGTAGTTCCTAGAATTAAGAATGGGAAGGATTCTCTAGACAACATTGTTTCGTTTGTTCCTTTGGCAAATATCTGAATAGCAGACATTTCCCTGGCTCCACACTAGATGTGCAGGAAGTGACGGTGAACGGCACCACCCAGAGCGCTTCCTGTCTAGTCCCCAGGAGCTTTCAGTGGAGGGAGAGACCTGCCGTGCTTGGGGCAGGACCGGCGGCGGGACCCCTGGTCCAGAGGTTGGGTGGGCAAGGCTTACTGACACTTGAGAACATGGCGACTGGCTGGGTTGGGAGGGGGCACAGGTTCCTGGAGACCAGCTGGAGAGAGACCCAAGGACAGGAGCGTGATGAAAAACGTAACTAAGCATTTAAAGCCTCTGAGGAGTTTGGTTTTAATCTGAAGTTTATCCGGGAGGCAAGTGTTCATGAAAAGGTTTCTTGAGTGCTCTGTGGCAGTCTCAATGGCAGGCAACTTCGTAAAATTGGCATCAGTGGGGAGAATGGCCACCAGACTGGAGGCAGGTGTCCACACTGAATTCCTGCTGGAGCTGGTAGAGGTCGGACTAGGGTTGTGACTGTGGGGTGGAAAAAATTGGATGGGTTTGAAGGTGAAATGAACAGGATTTGGTGCCGAATCCACCTGTATAGATTTGGTATTGTCCCTTATTTCTTGGAAGGTTATAGGTCTATGTATGATCTTTGCACAGAGTCCAAAGATTGCCATTTTTCTTGAGATGTTTTAGGGGAAGAACACAATGGTAGACAAAGGGCCTTTTTCTGTAGGGTGGGAGTTGAGGACTAGAGACTTATTAGCAAGGCTTAGAAGTGAACAAACTCTCATGGAAAACCCATAATATGCCAGATAATGTAATACGGTATTTTCTTGTACTCTCTCAGGTAATATTCTAGCTACTATACTCAGAGAGGTAAGCATTATCACTCCCATTCCACAGGGAAAGAAATGGAGATTTAGAGATTAAGGGAACTGTCCAAAGTGCATTCTTGATGTCAGAGGCTGGCCTCAGTCCCAGGCTCCTGACTCCAGAGCAGAGCTCTGAATCCTGGGGCCACATCACAGTTCTCAAAGAGAATGAGGAGAAAGTATCGCTAGAATTCAGAGCTAAGCTTCCAAGGATTGTACCATCACTTCATTCGTCCGCTTAGTCTCACAAAACCATCTGTCTTGAGCATCTACTTTGGACAACTACAATGAGGAGCTGTGTACGTAGTTAATAGGAGCATAAACTCTGGTGCTCAGCTGCCTCAGATCAAAACCTGCCTCTTCTTCAAGATGCATGACAGTTGGTGAATAACTGAATTTCTGTGTCTCATTTTCCCATCTGTAGCATGGGGATGGTAACCCTTACACTGTCTCAGGGGATTGTTGTGGGTTTAGATGGATTGGTATATGAATAGACGCTCTTAGAACAGCGCCTGGCACCTACAAGTCATGCTCCAAATGTGCACTCTTAGTATTTGGCAATGAGGAAGCCCGAATCTTTGCTCTCATGGAACATACAGAAATTACATGTCAGATGATGGTGACAAGGGTGATGAAAAGCGTGAAGTCTTGGGACGCGAGGCGTGGTGGCCGGGGACGCTGCCTGAGAGATGTCCACCAAGGAAACCCTCTTTGATAAACTTGCTGAGATTATTCCGTGCCTCTGACCAGTCCCCTCATCGCATTTGTGGGAAGCATTTTCCTCTTGTTCTGCCCCAGGCTCTGCCCAGCCCAGTGGTGTTTTCACCTGCATGTGATCAATCAACTCGAACTGCTGCTGTTACTAAACCCTGACCGTCTCTTGCAGGAAGGGGAGCTTCCAGATGACAACTGCTTTCACTGCCGAGGCTCGGGCAGTGCCACCTGCTCTCTGTGCCACGGCAGCAAGTTCTCCATGCTGGCCAACAGATTTAAGGAGTCCTATCGGGCCCTGCGATGCCCTGCCTGCAACGAGAATGGCCTGCAGCCCTGCCAGATATGCAATCAATAGCCCACGGCTTTGAATGTCGGCTTTTATCGCATCCTCTCTAACGTTATTTCTAATAAACTGCCCCCACCCTCCCTCTCCCAGCAAGGAAGCCGCAGTGGCTGCGCTCGCTTCCACCGCTGGCAAAACACAACAACCCTCAGTTACTTGATAACATTTCACAAGGCTAGTCTCATCTCCACGTGGGTCTAAGTGGCAGAGGCATTTTCGAATTCCAGTCGGCTTTGAAACTGGTTCTAAAATGATCCTTCCAGGAATGTATCCGTGCATCTCCCTTGCCTTAGCTCAGTTTTCTCCTTGCGCTAGCGAACCAATAAAGGTCCCTTTCAGGCAGCAGGGTGAAGTCATTTTATGGCTGGGAGTGATTTTGCAAACTTATGCAGTGAGAAGGGAATGAAAAAGGCAGGTTTCTGATGAACTGAATTCCTGTTGATTAGAATGCATCTCAAAGCGTCATTGGTCAAATTGAAATTTTAATTAAGCAGAAGGAAGGGATGCCCAATGCCCCAGGGCACTTAGCAGGCCGCTGAAAACAAAACGGCAGGTCCGTGCTTTGTGCTGAAGATAGGCTGGCTGAGGAGGCATTTCTTCCAAAGCCCCCAGTCCCTCCTGTGAGGTGGGCGTGGGTGGGTCCCATGCAGGTGACAGCAGTGCTCCTTGGGACAAGATGAGACCAAGCATGTCTGTGTGCCTCCAAACCACTGAGGATAGAAGCCAAGTGAAAGCTTTCTGTGATCAATTTGGTGCTTGAGTACCTGTGTGTGATATCACTTCTTCCCTGAATTATTCCCCAATAAATCTGTTTTAAGTGTGAGATACAGCCACGAGCTCCTCATAGAAGACTGCATGTTTTCTAGGCATCTACAGAAAGCCTGGAAAAGAGAAACCAACCAAGGCCGGATTTAGCAATTATCTTTCTGCTATCTGTGAATGCACACACAAAGGATCAATCTTTCCTCTTCAAGTTGGTATAAAATTAGAAACATGCTTTTGTTAATGGACTTTGTAGCCCAGTCCCCTTGAACTAACACTGTAAAATCTGTTATCTATTGAGATGCGTTGCTTTTCTATGATAATTATTTGGATTTTCATAACAATTTTTTCAAGATTTGTTTGTTAGCCTGCGATATCCAGCTATTAAAACTCACCAGTGGAATACAGTACTTTTCAGGCACTAGAAACACTTCTAATAAAAAGATTAAAATATTCTCCAAAGCCATGGTCATTCTGCTTCTCCTCACAGCCAGAGCAAGAGAGCTGCTGCCGACTTTCTTTGCTTCTGCACTTAACTATTTCCTGACTCTGTTTTCTCACAGCTGTTGACTCTTGCCATCTTTCCAGAGCATCAGAGGCAGGAATGATGTCGAGAGACCTGTCAGTGTAGTCTTTTGCTTTGTGGTGGGAACACTGGACCACAGATGCTGTCTGAGCCCTGCATACGGGACTGCAGGACGGCATTGCCAGGTGCTGGGTGTGCGGTGCTTCCCAGGCGGGCACCACCCCTTTGGCATCTCATGGGACTTAGAGTTTCGGTGGCGGAGACAGATACGTAAACATGTTATTACAATGTGGTGTGACAAGTCCTGCGTTAGGGGAATTTCAAGGAATGGTAGAAGCATGTAGAAGGGACACCAAATGGAGTGTAACAATGGAGTGTTACACCAAAGAGGTGTAACAATATTTCCTTTCCTTCCCACAGGCTTTTAATATTTTTCATCCCATAGAAAAGTGCATTTACAAATGATTACATTTATTTATTCAGTCAATAAGTACTTATTGAGCACTGGGACTATATCAGTAGAAGAAAGCACCCCCAGGGAGCTTACCTTTTGGTGGGGGAAATACTAGTATTGACTATCATCTATCTACCTACCCATCTAGTGAGAGAGGGACAACTAAAAATACATAATGCAGAATAAAAATATATCTGTATATGATAATGTGTTAGAAAAGGATAAATGCTGTGATGAAAACTAAGATAATAAAGGGGGTTGGGAATTAGGAGGGGTTGTAATTTTAAATTAGTTTTCAAGGAGGCGTCATTGAGAAGGTATCCTTAAAATAAAGGCCTACAGGAGATGAGGGAGTGAATTGTGAAAGTATCTGGGGTATGATTACCCCAGGCACAGGCGATGGCAAATGCTAGACCCCGAGGAAGGAGGGCCTGGCAGGTGTGATGAGCAGCAGAGAAGCCCATGTGGCTGGAGCGCAGTAAGATGACAGGTGGCAAGGAATGGGGGCAGAAAGAAGGTGCATATGTGTCGGGGCGAGGGGGTGCTTTCCTGGGAGGTCGTTGTAAACTTGGGTTTTACTGTGAGTGAGGTGCTTCTCTGGATGGGGTCTTCTGTCAACCTCACACCCCTTCTTCTGTACCTTCCTCTACTGCTGGGGCCAGAGACTTGCAAACTGCATTTCCCAGATGCCCTTGCCTGCTGACTTCCTGTTAGTTTCTGCCACTGAAAGGTACTGGCAGAATCAGAAGAGTCTTCATCCCCTCTTCCCCCACCCCCACTCCCAATGAGAATGCTGGCAGCCTTGCCCACGTGGCAGCTGCATGAGTGGCAGCAGCAGCTGGGAACGCTGGCTCAGGCAGCTCGGTTCCAACACTGGTCATTTCAGAGGCTCAGACTGCAGGTTCATGCCAGTATTTTCCCTTTTCTTCCAGCCTAAGAGGGTGGGGGGAGTGGCTTCCTGCCGTTACTAATGTTTGTAATCAACTCCCTATAATAAATACTCCCTCTCTTTGAAATATTGATTTCCCAATTGGATGCCAATTGATACAAATGCTTTGAGCAGAGGAGGGTCAGGATGTGATCTACATTTTAACAAGTCGTTCTGGCTGCTGTGGTGAGAGAAGACACTATGGGACGAAAGTGCAAGTGGGAGCCCAGCTTGGAGACCATTGCAAGGACCCTGGTGAAAGCTTAGGGTGGCCTGGGCCAGTGTGGTATCAGTGGGAGTAGTAAAAGTGGTCAGGTTGTGGATATATTTTCAAGGTTGAGCCATGGGGTCTGCCTACTGCCCTTTGTACCCAGAAATATTGCTTCTGACCTACTGTATGCAAAACATATCTTAGTTCTTTGCTTACTAGTGGAGATACGTTTGCACTGAAATATCCACTTCCTGATTGTGATCTTAAAAACATTGTCAGTGGTTTGGGCATGATTGGGATACATTTAGGGCAAGGTTGGCCCACTGGTACTCGTAAGACTAATAATTCCTTCAGAGCTAGAACAAATGTGAAGATTAAATAATATAGTGGTGCTGTGATTAAAATAATGCTATATCCTTTGAAAACTCAAAAATATTTTTAAATCAATACATGTTTTCAAAAGATACCTAATCACTTATTCATTGAGCAAATTTTCTCTGGATGTCTACTATGTTCCAGGCATTTGTGCTAGGTCTTCTGATAAACAGATAGAAACACACTTAGTAGTTACCATTAGTGAGAGTATACTCTTGGGCCTCTAGTCAGCATAATAAGAATTTGACCTTACAACGCGGGGAGGTCACTGTTGCTCCCCTCTGATGCTTACTCCAGTGATAAGCAGTGCCTCTGCTTGGCCAGGTGGGCTGGGCCAGCGGTCAGTCGGGGCTCTATTGCATAATTCGTTTATTTATTTGTTTTAACAAGTATGTAGCCGCTGCACCGTGTGCAGGACACTGTTCTATGCACTTGACACTTACTAACTCCTTCAATCATCTTAACAGTCGAATTAATTCAGTGTATTGATCATCTCTGAGTCCCAAGGGTGCATTGTCCCATTCCACCTCACACACCCCAGAATGTAAACATGCAGGCCCTTTCTGTGGTCCTTGAAAACATCTTGCCTTCCCAGGCCTTAGTGAAAGCAACAAACTGTGCAGGACCTGGGGAGATGCTTAGGTGGCTGGTATTATATGATAGTAATGAGACAACTTAGCAAGACTTCTTTTGCTGACTGTGCTGGCCACTTAGAACTATCCTGCTGGTTTCTGCTTTCTTTTCTACCTTTCCATCCCAGTTTACCCTCTATTCGTCTTACTCTGGTGGGACTCTACTCCCGCCTGAGTTTAGCCTCAAGGCCTCTCTAACTCCTTTACACACTGAAAATCTGTGGGGCTAAAGGTTTCCTTTTACAGACCCCACCTTCTTGGAAGACACTGTGGTTTGAAATGGCTGTATCTTCCCCTCCCTGTCTGTCTAGGGGTGAGGAGGACAGAGTTCATACACCTCTGCTCCTAGAACAACTCTACTTTTTTTCTGTTTTTTATTTTGGCTTCCAGGTAAGATCCCTTTTGAAGAGGGAGCTGCACATTCAATTTTTGGAATCCACATCAAGCATTAACTTTGTTACCCATAATTTCCCTTTCCAAGTTAAATGGACCAAAGCTATCAATTAAGCTTAAGTTTGTAGGAAAGATGATGTTGTCCTTGCTCTAAGTCTTGCACAGATGTGAATTGCTCTGCTAATATATTCATGGAGATGCGTGCCAGTGACATTTATAAGAAACTTCTGTGGTTCACTAGAGCTTACTCTGAGTGGATTTTATGACAAATTTGAAAGAAATGTTCGCAGTTGTTTTTATCACCTGTCCTCATTAGTTGGATCTCCTCATTTTCTAATTAAACACAGTAATTATAGAGAGTTCTACATTCATGCAATTAGGTGAGAAATATAATTACTGCCTGTGTTAAAGAACATGTAAAACCCAGAGAAGGAAAGACCTGGACCCCATAATACAGTAGAATTTCCTCATTGCTTGGGGGTAAGGGTCTGGGGGAAGGAGGTAGGAATGGGGCAGTTAAATCAGGCCTTGATAAAACTAGAGTCAATGTTTATCTTTTTTTAACACTATGAGATTCCTCTTTGTACAGTCCTCTTAGTGTCACTTTTATCTAACTCCTAAGTACTTCCCCTATTAATGATTATTTCTCAGAAGATTGGGGTCATAAATTTGCACTAGCATGTGAATGGCTAATAGATTACTCACCATGTTTGTTTTTTAAGTTCAAAATGTTATATTTTTGAAGGCCTCCAGTGAGCCCAGCCATGTGCAAGACACAAGGAGCCAGAAGATGAAACAGACATCCTACCTTCTCTCAGGGACATGATAGTCTCACAAGGAACCAGAGATTTAAATGAATGTTTACAAAATAAAATGATAGGTGCCATAGGAGGAGAAGGGAATGGTTAAATCTCCTTTAATTGTTCGTCTCCTTCATTCAGTTATGAGCTCCTTAAGGGCAGGAAGTGTGCCTAGTCTGTTATTGTATCCCCAGCATCTACCACAGTGCCCGGTGCGTAGGTGTTGGGGTATTTGACTCAAGTATTTGGTGATTTGGTGTTTGCAGAGACATGACATTTGGTCGCAGACACAGAGCCCTCAGCGTATTATTGTCTTATGGGCTAGGGTCTTGGGGAAAGTTCCCAGGTAGACAGCTTCTAAATGGCTGTCAGTGACCCTCACCTCCTGGAATTCGCTCCTTGTGCCATTGCCTTCGTGTGAACTAGACTTAGGGACGTGCTTCTAACAAGAGGATAAGCAAACATGGGATATCACCTCTGAGATCAGGTTATAAAAGGCTATGACGCTTTCGCTGGCCTTTCTTGCTTGCTTAACCGATGACGCCAGCTGCCATGTTATCAGCTGCCTTATGGACAGGCCCACATGGCGAGGAACAGAGGGTGGCTGACGGCCAACAGCCAGGGAGGAGCTGAAGCCCTCAGTCCAGCAACCCGAGAGGAACTGAATCCGTCAGCAACCACACGAGTGAGCTTCGAAGGGGCTCCTTTCCTAGTTGAGCTTGAGACTCAGCCACAGCTGACATCATAATTGTAGCCTATGAGACACCTGGAGCCGGAACCACCCCTCTAAGCCCTCCCTGATCCGTCAATTGTGGGTTGGTAAACTGTGAGATAATACATGTTTAAATTTTGGGGACCATTTGTGACATGGAGATAGATAACTAACACAGGTAAGACTACCTTCTGGCCAGGTCCTTATTGCTAGATCCTTTTACATCCAAAGGGTTTTTCCATGGAGAGGCGTACTCACAACCATTAGTTCTTTGTTTAATGCTCAATTTATTAAGCTCATGAATCAAATAACCCAAACTAAAAACCAATTTTTCTTGGGGCCTTTAAACATTGCTCACAAATTTATTAAGCGTATCATTTAAACAACCTAAACGAAATGCCATTTATGTATTTAGAATGGCTGATCCTTTTAAACTCTTCAAAACCTTAATTCATAAACATATAAAGATTACAGAATTTATTGCTATAGTTTCACTTCAATCTACTCGAAAGCATCAGTATCTTGGATTTAATGCCTTTATTTCTGTTCTTGATTTTCTATGTCTTTTTTTAAATATATATCCTCAGGGTTTCAGTATTATTATTTTTATTATTCTCCTGGTGTCACAAAATTCTTAGCAGATCCTAAAGAAAAGATTACCTTATCAAAGCAGCCTAGATTGCAGGACCTGGTTTATTGACTGATTAATTCTTGCTCAGAATTGTTTGTTTCTCCCAAGGTGATTTCAGCGAAAACTACCTTTTTATAGTGAGCTTTTCTATAGTTAAATGATATTTGTAGAGTTAGTGAGACTATTTCAGACCTTATCTTATGCCAAGGGCTTAATTTTGCAACCTAGTATCCATCTCTGAAATTGTTTTATCAAATTATCACTTGGCCATTGTTATATAAACAATTACCCTGTCATAATCAAATATTGATTTGGTTTCTTAGCATTAAAAATTTACATCTTCCTTCTTAGCATTGAGATTTAGTCTCCTAGGAGTTGAGATGTTGAGTCTGTGTAATTTGTGTTCCTTTGTAGGTCATCTGGCTAATACATTTTATTGGCAAACACTGTGGAACCCTTTCTCTGGTTGGTTATCGTGGGTGCCTACTCAACTGGTCCTTCCGGTTCTTAGCCTTTACTTTTGCTGGGACTATTGGGCTTACAGTATCCAATGTTTATGCTCCTTAAACAGATAGAAATAGGCATATGATTATGCTTTCATAATGTATAACATTAAGAGAAGAAATATCAAACCCTCACAATTATGAAAATCAATAAAATATAAACATGGTTTATTATATTCATTGCTTTCTATTACAATGACCTTTTGGGAGGACTTCATATTGAGTTTTCTATTTTAAATAATTTTGAATTTATGGCCTTTCACAAGACTCATCTTGCCCTATAAGCCATGATGAGGATAGTAGTGGTGAGGATGATGTTGATAGTGATTTTGATGCTCAAATTGTAGTTTCCACTTACGAGCCATATCTTTTTTTTTTTTAATAGAGAAGACTAACTGATAGTGTCTAGGGATGCACATTGGAGTGATAAGACAAAAAGAAAATACAAGGAAGTCATTATTATGAAAGGATATGCAGAAAGGGAAGGGGGTGAGATGGGAATAATGCTTATGGAAGGATCTCATGGGATAGGTGGTGAAGTTCTATTTTTTTGACCTGGGCATATATATAGTATGTGTGTGTGTGTGTGTGTGTGTGTGTGTGTGTGTGTGCGCGCGCACACACACACACTTTATAATAAAATTTTTATTTTAAAAATTTTGAAAATTATATAGTCAGTAGAGGCCCTTTATGTTGACTCCTTTATCCTTTATTACATTGCCCTCTGACATTCTTGCAAACATTCTTGCTTTTTGGAAACAAGAGGATGTTAGAGAAATGTTCTAATTTTTTTTATTGCCCTAAATAATGGAATTAGCTATTTTCTAAGGGATTCTGATTCCTTTTAAAAGGAAATAATTCTAAAGACCAGGCCCTGGACTCAGGAACACATGAGAATACAGGGTAAGCAAGAGTGTACTGATGTTGCTGCTGGGCCAGAGCTGAAAACATACTCGTTAAGGTTATTATTTCACACTGATATTTCTAATTTAACTTATTATATTGCTACTCCATACTTATATAAGGTTTGTTTCATCAACTCCAAACTTTTCTCCTAAAATTGACATTCTTCTTGGTATGATGAAACTCCTGGATGGAGCTAAAACATGCCTTATATCCTCTTTGGTACAGTAATTTTCAAAATTCTGTCATTCCCATAATTCATATTTTTTGCATATTTGCCAAACTCATAATTTTGTACCACTATTATTATTTTTTTAAAATTTCATGCATATACTTTTTATTTATTTTCTTTTTTTACTTTTTTATTGATTTCAGAGAGGAAAGGAGAGGGAGAGAGAGATAGAAACATCAATGATGAAGAGAATCATTGATTGGCTGCCTCCTACTGGGTATTGAGCCAACGACCCGGGCAAATGCCCTTGTCTGGAATCAAACCTGGGACCCTTCAGTCCCCAGGCGAGGGCTATTATTGTTTTATTAATATTTTGTTTAATCTACATTACACTGACCCCCCCTTAAAAGGATTATATTCATATTAAGCAATATTTGTGGATTCATAGGGTTTAATTAACTGGCCATATATATTTCCAGAATCCATTACTATGGATGGATACATAGGTGTTAGAATTTCAGAGGACTCAGTAACATCACTTTCCCTCACTCAAGTCTAGCACCACCTGAAAGACAGACGAGAATCAGGAAAACAGAGCTCAAAATATCAAGGTCATTACCAATAAAAGCTGCACAGGGGGATGTTGCTCGGTGCTGGACAATTTGGGCTTCCTCAGTGTGGACCCCAGGGTTGGACAGACATAGCCACCAGCAGGCCTTCCCCACAGTGTGGCCCCACTTGCCCCACAGCCGAGGATTGCTCAGAAGCTGTCCTCCCTGAAGGAAACAGTTTTAAAAGGATAAGGGGAGAAAGGCTGAGCTACCATACTTAGTTTTTCTCTAAAACTTACCAATTGGGTAGGAGTGGGTATGGGAGCTGAGAAGGGCCGGGAACATTAAGCTAATGGATATTTCTGTACATAATACACAAAGTCAAGGGAAATAATTACTTAAAATACATGTTTGTCCATGTCTCAAGGCAAAGCGTCTAAGTACACCTCTTGGGAAATCCTGCTGAAGTGAACAATGTTATGATACAGTGCCTGTGAAGTTCACCTGTCCAATATTGCTTGGGTACCTTTCTGCATCTTTTTATTTGGAAGAACAGATTTGATGTAAGAGAGTCTGTCTGAATCCAAATCAGAGTGAGTCATGTTGATAATGTTCCATATATACTATCTTGGCCATTTTTCAGATGCTTGTGTTAAGTAAACTTCTCGCTGCGAAATTATAATCAAAAAAGTTCTTTCCAGCCCTTTTTGTGCCACTGGGTGTTTTTTAACCCTCGCCATTCACAAAATGACGTTACTAGGGCAAAATCTCATGAGTTTTCATTCTTGATTTCCTTAACATGTCAGGAACACGTCTCCCTTTCAAATATTTTGATATTGTAGCTTCCTATGATCAGAATCCATCGACTGTCAGGGCTTAAATGAAAAAGTGGCGACAGCCTATCGAACTATCCCTTCCTTTTATAGAGATGGTGAAGTGAAGGTAAAGGATTTGTTAAGGTCACATCCTACTTATTAACTGACAATCCCAGAATTGGGGTTTCCTAATTCTCAGCTCATTTATTTCTTTATGTTGCGCCAGGGCCTTTAAAACCAAGTCAAAGTGAGAAAGCAATTGGTCTTGGCAGAGAAAAATGATTTCCTATCATTTTCTGTCTCTAAAATACATTTTGAATCTCTCCATTCTTTTCCACATTCCATACCATCACCACAGTCTAGTCAACATCACCTTCTGCCTGGATCATTGCAATAATCTCAAAACAAGTCCTCCCCATTTCAACCTCCAATTCACGTGACTTTTTCACTGGAATGCTTTAATTTTTATTTTTCACCACTTTCCTTATTTAGGGCTATTTCTATTACCAAGACAGAAAGTCATAATTCAAAGTGGTGGCTATAAGTTAGTTTGGGCTAAGTTGTGCTGCAATAAAGAACAACTCCAAAATATCAGTGCTTTCATTTCTCCCATCTTGGTCCTGTAAACCATGGATAATTACAGGCCCTCTATCAACATAATTACCACTGCATAGCATGTGGTGGGCTCCTGAAAAATATTTATTGAAAGAAGTTACAGCAAATACTACCATCTCTGCTTCCCGTGATGCTCAGTCAGGATCTGAGGTTGGCACAGTCTTTACTATTTAGAATGTATTTGATTGCTGTGGCAGGAAAAGTAAACATGGTGGATTGTGTACAGGCTCTTAAAGACTTCTGCCCAGAAGTGACATGCATTAAACCTGCTCACATTTTATTGGTCGAATCAGTCTCATTAAACCTGCTCCCATTTTATTGGTCATCAGACTGCATTTTCTCACTTAAAGGAGTGAGGAAATGCAGTCCTACCATATGTCCAGGAGGAGCAGAACCAGAAAAAAGACTGATCTCACACCAAACTGAAGACCATCACTGGACTTTTTTTTTTCATGTAGAAACTAGACTGGCCTAGACACTATATGTAGCACAAAGATAGTAATAACTATTACAAAAATCAAGTCTGTTATGCCTGGTCTCATATAAGGATAATGTTAGGATGCGTGTGACATAGGTATAGTTGTTACATCCCTCGAATTAACCCTTTGACTTTCATGCTCAGCATCTGTTTTAGCTCATCTCTAACTAAGGGAGGGTTGATGTCTTAGACTTGGGGTAACCAAGTACACACAACCACTGCATAATATTATCACTTGAGCAATTGGGAAGCTAAAGCAAAATTAGGAACCCCTTTATACCTTGCCATGTCACTACCATACCACTTAGAAATTCTCTTATTGGTAACATCATCCTGCTTCATGAGCAAAGATAGAAATCAGGGAGTTGCTTGATGACCTAGGTTAATCTTGATGTGACCATTTTGGGAAAACAATATATTTTTTTTCCCAAGGAAGAATTATTCAAAGTCCTACATTACTTATGGGATAATTTCTTCAGTATCTGTGTTTACCTCTTGAATTTTATTTTCTCCTGCTTTCATAAGTCATCAATACCTCTTTTGATGGGCTTATTCTTTCTGTAGACACACAGGTGCCTTTAGTCTGGACACTCTTATGTGTTCTGCCTTTAAATCATTCCAGTTTTCTTCCAGTGACTATGTACCTGTTAGTTTAAACCTTTGCAGATAAAAATTTGGAGAGACTGGATTCTATTGTCTTTGGAAGCTTTAGTTTTTCCTCTGTAAACTGCAGATAATCGTGGTAATGGATGTGGTAGTGCTCCATCCAGATTCCCTCTTCAGGGCCTATGCTCCCTGTAGCAAAAGTTACTGGGAGTGTTCTCCACTACAAGGGAATTGCCTCACCCAGTCCCCTAACCTTAATGGGAGTTACCCAGCACCAGAGCTTTCTAGGATTGGCTAGGCTCAACTGGGACCAGATTTTGTGACAGATGATCTCTTTGCCCAATCCTGCATTCTTCATTTCCTTATGGGTATATCTCCCTAAATCATCTCCGGTTCTCCTGCACATAACTTCTTGTCTCAAAGTCTGTTTCTGGAGAACTCAATCTAAAAGAAATGCTACTTCTTCAGATTGTTGCTAAGATTGAATATATAAAGCCCTTTGGAGAGCAATCCCTTTGGAGTTGGGAATGGACTTAATATTTGATGGCTATCACTATTCTTGGGTGGTGTGCCATTGACTGAAAGGTTCTCATTTCTGTCTGATCTCATCAATCAGAGTGTCCTTTGAAAAAAATAATGTAATAACTAGTTCAAAGCAAAGTTAAGTTCTGTTGTTTGTTATTTGTGCTTCTACTTACCCTTCCTTTGCCCTCGCGCCTTCATAGTTGCTTCCTTCCCTGTCCCTTCTCTTCTCCTTGCTTCCCCTGGACGCATCCCAACCCTCCATTATCTTTCTGCTCCCACTTTCTTCCCCTAGAAAAATAATGCGGGACGGGAAAAGACTTGGCAAATTTATTCACATTGAGGCTGAATATGATACCCCTTTCCTTTGTCATTTGAAATTCTCTCTGTGTGCCTTTGGTTTCATTATCATTAGTCTTTGTATCATGGCCACAATTGCCTCTCACTCATTTCTGGTCTTCAGTTTGGTGTGAGATCAGTCTTTTAAAATTGGTCTTTCCAGATAGGAAATATCTTAAATAGATTATTTTAAAATGCATGCATTAATTGCTACTGCTATTACAAAGAAAATTTCCCCTTTTATACTAATATTGTGAGCTGAATTGGCCTTAGATGATGCAATTTTACCAAGCAAACAAAATGAATAAAATTCTTTCTAAGCAATCAAGGTAAAAAGAGAAAAAAACAGAGAGTCGAAAATATAAATGTAAAGGCGACTCAAATTTCAAAGGTCTCAGGAGCTGGGTTGATTGGAAATGGAAAAAAGACCTGGCAATAAATGGTTCTTTTTCTTTTTTCTTTTTCCTCTGGTACATGAACTCATAACAGCTAAATTTTTCTTCCACATCATATTAGGTAGGAGTCTCAGTAGAAAGTAATAAAAAACTCAACTCAAGTTAAGCACAAAAGGGGAATTAATGGAAGGACCTGGAGGAGCTCAGAAAATTCAAGAAGGAGATGCAGGAAGTAGGGCAACTTGTGGGATTCCGAGACTAGAACTGGGTGGGTGTTACTTCAGTATGATTGGTGTCCTTATAAAACAGGGAAATGTGGACACAGAAACAACATTTTAAATGTAACACATTTCCACCTTCAGAGTGCCCTGATGTCCTTGGGATGAGTAAGTGGCATTTGTCCTTGCAAAAGTCGCTCAGCCAACCAGCCCAAGCAGAGCCAACAGGTGCTTGGTCCTTCAATCTTGCAGGACACAACCTTGGCATTTTGTGGCCAGTTCATTAGGAGTTGGCTAGCAGCTTCCCATTCTGGAAGAAATCAGTGGTGACAGTGGAGTAGGGGCACAGGGCCCAGCTTGTCAGGGGGCTTCAGTTTCACACTCAGTGTCCAACATGGAGAGTAGCAGTCAGGTATGGGACCCCTTAAACTCATGTGAGTGAATTCTCTTTCCTGTCTGAGCCGGTGCAGTCTCCTCAGGAAGAGCCCCCCCTCCCCTTCCCCACCATAAGGAGGGGTTGGTGATATAGTAGAAATGCTTTATACAGACATTCAACATGTAATGGCTTTGGCCCCTAAATCTCCACCCCCCTCCTCATTCAGTATTTCAAAGAAATACTGCCCATAGGTTTAGTAAGGGGGGGTTTAAGAATTAATTACAGCCATGTGCCCATTAACAACATTTCTGTCAACAATGAACCACATTTATAGTGGTGGTCCCATAGATTATAATGGAGCTGAAAAAATTCCTATTGCCTAGTGATTCTTAACCATCATAACGTCTTAGCACAACACATTACTCACTTGTTTGTGGTGATGCTAGTGCAAACAAATCTATTACACTGCCAGTCCTATAAAAGCATAACATGCAATTATGTACAGCACATAATATTTGACAATGATAATAATCGACTGTTACTGGTTTGTGTATTGTCTATACTTTTTTTTTTAAATAAGTCCACTTTTAAAAAATATATATTGATTTTTTTACAGAGAGGAAGGGAGAGGGATAGAGAGTTAGAAACATCGATGAGAGAGAAATATCAATCAGCTGCCTCCTGCACGCCCCCTACTGGGGATGTGCCCACAACCAATGTACATGCCCTTGACTGGAATCCAACCTGGGACCCTTCAGTCCGCAAGCCAATGCTCTATCCACTGAGCCAAACCCGTTAGGGCTTGACTATACTTTTTATTCTTATTTTAGAGTGTACGCTTTCTAGTTACATAAAATAAGTTTGCTGTAGAACAGTATGCTGTGTAATTCTGGCAGTAGCCTTGTGCATCTCATGTTTACCACGTCTCTTGACTGCATAATTTTTCTTGTGCTTGATTTTAATCTCGTGTTGTTTTGTACTGGTGGCAGCCTGAGAACAAGAGGCAATGCCATATAGTCCAGGTATGTAGTAGGTTATCGCATCTAGGGTTATGTACGTGAACTCTACGATGTTTGCGCAACAAAATTGCTTAAGGATGCATTTCTGAGAACATGTCCCTATCTTCTAGTGGTGTATGACTGCATTGGATTTAGCAATTTAGCAATTGGTGACGTTGACAACAGTAGTTTCAGTGGAGTGGCAGGGGCCCAAACTTCATGAGTTCGAGAGGCTGAGGTGCCAAAATGGAGCAGAGAACTGGAATAGAGCTGGAGGAAGATAGGCGGTTAAGAGTGGATGCGTTTAAGATGGAAGAAATCATGGTATACTTGTGTGCTGTTTGGAATGATCCAATAGAGGCAAAACTGATGATGCAAGACAGAGGCGGAGATATTACTGGAAAGATGTCCTTGAATAAGAAAGTGGACAAGGAACTTCCAGTGATGCCGTGTTGCTATGCAGGGGAGAAAAAAAAAATTCTCTGGTCCCTCTTAGGGTTCCTGGCTGGGTCTGAAAATTAAACTGACAGACATATAAACAGGAGAAAAGCATGTTCATTTACTTACCAGAAGTTTTATATGACAGGGGGCCTTCATAAAGAAATAAAGATGTGTAAAAATGGTGTTTTAATGCTAGGTTTGATGAAAAATGGACTGCCGTGTAGCAATATGATAGAACAGAGAAGATGAGGTAAATGCAGTGAACTGGGGGAAACGTGGCAAGTCCTATTTGTTCGAATTCTTCCCATGAACCCTGCATCCTGGAGACAGTATGCTCCTTTCCTCCAGGTATAGAGAGGGCACTCCTCACACGCCGGATTCATGGCCTGCTTCAGGGGAGAGGGAAGGTCAGTGAGAACTTTCTGTGGCTGCTGTTTTCTCAAACTCCTTCAGCTTAAACTACTCAATATGCCAAGATGCCATATTTTGGGGTATTGTGTTCTGAACCCTGTCTGCTGGTTAAGTACAGCTATTACTAAATTTTATAAATTTATAATGTATAAACTCTATTTTAAAAGGTAATAGGTATTCAAAACCCATCCCTTCCTAACTATGTCACCACCTTTACCGTCGTCAATGTTCTTGTGGTTCTGTCTGTTGTCCGTGCATGGTGGAAATGTCACACAATGGTGCACTCCTGTGCTCGTTTTCCCAGTGCCACGTTTAGTGACATTACCGTGGTAGTCTGAAATTGGCCACAGTGGGAGCATTCACACCACCGAAGTCATAAGCATTAGAAATCGGGGCTTGAGAGCTGTTTGTGAACCATTTGACAACTCATCGCTGGATTCAGTGGACAAGTGGGGAGACTGGCCCTCAGTTCAGTGCCCATAGTTCATCCAGAACAGGAGAGAAGGCGGGGCATTTGGACAGGTGGGTGGGTAGATGCGGAAGAGAGAGGTTTCCTATTTCCTAAGTGAAAAAGGAAGCCAGGGAAGCACCCCAGAATAAGGCTGGGAGGGAAGTGGTGGAGGTTAGAGTGGGAGGAGTGTGGCACACTAAATGGATTAGAGAAATGTAGTGTTTTGATCTGGCATCATTAAAGATCCCTTGAGGTTAGTAGTTATGAATTCAAAAGAAGCCCGATAGTCCTGGCTGGAGTGGTTAAGTGGTTAGAGCATCAGCCTGCACACCCCAGGGTCTCCGGTTCAATTTCTGTCCAGGTTGCATACCTGGGTTGCGGTTCCCTCCCCACCCCTGGTCGCCCCTGGTGGTGGTGGTAGCGGAAGGGGGCGTGCTGGAGGCAACTAGTTGATGTGTCTCTCTCACATCTCTCTCTATCCTTCTCTCCTCTCTCCCCCTCCTTCCCTCCTTTGCACTCTCTCTGAAAAGCAATGGAAACAATATACTCTGGTGAGGATTAACAAAACAGAGGCCTGATAGCAGTGGATGTATATCTCCCTTGTTCAGCAGCTTGGATGAAGCAGCGAGTGACTGGACAGCTGGTTTTATCCAAGGCTAGGCTTTTGCGACCAGTGTGACCATGTGTCAGGGTCAAGTGAGATGATAAAATTATAAATGTAAAAGCCATCGACTCACAGACCTTCCTTATGCATTCTAGCTAACATCATTTACTACCTACCGCTCCTGCAACTTTAATCCATTATCCTGTTTATTTTCCCATTTGGTTAATTGGTTAAGTCACCGGGCTTACCACTCCTGCTGACTGTGCTTTATTTACCGCTGAATCCAGAGCTACCACAGTGCTTGGTGCATAGTAGGTGTTCAGGAAGTAGTATGGTGAAGAACTTAATGAATGGATCACTTGCTCCTTCTCATCCAATGCGCACAGTCCGAGGGAAGAACACGAACAATTCTTTTTCTAACTCCTTGTTGTTTTTTCTCCGTGGTGTTTAATCTTTAAGAATCAAAGGAATTTTTGGAGCCAGCTACTAAACCTGAGACCCAAAGTCAAGCCTGGGAGGCAGCTGCCCGGGGCCCTGTCTCACTGCACTAACAAGGAGGTTATATTACAGCTCCCAGGCGCTCGGAGGGTGGCTGTTTACCGTGTTTATTCCTTTTTCAGGGTCGCCATCAGCAGTTTACAGCTTCCTCTGTGGCTCCAGACCAAGGGATGACACAAAGGCACAAACAAGTCCCAAAGTCCAAGGCTCCGAGGCCTGGCGGGCAGCTCCGGGCCTGGCCGCAGGCACCGCGGGGAGGGGTCCCTCCCGGCCGCTCCAGGCGCCTCCAAGCGGCGACTGTGGGGCCCGAGAGTGCAGGGCGCGCCTCCCCGGCTCCGCCGCCGCCGACAGAGGACGTTGGCGGAAGAGGGCGGGGACGTGACCGCTTGTCTGTTTCCCCGAGCGGGACAATAAAGTTTCCAAGTTTGAAAGAGGAGGAAAAAAACCCACGCCCCCTGGGTCGCCCTCGTGTGGTGGCCTGCAGTCTGGGTGGAGCTCGGGTGGCCCTGCGCTCGCGGAGGCGTGGCGGGCGCGGGGGGGGCGCGCGGGGATGGGGGTCACTGTGGAGGTGCACCAGGTGTACAAGTACCCCTTCGAGCAGGTGGTCGCCAGCTTCCTCCGAAAGGTACCCGCCCGGCTCTGGTCTGGGGCTCCGGTTCTCCCACGCCTTCTCCGCCCGCCAGCTGTCTGCGCGCCTGCCGCCCGCTTCTGCCGCTGTCCCTCCCCCCCTCCCGTCTCCGCGTCCCCATCTCCCCCGGCCTCTCTGCTTCCCTCTTGTCCTCTTTATCCCCCTTGTCCCCTCTTGTCCCCCCTCCGCTCCCCACGCGAGAGTCCGCACCCACATCTCCCCCCCAGCTGCGGTCTGCCTCCTGGCTGTGCCGGGCGTGGGTGGAGGTTTCCTCGAAGGCTCCCCCCTCCGGCCGAGGGAAGGCTCCGTGTGCGGCCTCACGTTCCCTCTGCTGCAGCTGCGGGGAGAGGCTCAAGGGGAGAGTTACAGGAAACCCACGTTCTGGGGCCACGCGGATGTTGTGTATGACTTGTTGTCTTTCAAGGACCCCTTAAAAGCGAGGGGAGCGGGGGGGGGGGGGGGGGGCGGGTTACTGAAGCCATTATCTCAGTTTTCTCTGCATTCTTTCTATCGCCTGCCCACCTTCTCTTTTATTCAACAGCTGTGGGACTTGGGGCAGATGGCTTACCCTGCCTGTGCCTTAGTTTCGTAATCTGTGAAATGGGGACAACAGTAGTATCAGCTCCCACGGTTGGTTGTGAGGAATCCGGTGAGATAATTCATGTAAAAGTGCGTATTCCAGTGACCGATGCCTCTAAAATGTTGCTGCTGTTTGTACTCCTATAACGGAGCATCCTAGTCTCAGTACTGTGACCCTCTTTATCCCAAGGGCAGCTCCGAGGAGGACCGAGGTTCCTCGAAATAGGATGATGGGAAATTTCTTAGAAAAATCAAAAGCACCCAGGCCTGGAGGTGTGGCCCCGGACTCTAGTCTGGCTTTACCTTTAGTTAGTTCGCTTGATGACCTTGGTCAAAGGTCATCTTCTCTGCAGGCCTCAGTATCTGCGTCTACACTGAGCAGATCTTTCAGGTTTCCCTTCAGCTTTCACATTCTTAAGCAAGATTTCACCAATGTGCATTAAGCAACAGCCACCAGGCAGTGCACTCCATATGCTACTTGGAAGCAAAACTAAGGGAGATGCTGGGGGAGGAAGGGGGTCATTTTTTAAGTGTTAAGACCTGACTTTTATTAGAGGAGATTATGAAGTTGGGGGCCCAGGTCACAAAGGAGTGAGTAGGATGCTGGTGAACATGATGTCACCATGGAGGCCTGTTTGGGGAGGTGGGAGAGATCCCAGCTTGTTCATGGCACCTGTTAGGTGCTCAATAAAAAAATCGGAGGAATGATCAGTGAAGCCCAAATTAGTGACCTGATGTGGTCTTTGCCTTAGGCTAGGCTTCTGGGTCCAAAAGAGAAGTAGTAAACACCCTTTTTGTGTTGTTAGGATCGGCACTTTGGAGGGTGGATTCTCTAATGCCACATCTCCTTGGAAAGCCTTTCTGGATTGTCCTCATCAGGAGGTGATCTCTGTCTTGTCAGAACTGGAGAGGCACTTTGGCCATCTTCTACACTGTTAGTTACTTCTGTGCATACCTTTTACCCTCATTAGACTACTAGAGGCCCAGTGCATGAAATTCATGCACAGTAGGGTCCCTAGGCCTGGCTGGTGATCAGGGCTGATCTGTGGGGCGACCAGCAGGGCAATTGGGGGGCCTCCGCTGGCACTTGCCTTGGCCGGCCTGGTGCTGCCCGATTGTCAGCTCCACCCACCGCCGCCACTGGCACCCACCTTGGCTGGCCTGGGGCCTGCAGGCTAGGGGCAGCTCCTGCATTGAGCATCTGCTCCCTGGTGGTCAGTGTGCATCATAGCCATTTCGTCAATTTGCATATTAGGCTTTTATTACATAGGATAAGCTTCGGCAGTGCGTACTCTTGAGGAAGCACATAGCACAATGCTGAGCTCTCATTTAAAGTACTTGGCACGCATCAAGATTCTGGGCTAAATGTTTTTTCTCTCTCTGTTTTCATTGAACAGTGTTTAGAAATTCTGTGTGCTAGGCTCTGTGGAGCTGATGGCTTCTCATGGGTGAGTGTGACATTAATAAATGATCAACAAAATGAACCCAGTTTCAATTTATGATGCGTATTTATACAGGGAAAGTTCGTGGAGGCCTGCTGAATCCTGGTGGCCATTAGGAAAGGCTTCCTAGAAAGAGTGGCATTTGTGAAATAGTGGCTGAAGCACGAATAGGAATTTCCCAGGCGAGAAGGGAGAGGGGAGGACGTGCTTTCATGCATTATCATGTTTACTTCTCCCAGCAGCTTCAGGAAGTAATTATGATTGACTTCCATTTCACAGTCTGGAAAAATTGTGGTTTGGAGAAGTCTAAGCACCTTTTCCAAGTTCCCAGAGCTAGCGGGTGGGAGAGCCAGGATTTCAACATTTCTGAATCCAAAACCCACAACCCTGATCACCAGCCTGTGCTGCTTGTACCCATAAGAACACAGATAATGATAGTCGTCCCTCAGTATCCTTTGGGATTGGTTTTAGGAACCCCGTCCCCCCTCAGATACCAAAAAATCCAAGGGTATTCAAGTCTCATACATAAAATGGTATAGCAGTTGCCTATAACCTGTGTTTGCATATAGGCTACAGTAGGGTGTGCCTATACGTAACTTCCTTTGTGTGGATTCAACATAGTGCTCATTGTGTGGCAAATTCAAGTTTTGCTTATTGGAACGTCCTGGGCTTTCCCCCCCCAACCATTTTCAATCCATGGTTGGTTGGATACAGAGAACTGATTGTACTGAGGGGGTAAAATGTTTCCGAATCAACTCTGCTTTGCTCTCTATCTCAGTTTCCTCTTGTCCACAGTCTTCTCGGAGGGTTTATTCATCTGGGTGGACCTTTGGTGCCCGCTCTAAGGGTATGGCTTTGCTGTGTGATAGGGTGAGAAAAATACAGTGTTTCAGTTACCTGCTGCAGTGTAACAAATCACCCCTGTTATTTAGAGGCTTAAACCAATAGTAGGATTCTCACGATTCTGTGGTTGACTGGGCTCAGCTGAGAGGTTTTTGTGTGCCACGTGTTGTAAGCTGAGGTCACCTATATGGCTGCATTCAGTTAGGACCTAGAAGAATTCTTATAAAATACTTAGCAAACTGCCTGGCACATAGTAAATGAAGACTGAGGAGGACATTTTGGAAGGTAGGGGCAGGGAAAGGGAAGGAGAACATTTGCAGAAAAGGCCTAGTGATGGGACAGTGTCAACACTATGGACAACATGACACTTCCATTGTTTCTATTCAAAAGCAATCTTCACAGATCCCTGGGAGGGGCTATGTGACTATTTCTGAAACATCGGTAAATCCAATGGCGGTGAGAATCTTCATCTTGTATTATTTAAAGCTGTTGGCAGTGGTGAGAATGACACCAGGTGTTAGACCAGTGAGGTTAGACCCGTGGGGTCAGACTGGACCTTGGTTCGGCAACCTCGGTACTTGAGTTCTGGCTAGGAAAGAATTCACAGCCCAGACTCAAACCATAAGAGTAAGTTTATTAAGGAAGTCACAGAGGTAGAAGAAGTGAGTGGTAGAAGAAATGGGCTCAGGAAACAAGTTACAGAGGCAAAAGAAGGGGCCCTTGGATCTTAGGAGAGAGAAGGGTAAAGGTAATGCTGCTGAGGGTGTCGGGGCAGAGGAGGAGGATGGGGAGGGGAAGGGTCCTCTGTCCTAAGGGGTTTTAAGGGTCGGATTTTAGGGGAGGTCTCAGGGAAGGATCTTAATAGCAGCTTTCGAGGTGTGTCTTTCCAGGGTTGTGGTCCCACTGATTGGTTGGCGCCAGGCAGGGATCATTAGTCAGTGCTGCTGGTCCTGAGGTCAGCTGTGGTGTGCTTGTCTGGTTTTGCTGCTTTTCTGGGCCTGGATCCTAAACACAACTAAAGCCTAGATGTCTTTGATGCGGGTCAGAACCGCATTGTCCTGGGGGCTTAATGCTTAAGGGCTGTTCTCTGGCCCCCTTGTTCACCCCCCCTCTAAGAGGGTCTAACCCTCATGACTAGCGACATGTCAGGGGAGGAAAGGTCAGGGGAAGGTCTGAACCTCATGACCAGCGGTAGGAAAAGTCAGGGGGTCTAACCCACATGACCAGCAATATCCTGGGATGGAAAGATTATGGGGGGGCGGGGTGCCGGATCCTTGTTTTCTGCCCTGATGACCTTCTATTCCTGGCCCATCATCCTTGCTCTGCTCATGTCTGTCCAGCTGCCTACCACAGAGCCACGAACCGGAAGTCAGTAGACGTGGACTCAGTCGTTGTGCTGTCCCTGTTAAAAGCAGTTTTCAGGTGGCCTCAGGAAACAGTTGCACCAGCCTATGCTGTGCCCTTGTGCAAATTAGAAAGAGGCATCACACAGGGGTTTTATTCCACAAGCTCACAGTAAACGGGCCAGGGGAAAGTAAAGGGTCTGTTTATGCAAATTACAAAAAGGTGCTCCTTCCTCTAGGGGGCTGCAGCCCTGGTGCAGGCAGCCCTTGTGCAGGGAGCTGCATGCGGCCATCCAAGGCCATCTACCATCTTAATTTCTCATCTGTGAGTGCCAGGTACCCCACCTATCTCCCAGGATGGTGGGAAGACCAAATGTGTAACACTTTGACAAGCATAAGCTTTTTATAAGCCTAAAAGTTGTCGGAATGATATTTATGTATATATATATATATTTTTTTGGGAAATTACACTTCTCTTTTAGTCGTCTTGTCGTGTTTTCAAAGGAAAGCGCTTGGCAGAGGGGACAATCATATGAGGATCTCTGGGAAGCCTTGAATCTGATTTTGCACAACGGTATGTTTGAGGCCTCTTCAGCGCCAAGGAGGTTCTATTTTAAATAGAGTCTCCTGATCTGTGGCTTTTGGTATGTTAGGACTTGCCTTCCAAGTTATAATATACTACTATTTTTAAAACCTGAGAAATGTTTGCTCTTATACTTGCCTGTTGGGTACCAGAGGCAAAATATTAGCTACATGTTTTCAAAGCTAAGTGGCACCTTGAAAACAAACAGCACAGCACTCTTTGTTCATGAAATGTGTATGGTGTTTCTCAATGAACTCTTCCTGGAGGAATACTGTGAAACCCGAAATGGTTTATTCATCCAATGCTGAGCTGTGCTGTCCATGAACTACAGTGTCGGTGCACTTGACAGTGTATGTTGTGTTCTGTGTTTGCATGACAAGTGAACACAAAGTTGCATAGAGGAACATAGCAGTCTGGAAGGTCACTCATCTCTGGAAGCCCACATGGGTCTGTTTAATGGGCTTACCTTTCACGAGCTGGATTCAAAGACTTCTTAAATTTTGTATACCAGAAATTTAAACTCATTTGACTGGATTTTCTTGTTGATCCTCAAACAAGGCCACAGAAATTACAGTTTTTCTTACCATAGAGTTGATCAGGTTGATTTTCTTCTTATGCTACAGGCAAAAGAGTGAATAGAGGGTAAGCTTCATGGGCAGGGATTCTGCCATTTCTTCCTGATGTATCCCAAGTACCCAAAGAGATCCTGGAACATAGTAGGTACTCAACAAATCCTTATTGAATGAATGAAACACACTCTTCTAGCCCTTTGCACTCACTTGCTTTTTTTCTCGATTCCTTTATTCTACTCGGGATTTAATTTTTTAAATACCCCAGATTTTACAAAGCGCGGCAGTAGAATAAAAAACTGGAGTTTCTTTTCATACAAACTTATTTATTTGGATTTTTTAATATTTCAAATTATTGATACATTCAAAGAGTATAAAAAGAGCTGCTACCGATGCTAACCGTGTTGAGTCATACTCGACATCCGAGTGCAAAAGGCTAGGATTCAGCTTTATATAACTTCAGACCAAGTCAGTGTGGGATTTAGTAACATGCCTTTACTTTGTGGATTGTAATAAAATGGACAGATTAAAATAATTTCTTTGCTTCAACGGTGACCTCGGGTTTTATTTATTCTAGCCAGCAGTCTGATGTGCTAAACAAAATGGTTTGAGTGTTTTCCCTTAAACTCATAAAGGGGATTTATGAATGCTATTTCCATTTAGAGTAGAAAGTTGATTGGGTAATTAATAACGTTTCCATTTCTGATCCTATCTCTTCCCCCTTGCAAATCTGACACTTACTTGTCTGGAACGTCTCCCTCTGCAGAGCTCCTGAAATATTTGGGGTGAATCCACATTTCCAGAATAAATGATGTGACAAATGATAAGGCCTAGTTTAACATAATGGTTGTTATTCTTTTGGTTCACACTGTAATAGTGTTTGTTCCCTTTTACCTTCTTATCCTCAATTCTACTAGAAGATTAGGCACGATGTGGAGGGGAATGGTACAGACATGAGGAGCACGGGCTATGACAGCAGATGGGGGTCCAGAGTGCTTGTAGTTGTGTGAGCTTTGGCAAGTCAGTTCACTTTTCTATGCCTCAGTTTGCAAAATTAGAAGAATAAAAGCTATCATCTGGAACTGGGGGAAATAAATTGGATAATGCACATACACATACATAGCTTAATGCTGGCACACAGTAAGTGCTTTAAAAGAACTTGTTATACATTATGATAGTAATGCTACTACTACTACTATTAATTTATCACACTGTTTCATGAACCTAAAAAGTAAAAGCCTAGAGAAGTAATCTGCAGACATCTTTACTAACTTGGAGTAATAAAGGATAGAGAGAACATGAATAAAGTTGCATATTTGAATCATGACTTATTTTTAAAATGTCATTTATAAACATTAAAGTACACTTGGTAACTTATCTCAGGGAGGCTTTAGCTTAATCAGTGCACAAAAGACAGGAGATCTTTAACTATCAAAGTACTAGTAGTTAAACATTTATTTTATGTCTACTAATAGACATCCAAATAAGTGTGTGCCCTGGGAGATGAGAAGGTAAATAAAACATGGCCCTGGTCTCAAGGAGCTCACTGTGAAGGGGGACAGAGGGAAATACATTGATTTTCTGCAATAAGCGTTTTCTCAGGGACATAGCATAGGCATACAGTGTGAGTCAAGGTTTGTATTTTAATTATAAATCTGTGAGAACTTTTAGAATATTTAGAGTTGATGCCTTTTTTAAAAAGTAAATCTTCTCTCTACTATTCTTCTCTGATGTGGTGCTTTCGCTAATTCTAGTGGGGAGGGGTGTGTCAGGGAAGACTTGTATCTCGTACAAATTCTGAATTGCTAAAGCATAGCTTGTGAGGTTTTACTAGTCTAGGAAAGGAAGAAATATCTTCCCATAGTTTTAACCATCATTTAACTATATTTGGATTACAGGTGGATACTAGTAATATACTTAATGCCACACCACAGTAAGTTGCAAGATAAAGACTGAAGCCTTGCCCTAACCGGTTTGGCTCAGTGGATAGAGCGTCGGCCTGCGGACTCAAGGGTCTCAGGTTCAATTCCGGTCAAGGGCATGCACCTTGGTTGCGGGCACATACCCAGTAGGGAGTGTGCAGGAGGCAGCTGATCGATGTTTCTAATTCTCTATCCCTCTCCCTTCCTTCTTGTAAAAAAAAACCAATAAAATAAAAAAAGAATAAAAAAAGACTGAAGCCTTGTAAGTGTTAAAAAATGTTGATTCATTCTTTAGTAGCAAAACCAGCTACTGTTCATTGAGGACCTGCATGGTGCCAGATGCTATACTTTATATAAAATTATTTTCTTTAATTCATATAACTACCCTTTGTGGTAGGTATTTTTGTCTAATTTAACAGATGAAGAAACTAAGGCAAGCTGAGATTAAAGTAATTTGCCCAAGGTTCCCACAGATGGGCTTCAAACTGAGGTCTCTTGGATTCTAAAACTCATTCTGTTTCAACACTTTGTGACTTCATTTTAATTTTGTTTTTTATTTCTTAATTTTAAATTTAGAAATAATTTAACTTATTAAATGTTGCAAAAACAGCAAAGAATTCCAATACTCTTTACCCAGCTTCCTCAAACCATGCATAATTTTTAAAACCATGGAAATAACATTGATACAATGTTAACTAATCTACAGATCTTATTCAGACTTTGGCCGTTGTCCACTAATACTGTTTTTCCACAATAAGATCCAATCCAGGATCCCACATTGCATTTAGTTTTCATTTCTTAGTCTCCTCCAATGCGGGAGAGTTCATTAGTCTTTCAACCCATGGCGCCTGTGAAGAGTACTGGTCAGGAATTTTGGAGACTTCGGTTGTATCTTTAATGCATTTAATGTTGAGTTAAGAGGATTTTCCTTTGTGTCCCAATTATAAACTATTCCTTTCAAAGAACTTCTTTATGTCATTCCCAATTATTAGGACATTTTTGAATGAATGAGGGTGATGTGACGGTGGTTGGCCTTTGTGTAGCATGATAACTTTCTATCCAGAGGGCCTTTGAGGGTCATCTGGTGGTCCCCCACCCTGGCTTCTCAGAGGGCAGCATCGTGGTCTGCATGTCTTAGCTCCTGGTCCTTTGTTCTTTCTACTTCATCATCCTACTGGCCTGAAAGGCCAATGAACAGCCATTCAAAATATATTCCCTTCACCACTGTTAGTTTTTTTATCATTGAAATTTTCATTAATCAATGACCCCATTGATATTGGTATAAAATTAACTTTGCTTTTCCTTTAAGGTAGACTATTGCATGTAGCTTGTAAAGGGAATTTGGCCTAGCCCACTGATGGGCAACCTTTTGAGCTTGGTGTTTCAAACTTCGCCAAACAACTGAGCATAACTCGGGTAGTGTGTCCCTTTGAGGAAAAAACATTATTTCGCGATATTTATAGTTTAAATAACATAAATGTTTCATCCTCGGCATGCGGCCGCCTCAGCGGCCGCGTGTCATCAGAAATGGCACTGACACGCGTGTCAGAGGTTTGCCATCACTGGCCTAGCCCATAGTGATTTCTTTGTGTAGCTATGCACCAAATCTCTTTTCAGCAGCCTAGGTAGCAAGGATTCCCTTAGTGCTTAACAGGGATGTTAATATACCAGATTTCTTTTAGTCGTCTTTGCTAAAAGAAAGCTCAGCTGCTTCCTGTGCTCTCTTGGATCATGCCATTTGGAAGTTGGTAAACAATGACTCCTTTTGAGGTCATTGACTTTTTTGGGAGGTGGAGTGGGGTGAGGAGTATATTGACTTCTGAACTTCTGGGAAAGTTGATATTTTACTAACTCCTTACTATCTTAAGGGTAGGCTTTATGAAAGCTTATACACACACACACACACACACACACACACACACACACACAGAGGTAATATGCAAATTAGCCAGGATGCCGTAACAGTCACGACCGGCTCAGGAGGAGGCTGCGTGCACAGATGGGCCCAGAGTGGAGATGCAACACGGGGGCCCGCCCACAGCACAGCAGCCACTGGAGCCGGGCCTGGAGGGGAGACATAACACATGGGGAGGGCCCCCACCCTCACTGGGAGACAGCGTGCCAGCAGTCCCGCCTCTGCATGTGAGCTGCAGAGGAAACACCTTTTCTTATAGCTCATTGGCTAAGCTCCCTGTACGCTACTCTCAGTGTTCTTGGTAACTTGGGTAATAAGAATCCAAGAAGGTGACCTAGAGTTTTTCCACCTCACTCCTGGAGGAAAAACAAAGGTCCACTGCTGGAGGGGCTAAGAAATGTCATATCCTGCCCTAGCCGGTTTGGTTCAGTGGATAGAGCCTCGGCCTGCCGACCGCAGGGTCCGGGTTCGATTCTCATTAAGGGTATGTACCTAGGTGGCAGGCTCCTCCCTGGCTGCGGCCCAGGTCAGGGCTCGTGCAGGAGACAACCAATCAAAGTGTCCCTCTCACATTGATGTTTCTCTCTGTCTTTCCCTCTCTCTTCCACACTCTCTAAAAATCAATGGAAAAATATCCTCAGGTGAGGATAAAAAAAGAAAGAAAGAAATGTCATATCCTATGAAAGAGATATCTTGAAAATGCCTAAAGAAAGTTGTCATTTTTTTGTGGTGAAGGGACTGGAGTCCATGTTGATGAAAACACCTTGGTGGCTGCGGGGGGCCAGCAGTGGCAGCAGCAGCGGGGTGATGGGGGTGGCGCCTTCCCCTGATTATCCAGTCGCTTCCCACAGAGGGAGGCCAGACTGCGGGGAGCGGGCCTAAGCCATCAGTAGGACATCCCCTGAGGGCTCCTGGACTGTGAGAGGGGGCAGGCTGAGCTGAGGGACCCCTCCTCCAGTGCATGAATTTCATGCACTGGGACTCTAGTGTGTGTGTGTGTGTGTGTGTGTGTGTATATATATATATATATTTTTTTTTTTTCCTCTCCTGTAAATAGGAAAGGTAAATAACATCTTCATGAAGCTCCTCTCACACATGTATTGAGTGTTTTTCCATCTAATCCATTCCACTGTAATTAGATGGACTAAATTTCTTGGCCTCTCACTTTCATAGCTGTGTGTTTGTTTTTATGTATATTTTGCTTTTACCCAGTATTTTGCAAGTTTTTGGCCTCTTATCTTTTAATATATGAAAAATAAATGAAAGCAAGGTTTATGCTAATGTGGAAGAGTCTCATTTTACTCTTGTTAGATGTTACATACATGTAATGCATATAGTGATTTTTGCAATAGATTGGTATCTTGGGGAAAGGACTTAGTTTATGCATTCTGTGAAGAAAGTGAAAATCCTAAGTTCAAAATGAAGATAAATATACCTTAAAAAATCCCTTAAGTCACCCAGAAAATATGGCATGCATGACGAATGTGCACAGGCCCATGCAGTAATTCTTATGCCACTGCAATTTGTGATCCACTTTTTGAAAGAGGGTTTTTGAAAGAGATCTGGGTCATCAGACCACTTTGCTTTCAGGAGAGTTTCTAGTGTGGAGAAAATCCAAGCCTGCCCTTGCTTGTGTGCAGGCTTTACACCATCCCATTGTGCTTTCAACACTAAGACTCCTTACCTTAACACTTGTTAATAGGTTTACTGTTTTGGAGGTGACTGAATGAGATAGTACATATGGGAGTCTCTAATGCAGCGCCCTGCAGGGCCACAGTAGAGTCTTCAATGGGCTGCTCCCGACCTAGCTCGATCCATTCCACTGTCACCTCTCTGAGCAGCTTTCCCTCTCTCAACCCTGTCTTATCTGACTTCAGATAAATTTTTGTGAATTAAGTCATGAATAGTCAAGTTACCACAAGCTGATGTCAGATCATTTCAAGTAATGCCAGGCAGGGGGAGCCTCAGCACAGTAAATCCTTACTTTTAAACAAGTTCAAACACTTGCCTTTTATGTCATGGAATTTAGCTGTTGTACACAGACCTCTGATGTTTTTCCCATTCTCGTCTGGAAATGTGAGGCTTATGACTATGCAACTCCAAAAGTAGTTACATAGGAAAATGACTTGAATCTTGCAGATGATTTTACTGGAATGAATAGTTCAGGATCTCTTGTGTTTGGTTAATAAAACGTCCATTTTACTTTTGTTATTCACAAGCATTATCTAATGGGGGACCCCTTATTTATTTCACAGTGGCCTATCTCCACAATTTTTATTCCCCTCTTATTCCTTAGTCTGATTTATTTTCTTCATATCTCTCTCTCTCTCTGTGTGTGTGTGTGTGTGTGTGTGTGTGTGTGTGTGTGTGTGTGTATCATTTGTTCCCCCAACTAACATGTGAACTCTCTAAGTGGCTACAATTTTGTTTATTTTATTACTATATTCTCAGTGTCTGGAACAATGCCTGGCATGGTAGTTACTCAAAAAACTGTTGAATGAAGAATAAATAGAGTTTTCACTATTATTTAGGCTCATACCCTTTGACTTAGTAAACAAATATAAGAATTATGTAAAAGTGTGACGTTTCTGAGTTTATTATACTCTTTAGGAATTTCCCTGATAACTAAGTGAAGTAATAAGGACTGAAAACTTTGATCACTGCCCTTCTCTAGTGATTACACGTGTAATCTCTTTCATAATTTAGTTCAGTAATCTTCCTACAACTTACATTGTATGTACAATATTCGGTCAGGATGTGCTGATGAGTAAAAAATGAGCAAACTAGGACTGTAGTAAAGGAAGTACTCTCATTTTACATTAGTGTGAAAGTTCTAGTACACACACACACACACACACACACACACAACACATACACACAATTCAGGGCATCCGTGTATCTCAAATATTGCCTTTGCTTCACAGGTGCTGTGAGGTGAGGTCCCTGGCTGAGGAACAGAGCAGCTAAACCCAACCATTTGTAGTGGACATTATCTTCAGGAAATACTGACGGCTAAACTTTGAGAAAGCAGTCATTATAATTTTGAGCATTTTCTTCCCGGAGCAAAAATGGATGAATGAATGATTGAATAACTGTTTAGAAAGCCATGTTTCTGATTGGTTATCAGGATTGTAGTTGCTAGGATGGAAGTGTGAGTGACAGCTTGTGGCACAGGGCATGACGAGGTGTGAGACTGCTGAGGACTAGGATTGCTCTTCCCAGATTGGTTTCCAAACTAGAAGTAAGGTGTATTTTTCAGATTGGTCCCTGAGGTCAGTGAGGTTTATCTGCCAAATCATTCCTTCATTCAGCAAATATTTATCCAGTGCCCACTGGCACCACACACTGTGCAGGTGATACAGGAGTGGCCGGGACAGACCATGTTCCTGCTCTCTCAGACTCTGTTCTAATCCAGTGTTCTTTGGGGCCACAGGTATCTTAAGGAATGTGTGAAGGTGAAGGCCCTTTTCGATAAAGTCAGTCAGTCAATCAATCAGCCTCTTACACACACACACACACACACACACACACACACACACACACACACACACAAGCACACACATACCCAGCTGTGTGTGGTGGGGGAGACCACACTCACTGCGTTTTGCCTCCTATTGCCTGAGGTTCAGAAGACTCGTAGTTCAAGTTTGCCAGGTGGAGGACCCTCTTCTTTTGCCCCCCAGCCTCTTTGCTGCTCTCACCTCCCCCTTAGCGCCTTAGGATGTCTTGGAAAAGACTTCCTGTACTTTTCTTTCCAGATTTGATCACACGATAGAGCAGTAAACCTCTGGGAAAAGAGTCCAAGGGGTGCTCAGCAGGCCTGAGCCAGCAGCCAACCTGTCCTGTGGCTTTGAGGAGGTCACTGCTGCTCCCTAAGTCTCTCTTTTTGCATCTGAGCAACGGAAGGGGGTGGATTTGAGTAACTGATTTGGGTGTAGGTTAAGTGGACATGGAAGGCAACAGAGCATCTGTGGGTACATTACAGTCTTGTGCTCATTAGCTGGCTGATTTTGAGAAAATTACTTACTTTATCCAAGTCTTAATTCTCACTTGTGAAAGGGGAAAAACAGCATGTATGTCATGGGATAGGTGTGAGAATTAAACTGAAAATATATACACTGCCCAGGACAAAAATGCTAGCTGCTAGCAGCCTTACTATATCCAAATTGTCCCTCAGGGGAATGCAGTCAATCAATAAACTGTTTATTGAGGACCTGGCATAGACTACTCCTAGGATTATAATCCTGAGATGCTAACCCAGCTACCAGGCAATGGTATAGGACAGTAGTGAAGGAACCCACTCTGTGTTAGGCCTGGTTGAATTCCCTGGCTCCCCACGCACTAGCTGGTGACCCTAAGCTCTTTGACCTTTATTCAGTTTTCATTTCTGAAAGGTGGGATAATGATATCCCAGAACCAAGTCACAACGAAGAGGCTGCTAGGGGATTGAAACAAGGCTGTGCGAGTAAAGCCTTTAGCACAGCGGCGGGCACAAAGAACACTCTTGATTAAATAAGGCTGGTTCAATATTTTTAGTATTAGTTATTGATTAGCTTCACCTAACCTCCCCCTCTGCATCTGGGACTAGGTTGGGTCTAAGAAAGCTTCCTCCTAGAGTTCATTCAGGCCCAGCTGTGTTTAGCCTCTCACTTACCTGGGCTGAAGTAGTAAAATGAAGGCCCTTGATTGAAAGCGGGCCTTAGACGTTGCTTGGAGAATATTTACTGTTCCCGCGCATAACTGTGGTTACTACGGAATAGTTCACCTGAGTGAAAGATGGATGCTAATTCTTCTCTATGTGCTTTCTTTTAGTATCCCAATCCCATGGACAAAAATGTCATCTCGGTAAACACCGTGGAGGAAAAAAGAGGTAAGTTCTCCGAATTTACCTCACTTCAGTGATGAGCATTAAGTGATGAGCATTAAGTGATCCTGATTTTTGTAAAGATGTGTGTTTGTTTGTGGTGTGTGTGTAGCCTGCTGTTTTAAACAGGTGTAATTCTATATTTGAGGTGACTGAGAGAAGAGAGTACTGAGCACTGATAGCAGTAGAAGGTTTGCCTACTATGCTCTTGCCACTTTCTCAGTTAATAATTCATTGATGACAATTATAACAGCTAACATTTTTGAGCACTTAATATGTGCCAGCCACATTTTCTTTTATTAACTCATTTAATCTTCAAAACAATGTATGGGGTAGGTATTATGGTTACTTCTATTTAATGAATGAAGGAACCAACGTAGAGAGAGGAATAACTTGTCCAAGGTTGCATGATTATAACCTCTAACATATTCATATATCATTTTAGAGATGGCAAATGGTTAATAGCATGTGTGTGAGATGTGACTGTAAAGTGATTCGATTATGGGGCCATAACTGTACTTACTATGTTTCAGTATTGACCAGAGCAAGGGATGATAAATTATGCTTGTGTGGCCTGTTGTTGTCAATAAAGTTTTATTGGTACTCAGCCATGCCTGTTTGTTTATATTTTATCTATGGCTGATTCCTGGTGACAACTTCAGAGTTGAATTTTTGCAATAGAGACTATAAGGTTCACAAAACCTAAAATATTTACCACCTGGCCCTTTACAGAAAATGTTTACTGACCCTGGACTAGAGTGTAAGAGTCTTTCCTCTGTCCCTCATATCTCCTGTGGAAGCATTTTCTCTCTCAGTATTTGAACTTGAGACCTGGGCACTGCAGGGAACTATAATGATGGGCACAATCCATGTCTAAACCTTTGGAGACACCCAGCCCCCGGTCTGACATGTTCTGGAGCCTTCGGAGTAAACGTATGAGATGCTACTTTTCATTACATGACGTTGAGGCCTCTGTGCTCGGTGAACAGAAAACTGTCTTTTGCTTGTGAGGTTATTTTCTGCACTTCCACAACTCTTATAAATACATTTAAAAAAAAACCACACACATTTTCTCAGGTACCTGCACTCAGTGTGGGAGGAACTTGTTATTTGGCAAGTCCTGATTTTGTTACTATAACCTAACTTCTTGGAGGCTCAGTCTCTTCATCCGTTCAATGGGAAAATAATAAACCTGCTTTTAGGTTGTTGTGAAGATCAAATGAGAGAACACTGTGCATATTCCAGAGTGGTATAGGAACATTAATTATAATTTCCACCATCGACCAGGGCATCTTTGCCTGCAGGAGTGGCTAATCCATTTCAGTATGTGTGCTGCACACATGGGATGAGATGGCAGGAGGAGTGCCGATCGGCAGAGAAGACAGACCAGTTTCTTACCCTGTCAGCAGCTTCCAGTCAGAAGCTGGTTTGCACCAGGTTCAGGGCTCCTGTGGCCAGAGCCGTGAGCAACCTCGAATGAGTGTGGCCTAGTCACAGGAATTCACAGCACAAATGACAATGCTTCAAAGTTTATCTTTTTCTCTAACTTTTTCTGAACTCACATTTATTGAGTGGTTTCTTTTTTGTTTTTGTTTTTTTTACATTCCTGATGTTATTTTGGAAACTTCCTTCCAAAACAGTAGTTCCAGTCTTGGGGAGCCTGCTCCCCTATGAGAAAGGTACGCCTAATATAATTAATTATAAGTTTAAATTTTGTAGCCAGAAATCTGGGCTTGAAAACATGTTTGGTGCAGAAGATGGTAGAATAAGATTCTCCATTTTTTTTTTTTGTTAAAACATTCTCTTTGTTGGAGTTGAGCAGGAGGCTCACTGGCCATTGTCATTGGAGTGTTGACATTGATAGTTCACAGCAGTGAACAATTTGTGATCTTTTATCCTTGATTTTAGAATGTGCACTTGTGAGTAGCAGTTTACACATATTCCTTGATCACAGATAAGTGTATTTGGAATGATTTGGCCCAGAAAAGTGGTCAGAGACCCTAAGTTTTGAGTTAAATGTGGTTTTGTTTTTAGGAATTCTACAGATAGGAAATGGAGATCGACATTCAAAGTTTTATTGACCGTAGACAAGCGTACATTTCCTTAAATATCCTTTTGAGTGTAAAATTTTTCTATTTCTAGATGTGTCAACAGGGATCATCTATAGAAAGAGGATTGCAATCTGTCGGAATGTGGTTCCAGAAATTTTAAGGAAGGTAAATTCATTTCAAAATTTTAGCAGCTTTGGTGTAACATTGGGTAATTTTCTAGTCATGAAAAGAGCATTTTCTGATGGAAAGCAGCGTTAGAACGTTCCCAGTTCTCCTGCCTCATAGCCCTTCAGAGAGAGAAAGGTCTGTTATATCCAGCTTCAGTTTTTACCTCCTTCTTTTCATGAACCCCTGAGGGCCCACTGCCTGGAGCATTTTCAGTGCCCTAGAAACCAGCCTGAGGTCAGGCATGAGAAGTAATGCTGTGTTTTTTTTTAAGATTTTTTTTATTGGTTTCATAGAGAAAGGAAGGGAGAGGGAGGGAGAGAGAAACATCAATGTGAGAGCAAAACATTGATCGGCTGCCTGCTGCACGCTCCCTACAGGAGATGGAGACTGAAACCTGGGCATGTGCCCCAACCTGGAATCTAACCGGCCACCTTTCAGTGCATGGGATGACACCCAAACAACCGAGCCACACCAGCCAGGGCCAACCTCAGTTCTGGCAGATGCCACTGGAGATAGTTGTTTTCCTGTCTGGTTCTGTGTCTCTCTCTTTTGTGGATGACTCTTAGTGGACATAGAGCTGGTCTGCACTTATTTTAAAGATACCTTGGACATTTGACATCAAGTGACCATCTTTCCTTATCTGTCCATGGTTAGATGTGACTCTTAAGTAACAATGGTCAGAGGTGAGCAGATGGTAGATATTTTGTCAGGTCTTTAGTAGGGGAGGTAAAAGCTTCAGTTTCTGTTTCACTCTCAGGGAGGACCCTTATTTCAGGGAGTAGAATGCTCTTGGTGCTCTCCATAAGCCTTTTTATGTATGTTTCTGTAAAGTGATGGTGTTGATGGTGAAATCTTCATGATAGCAAATTGTTTTCTTTCTTTGAAATCCTTCAGCACACTGGTGATTGTTGGAAAAAAAGGTAAGTGGAAATTTTAAATCACATTGCTCAAACTGTAGAGAAATTAGTGACCAGAGCCTTTTTAGCATCATTAGGAAATACGAGGAGAGCATCCTGATTCACAGTTTTAAAAATTCTCAGATGGTTGTTTCAGCCTGGAAGTGATTCTGTGTGTGACGTGGAGCCCAGCTGGGCTCCTGCCCACGAGCTTGGAAATGACATTGCTGCGCCGTCTGTAGGAAAAATGGTGGCTTCTATCACTTCTGTCACATTCTTTAGTGGGAAGAAAGGTGATATGACAATGGAAATGAGCTTTCTTTTATTTTCCAGGGGGTAAAGTGTGTTGCAATTTGTGCAGCAAAAATTCTTACTGGCTTTTTCCGCCAAGTGCGTGCCCTGCCTGCCTTTGACCTATATACATACTTTGAATCTATTATTTAAAAAGGCATTCAACTTTGTGTTGTGTCTCAATTCTTAAATAATTTAAGGACACCTTTGACTTGTATAGTTCTGCCTTTGCAGTTTTCCATGTCTCCTCACCTAGGAAAGCATACATTTCTAGGTATAGACAGAGTTTAAAATGAAGAAAATATTTTACCTGATATTGTCCTGCACATGAGCCCATAGTCGGCCCAGTTAGAATCCGCCAATTTAAGAAGGCCATAACCAGCCCTAGAGGAGATGCGAAGGAGGCTGATAATTTGCTTAGTGCCTAGCAGTTAGGGAAATCAGGCCAAGGACTGGATGGCCTACATAAATCCCAGGCCATTTGCACGTCCTCACCAGCACTTAGTAAGGTCATAGTACGTTTGATTATCAAGGACTTACAGCCACATATTAGGATCATTTCTCCTCTTAATTATCCAAGACTGAAAGCACTTCTGGGCACAGTCTTCATGTAGCCTGCTCTTCCAAAATTGAGAAAGCTGTCCTCCCTCTTTTGGACAGGTGAGCATTTTAAAGATACCCGATATCCAGTTAGAAGAGGAATCCTGGCTCAATCCCCAGAAAAGAAGCATGGCTATCCAGAGTCACTGCCTTACGTGGACACAGTATGCATCCATGAAGGAAGAGTCTGTTTTCCGGGAAAGTATGGAAAATCCAAATTGGTAAGATCACCTCTCTGTGTGTTGCATGTGTGTGTGTATGTAGGTTGGGTGCAGGGATGCACAGATGAGCACATGTATTAAAAAGCTATAATGTATACTTGTAACTTATATGATTGTATTAATCAATGTCACCCCAATAAATTTAATAAAAAGCACCTATGATTTCATACTTATAACCTCTGTTTACTTCTCACATAAATTACACATTATTAATTTTTAATCACACAGGTAATTAATGAGTAGATTTCCTTATGGAGGGAAAACGATAGAGCTCACCTCCTTTCTGGCCACCCTGTTCAATCCTGGTGTCTTTTGCCTTCTCCAGAGGCAGTGAGTGTCATCACTGAGCTGAGTATTTTTCTAGACTTTTAAGAGATCCCTCAGGTACTCACCTGTGTACTCACAAAGCCTGCATAGTATGGTTTCATATATCTGCTTTTACATACATGCTTTCATTCTGTGTGAACCATTGTGCCCTTATCTTTTTTGGTTAATAGAATGTTTCTAAACTTTATCCATAACATATATATATATATATATATATATATATATATATATATACACACATATATATATATATGCCATATTCCTTTGAACTGTTGCATCATCTTCCACCTTATGATTACACTATATTCTATTTAGCTTTTTCTTTTTTGACAGATGTTCTGGTGGTTTCCAGTTGTTGTTTTTTTAAATTATAAACAGTACTGCAATATTGGTAAGGCTTATAATCCTCATAAATGCCATATGTGAATGTTTCTCTAAAGGAGAAATTTTAATTCTCAGGTTTATTGAGATATTATTTACATATAATAAAATTTATTCTTGCCCTAGCTGGTTTTGCTCAGTGGTTAGAGTGTTGGCTTCTGGACTGAAGGGTCATGGGGTTTGATTCCCAGTCAAGGGCACGCACCTCCGTTGCAAATTCGCTCCCTGGCCCCGGTCGGGGCATGTGTGGGAGGCAACCAATTGATGTTTTATCTCTCTCTCTCTCTCTCTCTCTCTCTCTCTCTCTCTCTCTCTCTCCCCTTCTCCCTCCCTTCCACTCTGTCTGAAAATCATTGGAAGGGATATCCTGAAACAAAAGACTGCATGGGAGAGGGGAGGGGCACCTGGATAAATAATTGAAGAATACTAGCAAGGAGGAGGTACTGCACACCCTTTCCCTCTTCACCTTGGTGCCCATTGTCTTTGTCATGCTTTGGAAGTAATAGAAACATACCAATGCAAATGAATACAGGGATCTCTCTATCCATGAGCGGGCCTCCCATGGGATAGGAACCAGGAACTGGAAAGCTAGCAGGAACTAAGGCAGCCTCATAGTCTCTTGTCTTTGTATGCCTGGCTCAGTTGTCTAACAGTCTACAGCCTGCTTTACTCACACAGCCCACCTGGCTCCTCTAGACTTCTACAGGTTCTCATCCGATGCCACAGTAACTGGCGATCTTGGGTAGAATCCCACTTCTGAACTATGATTATATGCCTTTGCACAATTTACTCCACTTCTCCAAGCCTCAGTTTCCTCATCAGTATGAAGGGGATTGCTGTGACCGTCAAATGAGAGTAGTCGATAAATGTTAATGTCTAGTATTACTACCTTTATTGTTGCTATCATCAGAATCTTAAAAATCCACATGACTCCCACCTTTAGCATATATTATCTTACTGCAGAAACCGTTTATAATTGTTCCCATTAGGTTGCAGGAAGGTGTTCCGTGTTGTGACTTTGAGTTTCTTCAGCACACCCTCTCGGGGATAAGAGCTCCTCAATCCAAGAGGCATGGGAGGGAGGAACCCTTCCATGTTAGGTCCAGCGTGAGATTTGAGCACTGGAGGGAAAGCATCCAGAGTTAATGCAAGCATTTGGCAGGGACCAAATCCCCTGTGTTCTGGTTTTCTTCCTGGTCCGTGCCGTGACTGTGGCTGCCGTAGACCCAGGGGCATCACGCTTGGAGCTCTGAGGAGCTGCCTGTTTCCGGAGTCAGAGATGTTGGGCCAATGCACAGCTTTCCCTTGGACACTTGTCCCAAATCGGAGAGTAGAAATAAAAAAAAATAAAAAATTGACAGCCAGCTCTTGTAGGAATGTGCTTTATTTAATATGTGGAACAGGACAGGGGCATTTGCTTTTGCTAGTGGAGAATGGAGTACATTGCTTTAATTTCTCAGAAAGCAAAGTCGTGGTTTCTGCCCTCTGAAACCCTACATTCTGAGATAAGCTTATTCATTTCTTATGATTTTGGGTTTGCTTTCCTTCTTTAAAATATATTTGTTAGTTTCTTATTCTTTTGTTAGTTTTTATTGGACTATGTGGGAATATAATGGATATGCATTTGACCTGTCTTTAATAATGGACATTTACCTTATCCAAGTAATGCAATTCTAAAAGATAATCATCTTATAAAAGCATTTTCTTGGGCGTTGCTCTTTCACCATAGCTGTTTGGGTTTTTGCGATAAGCAATAAGGTTTTTCTTATCTTGAAGCAAGGTTTAAGCTATCCCATCAGTGGGGAGTCCTCTGTTTATGATGTTGTGGAGCTGGGGGTTTTGCTTTTGAGTAGCGGGACCATTCTTCCAGACTCAGCATAGAGCATTCTAATGCCAGTGTCTTCACCTTCCCACGTCTTAAGAGTTTCTGCTTATCCATTGATGCTTACAGATCCAATTCCTGAGATTTCCAAGTGCTCAGCCTAGTAGAATATGTATTAATCACATCTGATATGTTGACTCAATTTTTATAAAATATCAAAGACATTTCTCCTGAAATACAGTGAAAGAAACAAGCCAAAGTCAAGCTTTACACACAGATTAAATGAATGGGATGAGCAACTGTTCTTAGTTCAACGAATTTCCCTTAGAATTGAAGTTATTCGTATGAACAGTCTCCATTCTAACAAATAAGGTAGGTAACATTTAGAAATTTTTGTTTTTCAACTCCTGGATTAAAACATCCCAAGTTTCGAATTTTTATCTGGTGAATCACAAATAGTATAATGTGCATGTTTCAAGGGGCTAATATTGGGGCATTTTTCTTTGTGTATCTATTTTTTTCTTACTCTGAAGTCTTTTATTTGTTTCCAGGAGCAAACTGGACATTTTGTTAAGTTTCATGTGTTTAGCACTGGCCTTTTTAGTTGACTGCCAAACCTGCTTTCACTGCGATATGAAAATATTCTGGCTCTGTTAACTTTACTTCGGTATTATTTCTAATCTCTAATCCTGGTGATAAAGAGCTTGAGGGTGTAATTATCTAATAGCCTGAATAAATATCACTGTATTTGTCCCAAAACATGACTCCCTGTGCTCACATTGACCTGGATTTCCAGGCCTTCTCCGTGTAAATATGACATCTGTGCAGGAGCCTTCTTTTTGGCTCAGTAAGACTGCTCTCCAAAAGATACTCGCTTGCCTTTTATGTTTGTGCTCACATAACAGGTCTCTGTTTTCCCATTCTGCTGTACCTGTACCTTCAGTGTGTACCTAGCATGGTACTCGGCTCGTAGAGGAGGCTCCGTGGCCATTTGTTGAATGAATGACGAATGACCATCTGCGCAAGGAGTTACAGATAGTGCTCTTCATGGGCTGAAGTGGGCACGAAGGGAGGGACCTGAAAAGGGATGGCACCAGTAGGAGGGGCAAGTGCAATTGGGAAAGTCCAATAGGATTTGGTAGGAAATTCGATGTAGAGGGAATCTGGAACCATTCATATGGAGACCTATCAATGGTGTTGCTGCTTGGATGCTGCCATGCCGTTTGGCTCTGGGCTAAAGGGATAAAGCTGGCCGAGCTCCCTCACAGTGATGTAAAGGTTTAATAAGATAATAAATGGAGATGTTCCTCACTTGGAGGGTATAAGGCACTAGATAAATGCAAGTTGTTGTTGGAACTAATGGTGAATATAAATGCTATGTTCAAAGTGGGGTGATTCCTTAAAGTACTAACTTTGAAAAATGGAGTAAGCTGTTTTATTGCAATGGATGGTGATGATTGAACTGGAAACAATGATGTTCAGCCAAGAGAGCATTCTGTGCCATTTCCAAGTAAGAGCTTTTGAAATATTTTAGTGAATGCCTCTGGATTTATTTTTCATCCTCCTACCCCCCCCCCTTTTTTTTTTTTTGAGTTGTGTGTTAATGCAGGGCTTGGAGCGGGGTGGGAGGGTAAGCCTGGAGATAATTCTAGTCCTTGGGCTGGCTCCTGGAAATTACTGTCTTAAAAACTCCTCCAGCCCTAGCTGGTTTGACTTAGTAGATAGAGCGTCGGCCTTCAACTAAAGGGTCCCAGGTTCGATTCCAGTCAAGGGCACATGCCCAGGTTGCGGGCTCGATCCCCAGTAGGGGCTGTGAAGGAGGCAGCCAATCAATGATTCTCTCTCATCATTGATGTTTCTATCTCTCTCTCCCTCTCTGAAATCAATAAAAAATATATATATATCCTCGAGTGAGGATAAAACAAAAAAAAAAAGTCCTCCAGGTAAATCTGATGAGCAGCTCAGTTTGAAAGCCCCTGATCACCTGGCTGTACCCTGTGGGCACAGGGGTGAGCAAGCATCTAGCTGGCAGCCCTTTTGGAGCTCCCTTTTGTGCAACATTCCTGCCAATCTCATAAAGCATGAGCAGTTGATAATCTGGCTCTCCAGCAAACAGTGAACACTTTTAGCAGAAACACCATGTTAGAAAGTAGCAAAACTCAGATGAGGGTCCTCTTCAATTTATACAAGAGAGGAATAATCAGTGGAAGTAAGGGATGAAGAAGGGAGGCTTGAGTTGGATTCGTGTCAAAATGTGTTGTTTTCTTATGGAGCAGATGCCATTTTAACCTTCCTTCCTTCCTTCCTTTCCCCCTCCCCTCCCTTCCCCTCCCCTCCCCTCCCCTCCCCTCCCCTCCCCTCCCCTCCCCTCCCCTCCCCTCCCCTTCCCTTTTCTTAAGTTTAAGAACGGCCTCCCCTTCCCTTCCCTGCCCTTCCCTTTTCTTAAGTTTCTTGCATCTGTAGTAAATAAAAAGTTTCAGTATTAAAAAATATTTTAGTCCTGGTCAGTGTTGCTCAGTGGTTAGAGTGTCGGCCTGTGCACCAAAGGGTTGTGGGTTCAATTCCTGGTCCAGGGCGCATATCTGGGTTGGGGTTTTAATCCCCAGTTGGGGTGTGTGCAGGAGGCAACCAATCAATGTGTCTCCCTTGCATCAATGTTTCTTTCTCTCCCTCCCTCCCTCCCTTCCTTTCACTTTCTCTAAAAATCAATGGAAAAAATATCCTTGGTGAGAATTAACAAAAAAAATTATAATATTTTATTAAACAGGCAAGGATCTCATGCAGAACAACTTAGACGTCATGAGACAATAAACAGAACCTGATGACAGTCTACTTAGTTTAAGGCTCTGCCTCCTCCATCTTTCTAAGCACGACTTGTATTAGTAGCTAAGCAAAGAGATGGAAAATAAAACTGACAAGCTGAGTTCAGTTTCCTGGTGTGCATTTATGGCTACATTTTGAGACATTTTCTGTGCTGGAGGTGGAGGCTGCTGCATTTAATATGCATCTGACCTCAAGAGGGTTGTAGGGGTAAGAGGAACTGAGGAGTGGTAATTCCTAGCTTGTTCTGTTTGATTCTCCCCTCTGCTCTGGGATGACTCAGTGGCCTCATGTCTGAAGTTAGGAAAACCCTCCAGCCCTCACATATGTCAAGATTGAATGAATCTTGATCTAAGTATTCTTTATTATATTGAAACTAGAGGCCCAGTGCATGAAATTTGTGCACGGGGTGGGGGGGGCGGTTCCCTTAGCCCAGCTGCACCTTCTCCAATTGAGGACCCCTTGGGGGATGTCCAACTGCCGGTTTAGGCCCCATCACACAGGGATTGGGCCTAAACTGGCAATTGGACATCCCTCTCACAATCTGGGGCCGCTGGCTCCTAACCGCTCACCTGCCTGCCTGCCTGATTGCCCCTAACCACTCTGCCTGCCTGCCTGATCACTCCTAACTGCTCCCCTGCCAGCCTGATTGCCCCCAACTGCTCTCCCCTGTCAGCCTGATCGCCCCTAACTGCTTTTCCCTGCTGGCCTGATTGCCCCTAACCCCCTCCTGGCCTGATCTCACCCCCCAACTGTCCTCCCTTGCCAGCCTGATCGCCCCTAACTGCCTTTGTCTTGGCCCCCACCACCATGGCTTTGTCTGGAAGGAAGTCAGATGTCTGGAAGATGGCCAGTTGACCCAGTATAGTTACCATATTACCCTTTTATTAGTATAGATAGATTATATAGGATAGTATTGCTTAAATGGGGGGCGGGGAGCCTTTTTCAGCAGGAGATGTTCTTTGCAGACAAAAATACATATTCCCTATATCTGGACTGATAGCCAGCCATATGCACTATACTGCCAAACTGGTTATTAAAAAATTGAACCGCTTTCTTACATCTTATACCAAACACCTATTGCCCTTAAAACCCCTCCTCAGCCCCCACCTTAGGTTCTGCCTTAGCAGTTCACCCAGATTAGGTTCTTTTCTTTTTTTTTTTTTTTTTTAAATATATTTCATTGATTTTTTACAGAGAGGAAGAGAGAGGGATAGAGAGTTAGAAACATCGATGAGAGAGAAACATCGATCAGCTGCCTCTTGCACACCCCCCACTGGGGATGTGCCCGCAACCAAGGTACATGCCCCGACCGGAATCGAACCTGGGACCCTTGAGTCCGCAGGCCGTCGCTCTATCCACTGAGTCAAACCGGTTTCGGCCAGATTAGGTTCTGATTGGTCGGTTTCTATGCCAGTCAGCGTCAAAAGCTCTGCCTCCTAGTTAGCCATTGTCTTCTCGCAGTTCACCCAGATTAGGTTCTGATTGGTCGGTTTCTATGCCAGTCAGTGTCAAAAGCTTCACCTCCTCGGTAGCTATTGGCTCTTCTGGGAAATCCAGAATGGCCTCGCTGACAGCTGCCTTTCTCTCTACGCCTATCTCTGGACCTGATCTGCAGCCTCCACAGCAGCTGCAGATCAGGCCCCCGCCCCCTCTTTCTCCAGGCCTTGCCAGCAGCTGCAACGGCTGCTGATCAGGCCCTGCCTCTCTCTCCAGGCCTCTCTCTGGGCCTGATCTGCAGCTGCCGCGGCATCAGCTAGTTCGTTAGGCCTCTGGACTGGCCCTGGGCCAGAGGCTAATGACCTTGCCTTGCCCGCCTCACCCTGCTCATCTCCTGATGCCCCACCTGCCTGCCTGCCACCAGCCTTGCAGTGATAGGAGCCTCTGGGCTGCGAGGGAGGGACCAAGAGGTGCTCCGTGCACTTCCTGGTGACTGGTCATCTATCTGTCTGGTCATTTAGGTCATGATGGCCCTAGGCTATTATTAGTATAGATATAATGCTTCCTCTTTTTTCATGTGTATTCCATGTTCATAGTAGAACAGTTACAAAATACACATGAGAAAAAAGAACATAATATGTTCATGCCCTCTTTAGGTATGTGCTCTTTCTGGTCAGTGACCCCAAAGGAAACCAATATTCTGACCTTATAGATTAGTTCTGCCTGGGGTTGCTGTTCACGTGGATGGAATTGTACACTCTGTGCTCTGTTGTTTCAGTTTTCTTTTGCTCAACATCCTGTCTATGAGCATCATCTTATATGTATTGATAGTTTGTTCTTTTCCCATTGCTGTGTAGCATTCCGTTGTGGGAGCATACTACAGTTGGTGAAATTTATTTACTCATTTTTACAAACATGAAATCATCCTTTATGTGATATTCTGACTTATACATTAACTTATCATTACATTTGGGACCATCTTTCCTTATTAAATATGCCATTTAAAAAAATGATTTATTTGTGACTGATTACATGTACTTATTGGATAAAAATATTTTAGTGTGCTTTATTAATATCCTAATTTGGGGGCATTTGCAATATTTACATGATTTACTGTTATAAATAATGATGTGGTGAATATCTTTATAGGCTGGCCTAAGTCCTCCTCTAAGATTATTTGCTTAGGCAGTATTGTTAGAGGTAAGTGTTATGTGTCCAAGGGTTTGAGGCTTTTATTAGGTATTGCTAAACTGCAACATGCATTCTTAAGCATCTCAGACAACTCCCCAGGGCATGGCAGTTGGTAGTGTTGTGCAGACCTATATTTCCAGGGTCCAGTACAAAACGAAAATCCAGAGTCCCTTGCTCAAAAATGGTTAAGAATTTCAAAATAGTGATAGGAGGGCATTCAACTAAGTGTGCAGCCCTTCTGACAGCTGAGCCTGTGCGGCCACATGGATCACACATCCTGGAAGCCAGCCCTGGATGTGAGGCATGCACCGGTGGGACCGATAGCCTGACACCTCCTACCAGGCCAGTTCACAGACTGCAGGAGATGTCACCACAATAAGAATATCTGTGGAACCTTCATTTCCCCTCAGATACTTTGATTAAATTCCATCATGAAAACAATTAGTCAAGGTTTGCCACACCTACCAGTCTATACCTCAGGGACAGGTTCTTACTAACAGCTGTTGTTTTCCTGGAAATCGTTGTATTCAGGATTCAGAGCTGGTATTTTCTTGCTCTGGGGATTAGTTCCTGATCCATATTTCCTCTGAACTTTGTTATTTTCCCCAATCCAGAAGGAACCAGAATTTTAAATGACCCCAAAGTAGGAGACTGATGGTATAAACTGCCATTCACTTTCACAAAGGTGTTCAGAAATTTGAGCTGTGCTTTCTTTGTTGTGATTCCATTGTGTCCTATGTTGAATTATGTTCGCCTGTGGACCAACCGATAGATGTGACTCAGATACAAGTGAATGAGCCTCCTCTTTTTACATAATTGTCCAGTTACTGTGGGGCTTATCTCTCAGCCAGGTGAAGGCTGTCCCCTACTGACTTTAGCAGGTGGAGCTCCTAGATATTTGGTTCAATTCCCCTGACATAAATATTGAGATGTACTATCACTTTCTCCTCTTCTTTTGCTTCTTCCCTTCCTTTCCCCTACCCTCTCTTCTTTGCTCCATCCTTTTGTTCCTAATGCATTATTGATTTTCTACCATGTGCTAATCATTGCAATTGGCATTGATGCAATGAAGAAGAAAAAATACAGGTACAACCATTCAGAAAAACATTTGGCATTAATCTATTAAAATAGAAAGTGTGCCTATCCTGTGGCCAAGATATTTAATTGCTAGATACTCTACAGCAGTGGTTCTCAACCTGTGGGTTGCGACCCACAGGTTGAGAACCACTAGCAGGGTCGCCTAAGACCATCGGAAAACACAGATATTTACATTATGATTCATAATAGTAGCAAAATTACAGTTATGAAGTAGCATCGAAAATAATGTTATGGTTGGGGGTCACCACAACATGAGGAACTGTATTAAAGGGTCGCGACATTAGAAAGGTTGAGAACCACTTCCTAGAGACTCTTATGCACATATGTACCTGGATGCGTTATGCATATTTTCATTATAGCACCGGTGATAATAGCTCCAAACTGGGTCCATTCTAAATGTCCATCTTCAGTAGAGTGGATATATAATTTGGAGAATTTTCAAACAATAGAACACAATGAAGCAATGAAAATGAATAAACAATAGCTACATGCAACAATATGGATGAATCTTAGCTAAGGACATGGGCTTTATTCTCTGCCTTAGTAAACAGCCAGTGATGACATCAGTGTGTGTGTAGGACACTGACTCTGGGCATTGTGGGTGGTAGAGTCCCCGCTGGAGACAGGGACCCCATTGGGAGGCAGTGTGGTGGTCCTGGGGAGAGAAAGCCATCAGGTAATTAAGGAGACTTTAAGTGAAGGATAAGCCAGAAGTTAGCATACTCCTGTGTTGAAAATGGTTCTTGGTAGCACAGAGCCTTTAAAGAATAATTTTTGTTTGTATGAAAATGATCATCAGAGCCTTATCCTCTGTAATAAAAGGGTAATATGCAAATTGACCCTAACGGTGGAAGGACCAGAACAACTGCTGGATCAATCACTATGAGGTGCACTGACCACCTCTTGGTCCCTTTCCCCTGGCTGGCCGGCTCTGATCTCCTGATGGCGAACAGGGAACCGGGGGTGGGTGGCAGGGGACGCACGCAGCACCAGGCCAAGGCCCCTGCCCTGCTGGTCACCCCACACACAGAGGGCAACCCGCGATGGGGCTGGGGCTGGCGAGTGGGTGGGAACAACCGACCTCTCCGTCCCTTCCCCCGGCCGTCAGGCACTGATTGATCACCTGATGGCGAATGGGGAACCGGGGGTGGGTGGCGTTGGGGTTGGGGCTTGCTGCGGGCAGCCAAGGAAGATGGCCCTGATTGCAGGCCAGGTCCAGGGACCATACCCGCACACGAATTTCATGCACCGGGCCTCTAGTTATTAATATTTTTGGTGATTGGCAAGTAACACATATTTATTATAGAAAATTAGTCAAAAGAACAAAGTAAATAAAACCTATAATTCACCTATAGATTTTCTTGTTAATATTTTAGCTGTCCATTTGTTGAAACTCAGCCATTAGTAGTCACAAGGGAGAGAATGACATTGACTGTTGAGAGATGTTAGAAAGAAAACAAACACAACCTGTCGACCGATTGAATGGATTGATTGGAAAGAGAACCATATAACCTGTTGCTGAGACTTCTAAGGGCATAGACTAGGAGGATGCTTGTGTCATTAACTGAGGTACGAGCAGGACTGGAGTTTTGAGATTTCGGTAGAAAATGAATCTGCATGACATCAAGTTATATGACCTTGGGCAAGTTCTTTAGCTTCTCTTGACCATAGTTTTCTCAGTAAGCGACAGAACAAATTTAAGAGTAACAACCAGAGAAGATAATATAATGTCTGATAGACAATATACACTGTTACTATGCAGTTTTTTAAAAATATATATATTTTATTGATTTTTTACAGAGAGGGG